>NC_091631.1:79399625-79724268 GCF_027580195.1 Bos mutus | reverse complement strand
CACAAAGCAACAAAGTAGGCAGACTCTGGTTATTTTGGGGGAGATGCTCGAGAATATCCGGGGGACTCCTGAGGCTCGGTCCCGCATTTGCGATGCCGAGCCTCCTTCCTCATGACCTTGTCCAGAGTGGAATGCCTCACCGCCCAGGCACATGGTCAGTGCATGTTCAGTCACGATATCAGTGCACGATCAGCCACGTGATCACTGACTGCACAGTCACGTGATCAGCGCCTCAGTCACGTGATCACCGTATGATAAACACGTGATCAGTGAACGATCAGCCACGTGATCACCGCATGCCCAGTCAGGTGGTCAGTTCCTGATGAGCCACAGGATCAGTGCGCGCACAGTCCCATGATCAGCGCCTGTCAGTCACTGATCACCGCCGGAGAAACACGTGATCAGTGCATGATGAGCCACGTGATCAGTGCCCGATCAGCCACGCTATCAGGGCATGCGCAGTCACCTGATCAGGCATGCTCAGTCACGTGATCTGTACTTGATCAGCCACGTGATCAGTGCATGCGCAGTCAGGTGGTCAGTCCTGATCAGCCACGGGATCAGTGCGCGCACAGTCCCATGATCAGCGCCTGTCAGTCACCGATCACTGCCGATAAACACGTGATCAGTGCATGATGAGCCACGTGATCAGTGCCCGATCAGCCACGTCATCAGTGCATGCGCAGTCACCTGATCAGTGCATGCTCAGTCACGTGATCTGTACTTGATCAGCCACGTGATCAGTGCCTGCAGTGTCACGTGATCAGGGCCTGCTGAGCTGCGTGATTCCTGTCGGCACATCTGCTTGGCAATTGCCGGGTGAGCTGCGTGATTCCTGCCTGGTCACCTGCTTGATTATTGCCAGTTGAGCAGCATGATTCGTCACTGCTCAGATCCATGCTTGTAGCCTGCTGATTGCGTGGTTCGTGTCTGCTCAGCTCTTTGAGTATTGCCTCCTGAGGTCCCTGTTCGGGCGCCACCTGCCGGGGACCAGGCCCAGCTGATCCAGGGTATTCCAAGGAGAGATGGCCTAAGCGACTATTTATATGCTCATCAGAGATATCAAGAATAATAGTATGAGGATAGCTCAGTAGGAAATTTCGTGGAGAAAAGAGACTGAGTAGCTTGGTTTACGCGGGAGACCAATCAAACTTCAAGACAAGAAGTTTGCACCACTTACGTAGGCCGCAGGCGCCCTCTCGAAGAGCGGAAGGTGCCTCACCCTAGACACCTTCTCGAGTGGGTCTTAGCAGCCCAGGCATAATTAGGAAGCGTGGTGGGTTCCGCGCTCCAGATGGAGACTCGGCTGGAAGTCGCAGGGAAGAATGACAGGGAACTTTATGAATTGGAGCTGTAAGTTAACTCTTTGACAGAGAGAGCGAGATGGTGGTGGGGACAGCCCCCAGTGAAATCAGAGGTGAGAGCACAAAGCAATAAAGTAGGCAGACTCTGGTTATTTTGGGGGGGAGATGCTCGAGAATATCCGGGTGGACTCCTGAGGCTCGGTCCCGCATTTGCGTATGCCGAGCCTCCTTCCTCATGACCTTTGTCCAGAGTGGAATGCCTCACCAGCTCCAGGCACATGGTCAGTGCATGTTCAGTCACGATATCAGTGCACGATCAGCCACATGATCACTGACTGCACAGTCACGTGATCACCGTATGATAAACACGTGATCAGTGCATGATGAGCCACGTGATCACCGCGCGCGCAGTCAGGTGGTCAGTCCTGATCAGCCACGGGTCAGTGCGCGTCCCATGATCAGAGCCTCAGTCACTGATCACGCCTGATAAACACGTGATCAGTGCATGATGAGCCACGATCAGTGCCCGATCAGCCACGCCATCAGGGCATGCACAGTCACCTGATCAGTGTGCTCAGTCACGTGATCTGTACTTGATCAGCCACGGATCAGTGCATGGGCAGTCAGGTGGTCAGTCCTAATCAGCCACGGATCAGTGCGCCTGTCCCATGATCAGCGCCTGTCAGTCACTGATCACTGCCGGATAAACACGTGATCAGTGCATGATGAGCCACGTGATCAGTGCCCGATCAGCCACGACATCAGTGCATGCGCAGTCACCTGATCAGTGCATGCTCAGTCACGTGATCTGTACTTGATCAGCCACGTGATCAGTGCCTGCAGAGTCACGTGATCAGGGCCTGCTGAGCTGTGTGATTCCTGTCGGCACATCTGCTTGGCAATTGCCGGGTGAGCTGCGTGATTCCTGCCTGGTCACCTGCTTGATTATTGCCAGTTGAGCAGCATGATTCGTCACTGCTCAGCTCCCTGCTTATAGCCTGCTGATTGCGTGGTTCGTGTCTGCTCAGCTCTTTGAGTATTGCCTCCTGAGGTCCCTGTTCGGGCGCCACCTGCCGGGCACCAGCCCCAGCTGATCCAGGGTATTCGAAGGAGAGATGGCCTAGGCGACTATTTATATGCTCATCAGAGATATCAAGAAGAATAGTATGAGGATAGCTCAGTAGGAAAATTCGGTGGAGAAAAGAGACTGAGTAGCTTGGTTTTCGCGGCAGACCAATCAATCTTCAAGACAAGAAGTTTGCACCACTTACGTAGGCCGCAGGCGCCCTCTCGAAGAGCGGAAGGTGCCTCACCCTAGACACCTTCTCGAGTGGGTCTTAGCAGCCCAGGCATAATTAGGAAGCGTGGGGTCTTCCAAGCTCCAGATGGAGACTCGGCTGGAAGTTACAGGGAAGAATATCAAGGAACTTTATGAATTGGAGCTGTAAGTTAACTCTTTGACAGAGAGAGCGAGATGGTGGTGGGGGACAGCCCCGAGTGAAATCAGAGGTGAGAGCACAAAGCAATAAAGTAGGCAGACTCTGGTTATTTTGGGGGGGAGATGCTCGAGAATATCCGGGTGGACTCCTGAGGCTCGTTCCCGCATTTGCCTATGCCGAGCCTCCTTCCTCATGACCTTTGTCCAGAGTGGAATGCCTCAGCGGCTCCGGGCACATGATCAGTGCATGCTCAGTCACGATATCAGTGCACGATCAGCCACGTGATCACTGACTGCACAGTCACGTGATCAGCGCCTCTCAGTCACGTGATCACCGTATGATAAACACGAGATCAGTGAACGATCAGCCACGTGATCACTGCATGCCCAGTCAGGTGGTCAGTTCCTGATGAGCCACAGGATCAGTGCGTGCACAGTCCCATGATCAGCGCCTGTCAGTCACTGATCACTGCCTGATAAACACGTGATCAGTGCATGATGAGCCACGTGATCAGTGCCCGATCAGCCACGTCATCAAGGCATGGGCAGTCACCTGATCAGTGCATGCTCAGTCACGTGATCTGTACTTGATCAGCCACGTAATCAGTGCATGCGCAGTCAGGTGGTCAGTTCCTGATCAGCGACGGGATCAGTGCATGCACAGTCCCATGATCAACGTCTGTCAGTCACTGATCACTGCCGGATAAACACGTGATCAGTGCATGATGAGCCACGTGATCAGTGCCCGATCAGCCACGTCATCAGTGCATGCGCAGTCACCTGATCAGTGCATGCTCAGTCACGTGATCTGTACTTGATCAGCCACGTGATCAGTGCCTGCAGAGTCACGTGATCAGGGCCTGCTGAGCTGTGTGATTCCTGTCGGCACATCTGCTTGGCAATTGCCGGGTGAGCTGCGTGATTCCTGCCTGGTCACCTGCTTGATTATTGCCAGTTGAGCAGCATGATTCGTCACTGCTCAGCTCCATGCTTGTAGCCTGCTGATTGCGTGGTTCGTGTCTGCTCAGCTCTTTGAGTATTGGCTCCTCAGGTCCCTGTTCGGGCGCCACCTGCAGGGGACCAGCCCCAGCTGATCCAGGGTATTCCAAGGAGAGATGGCCTAGGCGACTATTTATATGCTCATCAGAGATATCAAGAATAATAGTATGAGGATAGCTCAGTAGGAAAATTCGGTGGAGAAAAGAGACTGAGTAGCTTGGTTTACGCGGGAGACCAATCAAACTTCAAGACAAGAAGTTTGCACCACTTACGAGGCCGCAGGCGCCCCTCTCGAAGAGCGGAAGGTGCCTCACCCTAGACACCTTCTCGAGTGGGTCTTAGCAGCCCAGGCATAATTAGGAAGGTGGGGTTCCTCGCTCCAGATGGAGACTCGGCTGGAAGTTGCAGGGAAGAATGACAGGGAACTTTATGAATTGGAGCTGTAAGTTAACTCTTTGACAGAGAGAGCGAGATGGTGGTGGGGGACAGCCCCCAGTGAAATCAGAGGTGAGAGCACAAAGCAATAAAGTAGGCCGACTCTGGTTATTTTGGGGGGGAGATGCTCGAGAATATCCGGGTGGACTCCTGAGGCTCGGTCCCGCATTTGCGTATGCCGAGCCTCCTTCCTCATGACCTTTGTCCAGAGTGGAATGCCTCACCGGCTCCGGGCACATGGTCAGTGCATGCTCAGTCACGATATCAGTGCACGATCAGCCACGTGATCACTGACTGCACAGTCACGTGATCAGCGCCTCTCAGTCACGTGATCACCGTATGATAAACACGTGATCAGTGAACGATCAGCCACGTGATCACTGCATGCCCAGTCAGGTGGTCAGTTCCTGATGAGCCACAGGATCAGTGCGTGCACAGTCCCATGATCAGCGCCTGTCAGTCACTGATCACTGCCTGATAAACACGTGATCAGTGCATGATGAGCCACGTGATCAGTGCCCGATCAGCCACGTCATCAGGGCATGCCCAGTCACCTGATCAGTGCATGCTCAGTCACGTGATCTGTACTTGATCAGCCACGTGATCACTGCATGCCCAGTCAGGTGGTCAGTTCCTGATCAGCCACGGGATCAGTGCGTGCACAGTCCCATGATCAGCGCCTGTCAGTCACTGATCACTGCCTGATAAACACGTGATCAGTGCATGATGAGCCACGTGATCAGTGCCCGATCAGCCACGTCATCAGTGCATGCGCAGTCACCTGATCAGTGCATGCTCAGTCACGTGATCTGTACTTGATCAGCCACGTGATCAGTGCCTGCAGAGTCACGTGATCAGGCCTGCTGAGCTGCGTGATTCCTGTCGCACATCTGCTTGGCAATTGCCCGCTGAGCTGCGTGATTCCTGCCTGGTCACCTGCTTGATTATTGCCAGCAGAGCAGCATGAATCGTCACTGCTCAGCTCCATGCTTATAGCCTGCTGATTGCGTGGTTCGTGGTCTGCTCAGCTCTTTGAGTATTGCCTCCTGAGGTCCCTGTTCAGGCGCCACCTGCCGGGTGACCAGCCCCCAGCTGATCCAGGGTATTCCAAAAGAGATGGCCTCGACTATTTATATGCTCATCAGAGATATCAAGAAGAATAGTATGAGGATAGCTCTCAGGAAAATTCGCGGAGAAAAGAGACTGAGTAGCTTGGTTTACGCAAAGAGACCAATCAAACTTCAAGACAAGAAGTTTGCACCACTTACGAGCCCACGTGGCACCAGTCAAGAGCGGAAGGTGCCTGACCCTAGACACCTTCTCGAGTGGGTCTTAGCAGCCCAGGCATTTAGGAAGGTGATAATTCCCAAGCAGATGGAGACTGCGTGGAAGTTACAGGGAAGAATGACAAGGAACTTTATGAATTGGAGCTGTAAGTTAACTCTTTGACAGAGAGAGCGAGATGGTGGTGGGGACAGCCCCCAGTGAAATCAGAGGTGAGAGCACAAAGCAACAAAGTAGGCAGACTCTGGTTATTTTGGGGGAGATGCTCGAGAATATCCGGTGGACTCCTGAGGCTCGGTCCCGAAATTTGCCAGCCGAGCCTCCTTCCTCATGACCTTTGTCCAGAGTGGAATGCCACCGCTGAGGCACATGGTCAGTGCATGCTCAGTCACGAGCTCAGTGCACGATCAGCACGTGATCACTGACTGCACAGTCACGTGATCAGCAGCGCCTCAGTCACGTGATCACCGTTATGATAAACACGTGATCAGTGAACGATCAGCCACGATCACTGCATGATCAGGTGGTCAGTTCCTGATCAGCCACGGGATCATCGTGCACAGTCCCATGATCAGCGCCTCTCAGTCACTGATCACTGCCTGATAAACACGTGATCAGTGCATGATGAGCCACGTGATCAGTGCCTGATCAGCCACGTGATCAGGGCATGCACAGTCACGGTGATCAGGCATGCTCAGTCACGTGATCTGTACTTGATCAGCCACGTGATCAGTGCTTGATTTACTGGATCAGGTGGCTCAGCTGCTTGATCAGCCACGGATCAGCCTGCTCAGTCCCAGCTGATCATTGCCAGCTCAGCTACCTGATTTCTGCCGGTTCAGCTGATCAGTGATAATGAGCTGCTGAGCTCAGTGCCCGATGCCACGCTCAGCTGCCTTGATAATCAACCAGCTGAGCACGTGATCAGTACTTGATCAGCCACGTGATCATCTACTGCAGAGTCACGTTACCTGCTCAGCTGTGTGATTCCTGCCGCACATCTGCTTGATAATTGCCAGCTGAGCTGCGTGATTCCTGCCTGCTCACCTGCTTGATTATTGCCAGCTGAGCAGCGTGATTCGTCACTGCTCAGCTCCATGCTTATTACCTGCTGATTTCGTGGTTCGTGTCTGCTCAGCTCTTTGATTATTGCCTGCTGAGGTCCCTGTTCAGTGCATGATGGCCAGCGCTGATCCAGGGCCTGGAGAGTCACGTGTTTATTATGCCTGCTGAGTTACAGGAAGAGCGTTTCTCATCTGCTTAATAATTGCCAGCTGAGACTGCGTGCTTCCTTTACCTGCTCACCAATCAAACTTCAAGATAAGAAGTTTGCACCAGCTGAGTGGTACATCCCCTCAGTCTCAGAGCTGCTTCATAATTGCCAGCTGAGCCTCAGTGATTTCAGTCTTGAGCATCCACAGGATAATTAGGAAGCTGGGCTGCCACGTGATGGAGACCTGCCCAGCTCAGTCCCAGGTTTACTGGATTGCTGAGTTAACTGATTAGAGCCAGCTGAGCTGGTGATTGGTGGGGCTCAGCTCCATGAGTGCCATCTGAGCTGCCTGAGAGCACAATGCAATAAAGCCTGCTGAGCTGCTGGTTCCTGGGGGAGATGCTCAGAGAATATCCGCTGAGCTGCGTGATTCCTGCCTGCTCAACTCCATTATTAATGCCCGCCTGCTCAGCTGAGTGATTCCTGCCTGCTCAGCTGACGCCTTGCCCAGAGCTGAATGATTCCTGCCTGCTCAGCTCCTTGATTATTGCCTGCTAAGCTGCGTGCTTCCTGCTTGCTCAGTTCCTTTATTATTGACAGCTGAGCTGCGTGATTCCTTCCTGCTCATGTCCTTCATTATTTCCTCCTGAGCTGCGTGTTTTGTGCCTGCTCAACTCCTTTAGTATTGCCTTCTGATCTGCGTGACTCCTTTTGATCAATCAGGCATTTAGAGCCTACTGAGTCACGTGTTTAGAGTCTGCTTAGCCACTTCATTACAGTCTGCTCATCTCCTTGATTTTTGCCTGCTTAGCTGCGTGATTCGTGCCTGCTCAGCTCCTTGATTATTGCCAGCTGAGCTGCGTGATTCGTGTCTGCTCAGTCAAGGGTTTAGAGCCTGCTGAGTCACGTGTTTAGAGTCTGCTTAGCCACTTCATTTCAGTCTGCTCAGCTCCATGACTCTTTCCTGCTCCTCTCTGTGATTAGTGCCTGCTTAGCCAAGTGATTAGTGCCTGCTCAGCTCTTTGATTATTGCCTGCTGAGGCACATGATCAGTGCATGCTAGCCACGTGATCAGGGCCTCTCAATAACGGGATTAGTGCATGATCAGCCACGTGATCATTGCCTGCACATTCACGTGATCTGTGCCTCTCAGTCACGGGATCAGTGCCTGCTCAGTCACGTGATCAGTGCATTATCAGCCATGTGATCAGTGCATGATCAGCCACGTGATCTGTGCCTCTCAGTCACGTAATCAGTGCATGATAGCCAGGTGATCAGTGCCTGCTCAATCACGTGATCAGGGCCTGCTGAGTTACGGGATTAGCGCTTGCTAATCTCCTTGATAATTGCCCTCTGAGCTGCGTGATTCCTGCCTGCTCCACTCCTTAATTAGTGCCTGCTGAGCTGCGAGATTCCTGCCTGCTCAGCTGCTTGATAATTGCCAGCTGAGCTCCGTGATTTCTGCGTGCTCAGCTGCTTTATAATTGTCAGCTGAGTTGCGTGATTCCTGCCTGCTCAACTACTTGATAATTGCCACCTGAGCTGCGTGATTCTTCCTTGCTGAGGTCCATGATTATTGCCTTTTGATTGTGTGATTCGTGCCTTCTCAGCTCTTTGATTATTGCCTGCTGAGGCACATGATCAGTGCATGATAGCCACGTGATCAGCGCATGATCAGTCACGTGATCAGTGCATGATCAGCCACATGATCAGTACCTACACAGTCATGTTATCTGCGCCTCTCTGTCAGGTGATCACTGCATGATAGCCACGTGATCAGTGCATACTCAGTCACTTGATCAGAGCATGATCATCTACGTGATCAATGCCTACGCAGTCATGTGATCTGCGCCTCTCAGTCACGTGATCAGTGCCTGCTCAGTCACGTGATCAGTGCATGATCAGCCACCTGATCAGTGCCTGCACAGTCACGTGATCTGCATCACTCAGTCACGTGATCAGTGCCTGCTCAGTCACGTGATCTTCGCCTCTCAGTCACATGATCAGTGCATGATCAGCCACTTGATCAGTGCATGATCAGCCACGTAATCACTGCCTGCTCAGTCACGTAATCAGGGCCTGCTGAGTTACCGGATTAGCCCCTGCTCAGCTCCTTGATTATTGCCAGCTGAGCTGCGTGATTCGTGTCTGCTCAGTCACGGGTTTAGAGCCTGCTGAGTCACGTGATTAGAGTCTGCTTAGGCACTTCATTCCAGTCTGCTCAGCTCCATGCTTTTTGCCTGCTGAGCTGCGTGATTTGTTCCTACTCAGCTCCATGATTATTGCCTGCTGAGCTTTGAGATTCCTGCCTGCTCAGCTCAATGATTATTGCCGCCTGAGCTGAGTGATTCCTGCCTGCTCAACTCCATTATTATTGCCCGCTGAGCTTCGTGATTCCTGCCTGCTCAGCTCCATGATTATTGCCTGCTGAGCTGTGTGATTCCTGCCTGCTCAGCTCCTTGATTATTGCCTGCTAAGCTGCGTGCTTCCTGCTTGCTCAGCTCCTTTATTATTGACAGCTGAGCTGCGTGATTCCTTCCTGCTCATGTCCTTCATTATTTCCTCCTGAGCTGCGTGTTTTGTGCCTGCTCAACTCCTTTAGTATTGCCTTCTGATCTGCGTGACTCGTTTTGATCCGTCAGGCGTTTAGAGCCTGCTGAGTCACGTGTTTAGTTTGCTTAGCCACTTCATTACAGTCTGCTCATCTCCTTGATTATTGCCTGCTTAGCTGCGTGATTCCTGCCTGCTCAGCTTCTTGATTATTGCCTGCTGAGCTGCGTGATTCCTGCTTGCTCCGCTCCTTGATTATTGCCTGCTGAGATGCGTGATTCCTGCCTGCTCAGCTCCATGATTATTGCCTGCTGAGCTGCGTGATTCCTGCCTGCTCAGCTCCATGATTATTGCCTGCTGAGCTGCGTGATTCCTGCCTGCTCAGCTCCTTGATTATTGCCTGCTGAGCTGAGTGATTCTTGCCTGCTCAGCTCCTTGATTACTGCTTGCTGAGCTGAGTGATTCCTGACTGCTCAGCTCCATGATTATTGCCTGCTGAGGTGCTTGATTCGTGCCTGCTCAGCTCCATGATTATTGCCAGCTGAGCTGCGTGATTCATGTCTGCTCAGTCACGAGTTTAGAGCCTTCTGAGTCACGTGTTTAGAGTCTGCTTAGCCACTTCATTTCAGTCTGCTCAGCTCCATGACTCTTTCCTGCTCCTCTCCGTGATTAGTGCCTGCTTATCCAAGTGATTAGTGCCTGCTCAGCTCTTTGATTATTGCCTGCTGAGGCACGTGATCAGTGCATGATAGCCACGTGATCAGCACCTCTCAGTCATGTCATCAGTGCATGATAGCCACGTGAACAGTGCCTGCTCAGTCTCGTGATCAGCACCTCTCAGTCACGTGAACAGTGTATGATAGCCACGTGATCAGTGCATGCTCAGTCACGTGTTCAGTGCATGCCCAGCAACGTGATCAGGGCCTGCTCAGTCACGTGATCAGGGCCTGCTGAGTCACGGGTTTAGCGCCTGCTCAGCTGCTTGATAGGGCCTGCTCAGCTCCATGATTATTGCCTGCTGACCTGCGTGAATAGTGCATACTCAGCGGTGTGATTAGTCCCTGCTCAGCTGCATTATTCGTGCCTGCTGAGCTCCTTGATTATTGCTTCCTTAGCTGCGTGATTTGTGCCTGCTCAGCTCCTTGATTATTGCTGACTGAGCTGCGTGATTCAGGCCTGCTCAGCTCCATGATTATTGTCTGCTGATCTGCGTGATTCGGGCCTTCTCAGCTGGTTGATAATTGCCAGCTGAACTGCTCGATTCATCCCTGCTGAGCTACATGATTATTGCCTGCTGATTGCGTGTTTTGTACTTGCTCAGTTCTTTGATTACTGACTGCTGAGGCACATGATCAGTGCATGATGGCCATGTGATCAGCGCATGATCAGCACCTCTCAGTCACCTGATCACTGCATGATAGCCACGTGATCAGTGCATGCTCTGTCTCGTGATCAGTGCATGATCAGCCACGTGATCAGTGCCTGTTCAGTCACATGATCAGGGCCTGCTGAGTTACAGGATTAGCACCTGCTCATCTGCTTGATAATTGCCAGCTGAGTTGTGTGATTCCTGCCCACTCAGATGCTTGATAATTGCCAGCTGAGCTGAGTGATTCCTGCCTGCTCAGCTGCTTGATAATTGCCAGCTGAGCTGCGTGATTCCTGCCTGCTCAGCTCCTTGATTATTGCCAGCTGAGCTGCGTGATTCCTGCCTGCTCAGCTCCTTGATTATTGCCAGCAGAACTGCGTGATTCGTGCCTGCTCAGCTCCTTGATTATTGCCCCCTGAGCTGCGTGATTCATGTCTGCTCAGTCACGGGTTTAGAGCCTTCTGAGTCACGTGTTTAGAGTCTGCTTAGCCACTTCATTTCAGTCTGCTCAGCTCCATGACTCTTTCCTGCTTCTCTCCGTGATTAGTGCCTGCTTAGCCAAGTGATTAGTGCCTGCTCAGCTCTTTGATTATTGCCTGCTGAGGCACGTGATCAGTGCATGATAGCCACGTGATCAGTGCATGCTCAGTCACGTGTTCAGTGCATGTACAGCAACGTGATCAGGGCCTGCTGAGTCACGGGTTTAGCGCCTGCTCAGCTGCTTGATTAGTCCCTGCTCAGGTGCATGATTAGTGCCTGCTCAGCTGTTTGATTAGTCCCTGCTCTGCTGAGTGATTCGGACAAGCCAGGCTCCTTAATTTTGCCTGCTGTGCTGCGTGATTCGTGCCTGCTTAGCTCTTTCCTTATTGCCCATTGAGCTGCGTGATACCTGCCTGCTCAGCTCCTTGATTTCTGCCTGCTGAGCTGCGTGATTTCTGCCTGCTCCGCTCCTTGGTTATTGCCTGCTGAGCTGCGTGATTCGGGCCTGCTCAGCTCCATGATTATTGCCTGCTGAGCAGCATGATTCGTGCCTGCTCAGCTCCATGATTATTGCCTGCTGACCTGCGTGAATAGTGTCTACTCAGCAGTGTGATTAGTCCCTGCTCTGCTGCATTATTCGTGCCTGCTGAGCTCCTTGATTATTGCTTCCTGAGCTGCGTGATTTGTGCCTGCTCAAATCCTTGATTATTGTCTGCTGATCTGCGTGATTTGGGCCTGCTCAGTTCCATGATGATTGCCCGCTGAGCTGCGTGATTTGTGACTGCTCAGCTCCTTGATTATTGCAAGCTGATCTGTGTGATTCGGGCCTAATCAGCTCCATGATTATTGCCTGCTGAGCTGCATGATTCAGGCCTCCTCAGCTCCTTGATTATTGCCTGCTGAGCTGCGTGATTCCTGTCTGCTCAGTCCCGGGTTTATAGCCTGCTGAGTCACGTGATTAGAGTCTGCTTAGCCACTTCATTACAGTCTACTCAGCTCCATGATCATTGCCTGCTGAGCTGCGTGATTAGTGCCTGATCAGTTGTGTGATTAGTCCTTGCTCAGCTGCGTGATTTGTGCCTGCTGAGCTCCTTCATTATTGCCTCCTGAACTGTGTGAATTGTGCCTGCTCAGCTCCTTGATTAGTGCCAGCTGAGCTGCGTGATTCCTGCCTGCTCAGCTCCTTGATTATTGCCTGCTGAGTGGCGTGATTCATGTCTGCTCAGTCACGAGTTTAGAGCCTTCTGAGTCATGGGTTTAGAGCCTGCTTAGCCACTTCATTACAGTCTGCTCAGCTCCATTACTATTTCCTGTTCCTCTCCGTGACTAAGGCCTGCTTAGCCAAGTGATTAGTGCCTGCTCAGCTCTTTGATTATTGCCTGCCAAGGCACATGATCAGTGCATGATAGCCACGTGATCAGCGCCTCTCAGTCACGTGATCAGCTTCTCAGTCACGTGATCAGCGCCTCTCGGTCACGTGATCAGCGCCTCTCAGTCACGTGATCAGTGCATGATAGCCACGTGATCAGTGCCTGCTCAGTCACGTTATCAGTGCATGCTCAGACACGTGATCAGGACCTGCTCAGTCACATGATCAGGGCCTGCTGAGTCACGGGATTAGGGGCCTGCTCAGCTGCTTGATTAGCCCCTGCTCAGCTGCGTGATTAGTGCCTGCTCAGCTGTGTGATTAATCCCTTCTCAGCTGTGTTATTCCTGCCTGCTGAGACGCCTGATTAGTATTTGCTCAGTCACTGGTTTAGAGGCTGCTGAGTCACGTGATAAGAGTCTGCTTAGCCACGTAATTACGTTCTTCTCAGCTCCATTACTATCGACTGTTGAGCTTCATGATTCCTGCCTGCTCAGCTCCTTGATTATTGCCTGCTGAGCTGCGTGATTCCTGCCTGCTCAGCTCCATGATTATTGTCTGCTGATCTGCGTGATTCGGGCCTTCTCAGCTCCATGATTATTGCTTGCTCTTCTGTATGATTTGGGCCTTCTCATGTCCATGATTATTGCCTGCTGAGCTGCATGATTTGTGACTGCTAAGCTGTAGGATTATTGCCTGCGCTTCTCTATGATTAGTGCCTACTTAGCCAAGTGAATAGTGCCTGCTCAGCTCCTTGATTATTGCCTGCTGAGGCACGTGATCAGTGCATGATAGCCATGTGATCAGCGCCTCTCAGTCACGTGATCAGTGCATGCTAAGTCACGTGATCAGTCCCTCTTAGTCACGTAATCAGTGCATGATAGCCAGGTGATCAGCGCCTCTCAGTCACGTGATCAGTGCATGCTCAGTCACGTGATCAGGGCCTGCTTAGTCACGGGATTAGAGCCTGCTCAGCTGTGTGATTAGTCCCTGCTTGCTTCGTGATTAGTGCCTGCTCAGCTATGTGGTTAGTCCCTGCTCAGCTGCGTGATTCGGACTTGCTCAGCTCCTTAATTTTGCCCCCTGAGCTGCGTGATTCCTGCCTGCTCAGCTCCTTGATTTCTGCCTGCTGAGCTGCGTGATTCCTGCCCGCTCACCTCCTTGATTATTGACTGCTGAGCTGCGTGATTCCTGTCTGCTCAGTCACGGGTTTAAAGCCTGCTGAGTCCCATGATTAGAGTCTGCTTAGGCACTTCATTACAGTCTGCTCAGCTCCATGATTACTGCCTGCTGAACTGCGTGATTAGTGCTTACTCAGCTGTGTGATTAGTCCCTGCTCAGCTGCGTGATTCATGCCTGCTGAGCTCCTTGATTATTGCCTCCTAAGCTGCGTTATTTGTGCCTGCTCAGCTCCTTGATTATTGCCTGCTGAGCTGGGTGATTCGTGTCTGCTCAGTCACGGGTTTAAAGCCTGCTGAGTCACGTGATTAGAGTCTGCTTAGGCACTTCATTACAGTCTGCTCAGCTCCATGAGTACTGCCTGCTGATCTGCGTGATTCGGGCCTGCTCAGCTCCATGATTATTGCCTGCTGATCTGCGTGATTCGGGCCTGCTCAGCTCCATGATTATTGCCTGCTGATCTGCGTGATTCGGGCCTGCTCAGCTCCATGATTATTGCCTGCTGATCTGCGTGACTCGGGCTTAGTCAGCTCCATGATTGTTGCCTGCTGAGCTGCGGGATTCAGGCCTGCTCAGTCACGGGTTTAGTGCCTGCTGAGTCACGTGAATAGAGTCTTCTTAGCCACGTCATTACAGCCTGCTCTTCTCCATGATTATTGCCTACTGGTCTGTGTGTTTCTTGCCTGCTCAGCTCCATGATTATTGCCTGCTGAGCTGCATGATTAGTGCCTGATCAGCTGCATGATTCCTGCCTGCTCTGCTGTGTAATTAGTCCCTGCTCAGCTGAGTGATTAGTGCCTGCCATCTCTGTGATTACTATCTGATCAGCTTCGTGATTTGTGCCTGCTCCTCTCCATGATTGGTGTCTGCTCTGTCAGGGGTTTAGTGCCTCCTGAGTCACGTGATTAGAGTCTGCTTAGCCAGGTCATTACAGCCTGCTGAGCTCCATGATAATTGCCTGCTGAGCTGCATGATTAGTGCCTGCTTAGCCATGTCATTTGTGCCTCATAAGCTCCTTGATTATTCCCTGCCGAGCTGCGTGATTAGTGTCTGCTCATTCACGGATATAGTGCCTGCTCAGCCAAGTCATTAGTGCCTGGTCAATCTCGGTTTTAGTGCCTGCTGAGTCACGTCATCAGTGCCTGCTCAGTTACGTGATCAGTGCCTGCTGGATCACAGGATTAGTGCCTGCTCAGCTGCTTGATTAGTGCCTTCTCAGCTCCGTGATTAGTGTCTGCTCAGTCACGGGTTTAGTGCCTGCTGAGTCACGTGATTATTGCCTGCTCAGCCAAGTGATTAGTGCCTGTTCAGCTCCGTGATTACTGCCTGCTCAGTCACGGGTTTAGTGCCTGCTGAGTCACGTGATTAGAGTCTGCTTAGCCAGGTCATTACAGCCCGCTCAGCTCCATGATTATTGCCTGCTGAGCTGCGTGATTAGTGCCTGCTTAGCCATGTCATTTGTGCCTGATCAGCTCCTTGATTATTGCCTGCTGAGCTGCGTGATTAGTGTCTGCTCATTCACGGGTATAGTTCCTGCTCAGCCAAGTCATTAGTGCCTGCTGGATCACAGGATTAGTGCCTGCTCAGCTGCTTGATTAGTGCCTTCTCAGCTCCGTGATCAGTGTCTGCTCAGTCACGGGTTTAGTGCCTGCTGAGTCACGTGATTATTGCCTGCTGAGCTGCGTAATTAGTGTCTGCTCAACCAAGTGATTAGTTTATGCTCAGCTCGGTTATTAGAGCCTGCTGTGTCACGTGATCAGTGCCTGCTGAGTCACGTGATCAGTGCATGCTGTCACGTGATCAGTGGCTGATCAGCCACGTGATCAGTTCCTGCTCAATCAAGTGATCAGTGCATGATAGCCACGTGTTCCATGCATGCTCAGTCCCGTGATCAGTGCATGATCAGCCACATGATCAGTGCATGCTCAGTCACGTGATAAGTTCATGATCAGCCACGTGATCAGTGCCTGCTCAGTCATGTGATCAGTGCATGATAGCCACATGATCAGTGCGTGATCTGTCACGTGATCAGTGACTGCTCAGCCACGTCATTAGTGCCTGCTGAGTCACGTGATTAGTGTCTGCATAGCCATGTCATTACAGCCTGCTCAGCTCCATGATTATTGCCTGCTGAGCTGTGTGATTAGTGTCTGCTCAGTCACGGGTTTAGTGCCTGCTTTCCAAGTAATTAGTGCCTGCTCAGCTCCGTGACTTGTGCCTGCTCGGTCACGGGTTTAGTGCCTGCTGTGTCACTTGATCAGTGCCTGCTCAGTCACGTGATCAGTGCCTCTCAGCCACGTGATCAAGACAAGCTCACATTGAAACCAGGGAGAAAGACTCATAGGTCATGCCACATTCTGAAAGACACTGATTTCGCAGTCCACTCAAGATAATTCCCGATTCCCAGGCACCTCTTCGAATGTAACCCTCAGGATGAAGTCAAAACACAAAGGGGAACTGACACACCAGTTGCTTCATCCAGAAATAGCCGCAGGTTCCAAGTAACTCAAAAAGTAGCCTGTCACACCGTGAACAACTATAGAGGCAAGTGGAGTTCCATTCCTCAACACAAGGTGAGGCCTGAATCTCCTGTTCCAACTCTGCAGAGACCCTGCGATGGAAGTCAGAAATGGAGGGGAATGCTGAGTTTGCCCCCACTCCCCGGAGATGAGGCCCTATTCATCCCTGTAAGGATGTGCAAGGAATCCCGAGGTGCTCCTCGAAACGCCAAAGGACATCTGATTTCCCTGAGGAGACACGAGTGGTCGATTGCCCTGTGTTGCATGCAAAGGAATGCCAACATCCCCGATGCACCTCGAGAGGAGGCTGGTATCTACTTGACAGTGGAGGGGAACCTGGGGCCTTGTAACAATTCGAAAGCCAAGTTTTTTCCCATCCACTCAAGATCAGGTCAGATGCCTTGCACCTTTGAGAATGTCAGCCAAGAATCAAGTCACAACACGAAGGGAATTCTGATGCCCCGGTTGCTAATCCGAAAAGAGACCCAGGTCCCAAATTCAACGCGGCTGGAGGCCTGAAACCCAAGACCCAAGTCAGAACAGGAGAGGAACCTTGAATTTCCCACCTCAACTCGAGATGAGACTCTATTCGTCCCTGCAGCGATGTGCGAGGAATCCTGAAGTGACCCTCCCAATGCCAAAAAAGATCAGACTTACCTGAGGAGACACGAGCCGTCCCCCAGGTCGACACACAAGTCGAGAGGAACGCTTAGCCTTCCGCCACAACTCCAGGCAAACTAAGAAATTTTCCCCTGCACGCTCGAGGAGGCCCTTTTACACTGTAGCATTTCCAAAGAAAGCCCACGTTTCCCTTGGAACACTGAAGGGTCCTCGACACGCTTTACTGTACTCCAGAAGTTTCCCGAGATACCAGTCCCCACTCAAGAAGAATGCTGAGTTTCCCGCCACAAGTCAAGAAGAGCCCCGTTTTCCTCGCCTCAAGTTGAGATGAGGGTCCATTGCTCTGCTTTGCGTGGAAAGAAGTGCTGACGTCCCCGTCCCACTTCGAGAAGATGCTGGTATCTACTTGACACTGGAGGGGAACCCGGGGGGGCTTTACACAATTCAAAATCCACGTATTTCCCCATCCACTCGACATCAGGCCTGATTTCCTTGCACCAATTCGAATATAGGTTGAGAATCAACTCACAACACAAAGAGATTTCTGATTCCCTGTTTGGTAATTCAAAAAGAGCCCCAGGTCCCAAATTCAACTCGGCTGGAGGCCTGAAACCCCTTTGACAACTCGAGAGGGAAGCAGAGTTCCATGAGTCCACACATGTCGAGACCTGACTCCCTGTTTGAAACGGCATACACAGTCTGAGACCCATGTGAGAACAGCAGAGGAACCCTGAGGTTCCTGCCTCAACTCGAGATGAGGCCCTCTTCCATTGCACCAAACCCAGTGGAGACCCGAGAGGACATCCCAACTCCACAGTATTCCTGACTTCCCATAGGAACCCTGAGAAGTTCCATGAGGTCACCGTCACAACTTGAGAGGAACCCTATGCTTCCCACCACAACTCAAGGCAAACTATGAAATCTCCCCTGCAGACGTGAGGAGGCCCTTTTACGCTGCAGCATTTCCAAAGAAAGTCCACGTTTCCCTTGGAACTCGAAAGGGTCCTACACATGCTTTACGAAACTCCAGAGGTTTCAAGAGATACCAGACACAACTCGAGAGGAACGCTGAGTTTCCTGCCACAAGTCAAGAAGAGCCCCGTTTTCCCCACCTCAACTCGAAATGAGGACCTCTTCCTTTGCACGGACCCAAGTGGAGTCCCGAGAGGTCCCTCTACCTCCACAATATTCCTGACTTCCCATAAACACCCTGAGAAGCTCCCTGAGGTCACTGTAACATGTTGAGGGAAGCCAGGGTTTCCTGCAGCAACTCCAGAAAGACCTCGATATCTCCCCTTCAATGCAGCTTGAGGCCCGATTCCCCTGCCACAACTCGAGAGCAATGCCATGCTCCCCCTCGCAACTCGAATGGAGGCTCAACTTCCCTGGGGTCACATGAGAGGCTCCCTGAGTTACCCTTCATTACTCGAGAGAAACCCCACACGTCCCACTGCAGCTCAAAAAAAAAACAAAACAAAACCACGAGATTCCCCCGTCATCACGAGATGAGGCCCTTTTTTTCCTGCATGGCCTAGAGAGCATTCCCGAGTCCTCTCTCAAAACTCCACAGGAGGCTTGACTCCCTTTAGGCCACTCAATTGGCTCCAAGACATACGAGTTGCAACTCAACACGAAAGCGGAGTTCTTTGCTTCCACTCGAGACGAGGCCTGACTCCCTGGGTGAGTCTGGAATGCAACCCCGAGATCCCACCACAAGTCATGAAGAGCCCCGTTCTCCCCGTCTCAAATCGAAATGAGGCCCTCTTCCTTTGCTCTGACCCCAGTGGAGTCCCGAGAGGCCCCTCCACCTCCACAATATTCCTGACTTGGCATAAACACCCTGAGAAGCTCCCTGAGGTCACTGTCACATATCGAGGGAAGCCAGGATTTCCTGCTGCAACTCCAGAAAGACCTCAATATTTCCCCTTCAAGGCATCTTGAGGCCCAATTTCCCTGCCACGACTCGAGAGCAACGCCGTGCACCCCCTAGCAACTCGAATGAAATTCCGATTGCCTCTCGAGCTATTCACGGGGTGACAGGCCACTTGTCGAGCTGTATTTGGAGCCTGCAGGTTCTTCCGGCGATGCACTAGGGTGTCAGTGCCCCTTCGTGTTGTGACTTCATCCACAGGGTTGCATTCGAAGAGGTGTCCGGGCATCGGTTTCTTATCAAGAGTGGACTGGGAAATCGGGGTCTTTCGGAATGTGGCACCACCGACGAGGCTATGTCTCGAATTTCTTCATCAGATCGGCCTCATCCTGAGGTGCGATGGGAAGGTCGGGAACCCCTTTCAGACAAAGCAGGGGAATTGACCCTCCTGTCGAGATCAGGAGGGGAGAAGGGGCTCAGATGAAGTGGTACTGGGAACCTCGGTGTTCCTCTCGAGTGAGACTGGTATGTCGAAGAACTTTTGGAGTTGCATCAAGGGTGTCAAGTACCATTTCAAACTTCAAGATGGAACGTGGGATTTTTCTTGAGACGGTGTAGTGGGAAAGGGCTTCATCTTGCAATGACGGGAGAACCTCGTGGTTTTTCTAGAGTTGTGGCGGGATTCTCGAGTTACGATGGGGAACTCAGGATGCCTCTCGTATTGGCCCAGGGAAGTCCAGTCTCCATATTCGAGTTCCGAGGGAGAGCTGCTGATTGCTCTCGAGTCACTGCAGGACAAATAAACCTCATCTAGGCTTGTGTCCAGAAACTAATGTTCCTCTCCAGGGGCGACAGGGATCTCGGGGTAGCATGCAACACTCACCCAGGGAGTCAGGCCTCTTCTCGAATGGAAGCTATTCCATTCCTCTATGGAAGCTTTCCATACCTCCGCTATCCTCTCGAGTTGCGAAGGGTATCTCTTGGAGCCCACTGAGTGGCCTAAAGGGAGTCAAGCTCCCAGTGGAGTTTTGAGAGAGGACTCAGGATTGCTCCTTAGGCCCTGCAGGAAAAGAAGGGCCTCATCTCGCAATAACAAGGGCATCTCATGGTTTTTCTTGAGCTGCGGCGCCAGTGTGGGGTTTCTCACAAGGTACGACGCAGAACTCAGGGAGCCTCTCGTATGGAGCCAGGCAAGTCCGGACTCAATTCGAGATGTGAGGGGGAGCGTGGCATTGCTCCTGAGTCTTGGTAGGGGAATCGGGCCTCAAGACGAGTTGAAGAAAGAATCTCGAGGTCTTTCTCGAGTTGTGGCAGGAAACCCTGTGTTCCCTCGACTTGTGCCGGAGAGGGACCTCAGGGAGCTTCTCAGGGTGCCTATGAGAAGTCAGGGATACTATGGAGTTGGGAGGGACCTCTCGGGACTCCACTGGGTTTGGTGCAATGGAAGAGGGCCTCATCTCGAGTTGAGGCAGGAAACTCAGGGTTCCCCTCCATTTCTGACTTCGATCACAGGGTCTCTGCAGAGCTGGAACAGAAGAGGCCCGCCTCGTATTGTGTTGAGGAATGGAACTCCACTTGCCTCTCGAGTTGTTCATGGGTGACAGGCCTCTTGTCGATGTGTATTTGGAACCTGTGTTTTTTTCCGGACAATGCATGGGGTGTCAGTGCCCCTTCGTGTTGTGACTTCATCCACAGGGTTGTATTCGAAGAGGTGTCCGGTCATCGGGTTCTTATCAAGAGCGGACCGGGAAATCGAAGTCTTTTGGAATGTGGCACCACCCACGCGGCTACGTCTCGAATTTCTTGGTGAGACCGGCCTCAGTCTGAGGTGTGATGGGAAGGGCGGGATCCCCTTCTAGAAAAAGTAGGGGAAACGACCGTCATGTCGAGATCAGGATGGGAGAAGGGGCTCAGATGAAGTGCTTCCGGGAACCTCGGTATTCCACTCGAGTGACACCTGTATGTCGGGGAACTTTTTGGGTCTCATCAAGGGTGTCAAGTACAGTTTCAAATTTCAAGACGGAACATGGGACTTCTCTTGAGATGCTATAGCGGGAAAGGGCTTCACCTTAGTATGACGGGGGAAACTCGTGGTTTTTTTCGACTTGTGCCGGGTTTCTCAAGTTACGACGGGCAACCAGGATACCTCGCGTGTTGGCCCAAAGAAGTCCAATCTTCCATTCGAGTTGCGAGGGAGAGCTGGGGATTGCTCTCGAGTAACTGCAGGGCAATCAGACCTCATCAAGTCTTGATTCCAGAAACTAATGTTCCTCTCCAGGAGCGACAGGGATCTCGGGGTTGCATTCCAGACTCACCCGGGGAGGCAGGCCTCGTCTTGAGTGGAAACAAAGAACTCCGCTGTCCTCTCAAGTCGCGACGGGTATCTCATGGATCCCCTGGGTAGCCTAAAGGGAGTCAAGCCTCCCGTGGAGTTTTTATAGAGGAGTCGCGATTGCTCTCCAGGGCTTGCAGAAAAAGAAGGGCCTCGAAACGCAATGACGGGGACATCTCATGGTTTTCTTGAGCTGCGGCACCAGTGTGGGGTTTCTCACGAGGTACGACCGGGAACACAGAGAGCCTCTCGTGGGGCACCAGGGAAGTCAGGTCTCCATTCGAGTGGCGAGGGTGAGGGCAGCATTGCTCTCGAGTCATGGTAGGGAATCGGGCCTCAAGATTCGTTGAAGACGGACTCTGGAGGTCTTTCTCTGGTTGCGGTAGGAAACCCTGGGTTCCCTCGACTTGTGCCAGTGACCTCAGGGAGCTTCTCAGGGTGCCTCTGAGAAATCAGGGATATTGTGGAGTTGGGAGGGGCCTCTCGGGACTCCACTGGGTTTGGTGCAATGGAAGAGGGCCTCATCTCGAGTTGAGGCAGGAACCTCAGGGTTCCTCTCCATTTCTGACTCTGATCGCAGGGTCCCTGCAGACTTGGGACAGGAGAGTGAGACCTCGTCTTGGGTTCAGGCATGGAACTCCGCTTGCCTCTCGAGGTGTTCACAGGGTGACAGGCCACTTGTTTATCTGGATTTGGAACCTGCGGGTTTTTCGGGAAGATGCATGGGGGTGTCAGTGCCCCTTCGTGTTGTGACTTCATCCACAGGGTTGCATTCGAAGATGTGTCCGGGCATCGGGTTCTTATCAAGAGCAGACCAGGAAATTGGGGTCTTTCGGAATGTGGCACCACCCACGAGGCTGTGTCTCGAATTTCTTCGTGAGACCGGCCTCATCCTGAGGTGCGACAGGAAGGTCGGGAACCCCGTCCAGACAAAGAAGGGGAATCGACCCTCCTGTCGAGATCAGGAGGGGAGAAGGGGCTCCGAAGAAGTGGTGCCAGGAACCTCGGTGTTCCTCTCGAGTGAGACCGGTATGTCGGGGTACTTTATGGGTCGCATCAAGGGTGCCAAGTACCGTTTCAACCTTCAAGACGAAACGTGGGAATTCTATTGAGACGCTGTAGCGGGATAGGGCTTCATCTTGCGATGACGGGGGAACCACGTGGTTTTTCTCGAGTTGCGGTGGGATTCTCGAGTTACGATGGGGAATTCAGGATGCCCCTTGTGTTGGCCCAGGGAAGTCCAATCTTCCATTCGAGTTGCGAAGGAGATCTGGGAATTGCTCTCGAGTCACTGCAGGGCAAATAGACCTCATCTAGGCTTGTGTCCAGAAGCTAATGTTCCTCTCCAGGTGAGAAAGGTATTTGGAGGTTGCATTCCAGACTCACCCGGGGCATCAGGCCTGGTCTCGAGTGGAAGCAAAGAACTCCGCTCTCCTTTCGAGTCGTGACGTGTATTTCTTGGAACCCACTGAGTGGCCTAAAAAGAGTCAAGCCTCCTGTGGAGTTTTGAGAGAGGACTTCGGATTTCTCTCCAGGCCATGCAGGAAACGAAGGCCCTCATCTCGAGATGACGGGGAGTCTCGTGGTTTTTCTCGAGCTGCAGCGCCAGTGTGGGGTTTCTCACGAGGTACGATGGGGAGCTCAGAGAGCCTCTAGTGTGGCGCCAGGGAAGTCAGTTCTCCATGCGAGTAGTGAAGGGATGCGCGTAATTCCTCTCGAATCATGGTAGGGAAATTGGGCCTCAAGACGTGTTGAAGAAGGACTCTCGAGGTCTTTCTTGGGTTGCGGCAGGAAACCCAGTGTTCCCTCAACTTGTGCCGTTGACCTCAGGGAGCTTCTCAGGGTGCCTCTGAGAAGTCAGGTATACTGTGGAGTTGGGAGGGCCTCTCGGGACTCCAATCGGTTTAGTGCAATGGAGAGGGCCTCATCTCGAGTTGAGGCAGGAACCTCAGGGCTCCTCTCCATTTATGACTCGGATTACAGGGTCCCTGAGGATTTGGGACAGGAGAGTCAGGCCTCGTCTTGGGTTGAGGCATGGAACTCCACTTGCCTCTGGAGTTGTTCATGGGGTGACAGTCCACTTGTTGAGCTATATTTGGAACCTGCAGGTTTTTGCAGACAGTGCACGGGGTTGTCAGTGCCCCTTCGTGTTGTGACTTCATCCACAGGGTTGCATTCAAAAAAGTGTCCGGGCATCAGGATCTTCTCAAGAGTGGACCAGGAAATCGGGGTCTTTCAGAAAGTGGCAGCACCAACGAGGCTACATCTCGAATTTCGTCGTGAGACCGGCCTCATCCTCAGTTGAGACGGGAAGTTCGGGAACCCCTTCAAGACAAAGCAGGGGAATCGACTCTCCTGTCGAGATCAGGAGGGGAGAAGGGGCTCAGGTGAAGTGGTGCCGGGAACCTCGGTGTTCCTCTCAAGTGAGACCAGTATGTCGGGGAACTTTTTGGGTCGCATCAAGGCTGCCAAGTACCGTTTCGACCTTCAAGACGGAACGTGGGACTTCTCTTGAGGCGCTGTAGCGAGAAAGGGCTTCATCTTGTGGTGACGGGGGAACCGCTTGGTTTTCCTCGAGTTGCGGCGGGATTCTCGAGTCACGACGGGGAATTCAGGATGCCTCTTGTGTTGGCCCAGGGAAGTCTATTCGTCCATTCGAGTTTTGAAGCCGAGTTGGGGATTGCTCTCGAGTCACTTCAGGGCAAATAGACCTCATCCAGGCTTGTGTTCAGATGCTAAAGTTCCTCCCCTGGGATGACACGGATCTCGGGGTTGCATTCCAGACTCACCCGGGGAGTCAGGCCTCATCTTGAGTGGAAGCAAAGAACTCCGCTCTCCTCTCGAGTTGCGACGGGTATCTCTTGGAGCCCACTGAGTGGCCTAAAGGGAGTCAAGCCTCCTGTGGAGTTTGGAGAGAGGACTGGGGATTGCTCTCTAGGCCACGCAGGAAACAAAGGCCCTCATGTCGTGATGATGACGGGGGAGTCTAGTGGTTTTTCTCGAGCTGTGGCGCCAGTGTGGGGTTTCTCACGAGGTACGACGGGGAGCTCAGGGCGCCTCTCGTGTGGCGCCAGGGAAGTCAGGTCTCCATGAGAGTGGCAAGGGGGAGTGCATCATTGCTCTTGAGTCATGGTAGGGGAATCGGGCCTCAAGACGCATTGAAGAAGGACTCTCGAGTTCTTTCTCGGGTTTCCCAGGAAACCCTGGGTTCCCTCGACTTGTGCCAGTGATTTCAGGGAGCTTCTCAGGGTGCATCTGAGAAGGCAAGGATACTATGTATTTTCGAGGGGCCTCTCGGGACTCCTCTGGGTTTGGTGCAATGGAAGAGGGCCTTATCTCGAGTTGAGGCAGGAACCTCAGGTTTCCTCTCCATTTCGGACTCCGATCACAGGGTCCCTGCAGAGTTGGGACAGGAGAGTCAGGCCTCGTCTTGGTTTGAGGCATGGAACTCCACTTGCCTCTCGAATTGTTCACAGGGTGACAGACCACTTGTCGAGCTGTATTTCGAACCTTCGTTTTTTTCTGCATGATGCACAGGGGTGTCAGTGCCCCTTTGTGTTGTGACTTCATCCACAGGGTTGCATTCGAAGATGTGTCCGGCCATCGGATTCTTCTCAAGAGCGGACCGGGTAATCGGGGTCTTTCAGAATGTGGCACCACCCACGAGGCTACGTCTCGAATTTCTTCGTGAGACTGGCCTCATCCTGAGGAGCCTTTGGAAGGTTGGGAAACCCTTCCAGAAAAAGCAGGGGAATTGACCCTCCTGTCGAGATCAGGAGGGGAAAGGGGGCTCAATGAACTGTTGGCAGGAACCTCGGTGTTCCTCTCGAGCTAGACTGGTGTGTCGGGGAACTTTTTCCGTTGCATCAAGGCTGCCAAGTACCGTTTCAATCTTACAGATGGAACGTGGGACCTCTCTTGAGACACTGTAGTGGGAAAGGGCTTCATTTTGCGATGACGGGGGAACCACGTGGTTTTTCTCGTGTTGCAGCGGGATTCTCGAGTCATGACGGGGAATTCAGGATGCCTCTTGTGTTGGCCCAGGAAGTCCAATCTTCCATTCGAGTTGCGAAGGAGAGCTGGCGATTGCTCTCGAGTCACTGCAGGGCAAATAGACCTCATCTAGGCTTGTGTCCAGAAGCTAATGTTCCTCTCCAGGGGCGAAAGGGATCTCCGAGTTGCATTCCAGACTCACCTGGGGAGTAGAACTCGTCTTGAGTGGAAGCAAAGAACTCCGCCTCCTCTCGAGTCGAGAAGGGTATCTCTTGGAGCCCACTGAGTGGCCTAAATGGAGTCAAGCCTCCAGTAGAGTTTTGAGACAACTCGGGATGGCCCTCTATGCCGTGCAGGAAAAGAAAGCCCTCATCTTGTGATGACGGGGGAGTTTCGTGATATTTCTTGATCTTCGGTGCCAATGTGGGGTTTCTCACAAGGTACGATGGGGAGCTCAGGAAGCCTCTCGAGTGGCGCCAGGGAAGTCAGGTCTGCATGTGAGTGGCGAGGGGGAGCACGTTATTGCTCTCGAGTCGTGGTTCGGGAATCCGGCCTCAAGAAGGATTGAAGCAGGACTCTCGAGGTCTTTCTCAGGTTGCGGCAGGAAACCTTGGGTTCCCTCGACTTGTGCCGGTGACCTCAGGGAGCTTCTCAGGGTGCCTCTGAGAAGTCAGGGATACTGTGGATTTGGGAGGGGCCTCTGGGGACTCCACGGGGTTTGGTGCAATGGAAGAGGGCCTCATCTCGAGTTGAGGCAGGAACCTCAGGGCTCCTCTCCATTTCTGACTCCAATCGCAGGGTCCCTGCAAAGTTGGGACAGCAGAGTCAGGCTTCGTCTTGGGTTGAAGCATGCAACTCCGCTTGCCTCTCGAGTTGTTCACGGGGTGACAGGCCACTTGTCGAGCTGTATTTGGAACCTGTGGGTTTTTCCGGACGATGCATGGGGTGTCAGTGCCCCTTCGTGTTGTGACTTCATCCACAGGGTTGCATTCGAAGAGGTGTCGGGGCATCGGGTTCTTATCAAGAGCTGACTGGGAAATCGGGGTCTTTTGAAATGTGGCACCACCCACGAGGCTATGTCTCGAATTACTTGGTGAGACTGGCCTCTTCCTGAGGTGCAACGGAAAGGTCAGGAACCCATTCCAGACAAAGTAGGGGAATCGACCCTCCTTTTGAGATCAGGTTGGGAGAAGGGGCTCAGATGAAGTGGTTCAGGGAACCTCGGTGTTCCTCTCGAGTGAGACTGGAATGTCGGGGAAATTTTTGGGTCCCATCAAGAGTGCCAAGTTCCGTTTCGACTTTCAAGTCGGAACGTGGGACTTCTCTTGAGACGCTGTAGCGGGAAAGGGCTTCATCTTGCGATGAAGGGGGAACCCCGTGGTTTTCTTCAAGTTGCGAAGGGATTCTTGAGTTACGACGGGGAATTCAGGATGCCTCTTGTGTTGGCCTAGGGAAGTCCAATCTTCCATTCGAGTTGCGAAGGAGAGCTGGGGATTGGTCTCGAGTCACTGAGGGCAAACAGACCTCATATAGGCTTGTGTCCAGAAGCTAATGTTCCTCTCCTGGGGCCACAGGGATATCAGGGTTGCATTCTAGACTCACCCGGGGAGCAGGCCTCGTCTCGAGTGGAAGCAAAGAATTCCGCTTGCTTCTCGAATCGCGACGGGTATTTCTTGGAGCCCACTGAGTGGCCTAAAGGGAGTCAAGCCTCCTGTGGAGTTTGGAGAGAGGACTCGGGATTGCTCTCTAGGCCATGCAGGAAACGAACCTTCTCATCTGGCGATGACAGGGGAGTCTCATGGTTTTTCTCGAACTGAGGCGACAGTGTGGGGTTTCTCACGAGGTACGACGGGGAGCTCAGGGAGCCTCTCGTGTGGCGCCAGGGTGGCCAGGGGAGCGATCTCCAAGCGCGTGGCCAGGGGCCTGAAGACACGCTGAAGAAGGACATTTTTCTCTCAAGTCGCGGTTGTGGAATTGGGCCTGAAGACACGCTGAAGAAGGACTCTCTCAGGTTTTCTGAGAAGTCAGGATACGGGTTTGGGGTTTGGTGCAATGGAAGAGGGCCCTGGGTTCCCTCAGGGTTCCTCTCCATTTCTGACTTGTTCCCTGTGACCTGGGACAGGAGAGCTTCTCAGGCATGCCTCTCGAGGTGTTCACAGGGATAGGCCACTTGTTTATCTGGATTTGGAACCTGGGAGATGGGGGGTGCCAGTCCCCTTGTGGTGACTTCATCCACAGGGTTGCATTCAAGATGTGCAATGGAAGAGCGGACGTCATTTTCGAATGTGGCACCACCCACGGCAGGAACCTTCAGGAGACCAGCCTCTCCTGATTTCTGGGACTCCGATCCCTTCAAGACAAAGGGTCCCCTGTCTAGACTTGGGGGAGAAGGGGCTCAGATGAAGTGGTGCTGGGACCTCGTCTTCCTCTTGAGTGCACTGGAACTGTCAGGGAACTTTTGGGTCACATCATGGGTGGCAAGTATCGTTTTGACCTTCCAGATGGAACAGGCCAATTCTTTAGACGCTGTAGTGGGAAAGGGCTTCATCTTGGAACCACGGGTTTTTCTCGAAAGATGCATCAGGATGCCTCTTGTGTTGGCCCAGGAAGTCCAATCTTCCATTCGAGTTGTGAAGGAGAGCTTGGAATTGCTTGTGTTGTGACCTCATCTAGGCTTGTGTCCAGAAGGTTGGGACAGGGATCTCGGGGTTGCATGTCCAGACTCACCCGGGAGTCAGACCTGAAAGAACTCCGCTCTCCTCTCGAAAGGCGAGGGTATCTTTGGAGCCACTGAGTGGCCTAAAGGGAGTCCTCCTGTGGAGTTTGGAGAGAGTAGTTGGGATTGCTCTTTAGGCCATGTGGCACCACTCAGACGAGGCTCGTCTCGAATTTCTTCCTGGGGCAGCCTCATCCTGAGTACGATGGGAAGGTCTGGGATTCCTTCAAGACAAAAGGCAGGGAGATCTCATCCTGACCAGAAGGTCTCCACTGTCAAAACAGGGAATCGATCAGGAGGGAGAAGGGGCTTAGAGGAAATGGTGCCGGGAATACCTTTGTTCCTCTGGAGTGAGCCCGGTATGTCCAGGAACATTTTGGGTCACATCAAGGGTGTCAAGTACTGTTTCGAACCTCAAGAAGGAACGTGGGACTTCTCTTGAGACACTATATCGGGAAAGGGCTTCATTTTGAAATGGCCGGGGAACCTCGTGGTTTTTCTCGAGTTGCGGTGGGATTCTCGAGTTACGACGGGGAATTTAGGATTCCTCTCGTGTTGGCCCAGGGAAGTCCAATCTTCCATTCGAGGTGCGAGGGAGAGCTGGGGATTGCTCTCAAGTAATTGCAGGGCAAATAGACCTCAACTAGGCTCGTGTCCAGAAACTAATGTTCCTCTCCAGGGGTGACAGGGATCTCGGGGTTGCATTCCAGACTCACCTGGGGATTCAGGCCTCGTCTCAAGTGGAAGCAAAGAATTCCGCTCTCCTCTCGAGTCGAGACAGGTATCTCTTGGAGCCAACTGATTGGCTTAAAGGGCGTCAAGCCTCCTGTGGAGTAGGAGAGAGGACTCGGGATTGCTCTCTAGACCATGGAGGAAAAAAAGGACCTCATCACGTGATGATGGGGGAATCTCGTGGTTTTTCTCGAGCTGTGGCGTCAGTGTGGGGTTTCTCACAGAGTACGACGGGGAACTCAGGGGCCTCTCCTGTGGTGCCAGGGAAGTCAGGTCTGCATTCCCTTCGAGTGGTGAGGGGGAGCGAGGCATTGCTTTAGAGTCATGGTAGGGGATTGTGGCCCCAAGACGCATTTAAAAAGGCCTCTGGAGGTTTTTCTCGGGTTGTGGCAGGAAACCCTGTGTTCCCTAGACTTGTGCTGGTAACCTCAGGGAGCTTCTTAGGGTGCCTATGAGAAGTCAGGGATATGTGGAGTTTGGAGGGGCCTCTGGGGACTCCACTGGGTTTGGTGCAATGGAAGAGGGCCTCATCTCAAGTTGAGGCAGGAATCTCATGGTTGCTCTCCATTTCTGACTTCGACTGCAGGGTCCCTGCAGAGTTGGGACAGGAGAGTCAGGCCTCGTCTTTTGTTGAGACATGGAACTCTACTTGCCTCTCGAGTTGTTCTCGGGTGACAGGCCACTTCTCGAGCTGTATTTGTTACCTGCGGGTTCTTCCAGTGATGCACTGGGGTGTCAGTGCCCCTTCGTCCTGTGACTTCATCCACAGGGTTGCGTTCGAAGAGGTGTCTGGTCATCAGGTTATTATCAAGAGTGGACCGGGGAATCGGGGTCTTGGAATGTGGCACCACCCATGAGGCTAATCTCGAATTTCTTCCTGAGACCAGCCTCATCCTGAGGTGCGACGGGAAGGTCAGTATCCCCTTTCAGACAAAGCTGGGGAATCGACCCTCCTGTCGAGATCAGGACGGGAGAAGGGGCTCAGAGGAAATGGTGCTGGTAATCCTGGTGTTAATCTCGAGTGAGCCCGATATGTCCGGGAACTTTTTGGATCACCTCAAGGGTGTCAAGTACCGTTTTGAACTTCAAGATGGAACATGGGACTTCTCTTGAGACGCTGTAGCGGGAAAGGACTTCATCTTGAAATGATGGGGGAACCTCGTGGTTTTTCTCGAGTTGCGGCGGGATTCTCGAGTTACGACGGAGAACTCAGGATGCCTCTCTTTTTGGCCCAGGGAAGTCCAATCTTCAATTCGAGTGGCGAGGGAGAGCTGGGAATTGCTGTTGAGTCACTGCAAGGCAAATAGACCTCATCTAGGCTTGTTTCCAGAAACTAATATTCCTCTCCAGGGGCGACAGGGATCTCGGGATTGCATTCCAGTCTCACCCGGGGAGTCAGGCCTCATCTTGAGGGGAAGCAAAGAACTCCACTCTCCTCTCAATTCACGACGGGGATCTGTTGGAGCCCACTGAGTGGCCTGAAAGGCGTCAAGCCTCCTTTGGAGTTTTGAGAGAGGACTTGGGATTGCTCTCTAGGCCCTGCTGGTAAAGAAGGCCCTCATCTCCCGATGACGGGGGAATCTCTTTGTTTTTCTTCAGCTGCGGCGCCATTGTGGGTTTTCTCACGAGGTACAACGGGGAGCTCAGGGAGCCTCTAGTGTGGCTCCAGGGAAGTCAGGTCTGCATTCCCTTCGAGTGGCGAGGGGGAGCACAGCATTGCTCTTGAATCATGGTAGGGTAATCGGACCTCAAGACGCATTGAAGAAGGCCTCTTGAGGTCTTTCTTGGTTGCAGCAGGAAACCCTGTGTTCCCTCGACTTGTGCCGGTGACCTCAGGGAGCTTCTCAGGGTGCCTCTGAGAAGTCAGGGATACTGTGAAGTTGGGAGGGGCCTCTCAGGACTCCACTGTGTTTGGTGCAATGGAAGAGGGCCTCATCTCGAGTTGAGGCAGGAATCTCAGGGTTCCTCTCCATTTCGGACTTCGACTGCAGCGTCCCTGCAGAGTTGGGACAGGAGAGTCAGGCCTCGTCTTGTGTTGAGGCATGGAACTCTGCTTGCCTGTCGAGTTGTTCTCGGGTGACATGCCACTTGTTGAGCTGTGTTTGGAACCTGTGGCTTTTTCCTGACGAAGCAACTGGGGTGTCAGTTCCCCTTCGTATTGTGACTTCATCCTCAGGCTTACATTCGAAGAGCTGCCCAGGCATCAGGACTTATCTGGAGTGGACAGGGATATCAGTGTCTTTCAGAATGTGACACGACCCACGAGGCTTTCTCCCTAGTTTCAGTATGAGCATGCACTGATCACGTGGCTGAGTAGGCACTGATCAATCGAATCAGCAGGCACTGCTGACTGAGCAACCACTAGTCAGGAAGCTGAGCAGGCACTAATCACTTGGCAAGATGGCACTAAACCCGTGCCTGAGCATACATTAATCACACAGCTCAGCAGGCAATAATCATCGAGGTGAGCAGGCTGTAATGACGTGGCTATGCAGACACGAATCACGTGACTCAGGAGGCACTAAACCCATGACTGAGCAAGCATTAATCCCGGAGATGAGCAGGCACTAGTCACTTGGCTGAGCAGGCACTAATCCCGTGACTGAGCAGGCACTGATCACCTGGCTGATCATGCACTGATCACGTGACTCAGCTTTCAATGATCAAGTGGCTGCCAGGCACTGATCACGTGACTCAGCAGGCATTAAACCCGAGACTGAGCAGACACTAATCAGGCAGCTCATGAGGCAACAATCAAGGAGCTTAGCAGGCACTAATGACGTGACTAAGCAGGTACTAATCACGCAGCTCAGCAGGCAATAATCAGGGAGCCTGCTCAGCTCCTGGAACTGAGCAGGCTGTAATGACATGGCTAAGCAGACATTAATCACGTGACTCAGCAGGCACTAAACCCGTGACTGAGCAGACACTAATCATGGAGCTGAGCAGGCACAGATCACGTGACTGAGCAGGCACTGATTACGTGTCTGATCAGGCATTGGTCACGTGCCTGATCATGCCCTGATCACGTGATTGAGCATGAGTGATCACGTGGCGGATCATGCACTTATCACGTGACTGAGCATGCACTAATCACGTAGCTGATCATGCACTGATCACGTGACTAATCATGCATTGATCACATGACTGTGCAGGCACCGATCACGTGGATGATCATGCACTGATCACGTGACTGAGAGGCACTGATCACATGGCTGATCATGCACTCATCACGTGACTCAGCTTGAACTGATCACACGGCTGAGAGACACTGATCACATGACTGAGCAGGCACTAATCATGTGACTCAGCAGGCATAATCACTTGGCTGAGCAGGCACTTAAACCATGACTGAGCAGACACTAATCACACAGCTCAGCAGGCAATAATCAGGGAGTTGAGCAGGCACTAATGACGTGGCTAAGCAGGCAATAATCATGCAGCTCAGCAGGCAATAATCAAGGAGCTGAGCAGGCTGTAATGACGTGGCTAAGCAGACTTGAATCACGTGACTCAGCAGGCACTAAACACGTGACTGAGCAGACACTGATCACGACCTGAGTAGGCACTGATCACGTGACTAGCAGGCACTGATCATGTGACTGAGCAGGCACTGATCACGTGGCTATCACGCACTGATCACATGGTGGATCATGCACTGATCATGTGACTGAGTATGCACAGATCATGTGGCTGATCATGCACTGATAATGTGACTGAGAGACACTGATCACGTGACTGAGCAGGCACTAATCACTTTGCTGAGCAGTCACTAATCAAGAAGCTTAGCAGGCACTAAACCCGTAACTGAGCAGACACTAATCACGCAGCTCATTAGGCAATAATCATGCAGCCGAGCAGGCACGAATCACACAGCTGATCAGGAACTGATCATGCAGCTGGGCAGGCACTAATTACGCAGCCAATCAGGAGTAATCACACAGCTGATCAGGCACTAATCATGCAGCTGGGCAGGGACTAATCAAGCAGCTGAGCAGGTGCTAATCCAGTGACTCAGCAGGCACTGATCACGTGGCTGAGTAGGCACTGATCACGTGACTAGCAGGCACTGATCATGTGACTGAGCAGGCACTGATCACGACCTGAGCAGGCACTGATCATGTGGCTGATGATGCACCGATCACGTGGCAGATCATGCACTGATCATGTGACTGAGGATGCACAGATCACGTGGCTGATCATGCACTGATCACGTGACTGAGAGGCACTGATCACGTGTCTGAGCAGGCACTAATCACTTTGCTGAGCAGTCACTAATCACGGAGCTGAGCAGGCACTAATAATCAGCTGAGCAGGCACTAAACCCGTGACTGAGCAGACACTAATCATGCAGCTCAGCAGGCAATAATCAAGGAGCTGAGCAGGCTGTAATGACGTGGCTAAGCAGACTTGAATCACGTGACTCAGCAGGCACTAAACACGTGACTGAGCAGACACTGATCACGACCTGAGTAGGCACTGATCACGTGACTAGCAGGCACTGATCATGTGACTGAGCAGGCACTGATCACGTGGCTATCACGCACTGATCACATGGTGGATCATGCACTGATCATGTGACTGAGTATGCACAGATCATGTGGCTGATCATGCACTGATAATGTGACTGAGAGACACTGATCACGTGACTGAGCAGGCACTAATCACTTTGCTGAGCAGTCACTAATCAAGAAGCTTAGCAGGCACTAAACCCGTAACTGAGCAGACACTAATCACGCAGCTCATTAGGCAATAATCATGCAGCCGAGCAGGCACGAATCACACAGCTGATCAGGAACTGATCATGCAGCTGGGCAGGCACTAATTACGCAGCCAAGCAGGGAGTAATCACACAGCTGATCAGGCACTAATCATGCAGCTGAGCAGGGACTAATCAAGCAGCTGAGCAGGTGCTAATCCAGTGACTCAGCAGGCACTGATCACGTGGCTGAGTAGGCACTGATCACGTGACTAGCAGGCACTGATCATGTGACTGAGCAGGCACTGATCACGACCTGAGCAGGCACTGATCATGTGGCTGATGATGCACCGATCACGTGGCAGATCATGCACTGATCATGTGACTGAGGATGCACAGATCACGTGTCTGATCATGCACTGATCACGTGACTGAGAGGCACTGATCACGTGTCTGAGCAGGCACTAATCACTTTGCTGAGCAGTCACTAATCACGGAGCTGAGCAGGCACTAATAACTTAGCTGAGCAGGCACTAAACCCGTGACTGAGCAGACACTAATCATGCAGCTCAGCAGGCAATAATCAAGGAGCTCAGCAGGCACTAATGACGTGGCTAAGCAGGCAATAATCACGTGACTCAGCAGGCACTAAACCCGTGACTGAGCAGACACTAATCACGGAGCTGAGCAGGCACTAATCAAGCCCCTGAGTGGTCACTAATCCCGTGACTCAGCAGGCAGTGATTATGTAACTGAGCAGGCACTAATCCCGTGACTGAACAGGTACTGATCACGTGACTGAGCATGCACTGGTCACGTGGCTGAGAGGCACTGATCTCGTGACTCAGCAGGCACTAAACCCGTGACTGAGCGGGCAGTAATGACTTGGCTGAGCAAGCACTAATCACACAGCTCAGCAGGCAATAATCAAGGAGCTGAGCACACACTAATGACGTGGCTAAGTGGGCACTAATCACGCAGCTCAGCAGGCAATAATCATGGAGCTGAGCAGGCTGTAATGACGTGGCTAAGCAGACTCTAATCAGGTGACTCAGGAGGCACTAAACACGTGACTGAGCAGACGCTAATCAAGGAGCTGAGCAAGAACTAATCCGTTGATTGAGAAGGCACTAAATCCGTGACTGAGCAGACATTAATCACACAGCTCAGCAGGCAATAATCAAGGAGCTGAGCAGGCACGAATGATGAAGCTGAGCAGGCACTAAGCATGCAGCTGAGGAGGCACTAATCACGAGGCTGAGAAGCACTAGTCCCGTGACTCAGCAGGCACCTATCACGTGGCTCAGCAGGCACTGATCACGTTACTAGCAGTCACTGATCACGTGACACAGCAAGCACTGATCACGTCACTGATGGGGCACTGATCAGGTGACTGATCAGGCACTGATCACGTGACTGAGCAGGCACTGATCACGTGTCTTGTCAGGCACTGATCACGTGGCTGAGAGGCACTGATCACGTGGCTCAGAGACACTGATCAGGTGATGGAGCAGCTAGTGATCACTGGACACAGCAGGCACTAAACCCGTGACTGAGCAGGCACTAATCACAGAGCTGAGCAGGCACTAATCACTTGGCTGAGCAGGCACTAATCACGTGACTCAGCAGGCACTAATGACGTGGCTGAGCACTCAGTGATCACGTGACTGAGCAGGCACTAAACCCGTGACTGAACAGGCACTAATCACAGAGCTGAGCAGGCACTAATCACTTGCATGAGCAGGCATGAAACCCATGACTAAGCAGACACTAATCACGGAACTGAGCAGGCACTAATCACGTGACTGAGCAGGCACTAATGACGTGGCTGAACAGGCACTAATCACGTGACTCAGCAGGCACTAATGACTTGCTGAGAAAGCACTAAACACGTGACTGAGCAGACACCAATCACGGAGCTGAGCAGGCACTAATCAAGCAGCTAAGCAGGCACTAGTACCGTGACTCAGCAGGCACTGGTCACGTGATTGATCAGGCACTGATCACGTGACTGAGCAAGCACTGATCACGTGACTGAGTAGGCATTGATCACATGGCTGATCATGCCCTGATCACGTGGCTGATCATGCACTGATCACATTACTGAGCAGGCACTGATCATGTGATTGAGCAGGCACTGATCATGTGCCTGAGAGGTGCTGATCACGTGACTGAGCATGCACTGATTACGTGACTGAGCATGCACTGATTACGTGTTTGATCATGCACTGATCACGTGACTGAGCATTCACTGATTACATGACTGAGCAGGCTCTGGTCATGTAACTGGAGAGGCACTCATCATGTGACTGATCAAGCACTAATCTTGTGACTGAGCAGGCACTGATCACGAGCCTGAGAGGTGCCGATCACGTGACTGAGCATGCACTGATCACGTGGCTGAGAGGCACTGATCACGTGGCTCAGCATGCACTAATCACGCAGCTCAGCAGGCCATAATCATGGAGCTGAGGAAGCTGTAATGACATGGCTACGCAGACACTAATCACATGACTCAGCAGGCACTAATGATGTGGCTGAGAAGGCACTGATCACGTAACTGAGCAGGCACTAAACCCTTGACTGAGAAGAAACTAATCACGGAGCTGAGCAGGCACTAATGACTTGGCTGGGCAGGCACTAATCACACAGATGAGCAGGTACTCTTCACCCAGCTGAGCAGGGACTAATCAAGCAGCTGAGCAGGCACTAATCCCATGACTCAGCAGGCACTGATCAGGTTGCTGAGCAGGCACTGATCACGTGACTGATCATGCACTGATCACCTGACTGAGCATGCACTGATCAAGTGACTGAGCAGGCACTGATCACGTGGGTGATCATGCACTGATCACATGACTGAGTATGCATGGATCACATAGCTGATCATGCACTGATTATGTGACTGAGCATGCATGGATGACGTGGTTGTGAGGCACTGATCACGTGACTCAGCAGGCACTGATCACGTGACTCAGCAGGCACTAAACCCCTGACTGTGCAGGCACTAATCTCGGAGCCGAGCTGGCACTAATCACTTGGATGAGCTGACATTAAACCCGTGACTGAGCAGACATTAAACACGCAGCTCAGCAGACAATAATCCTGGAGCTGAGCAGGATGTAATGATGTGCCAAAGCAGACACTAATCACGTGACTCAGCAGGCACTAATGATGTGGCTGAGAAGGAACTGATCACGTGACTGAGCAGACACTAAACCCATGACTGAGCAGACACAAATCACAGAGCTCAGCAGGCACTAATGACTTGGCTGGGAAGGCACTAATCACACAGCTTATCAGGCACTAATCACGACGCTGAGCAGGGACTAATCAAGCAGCTGAGAAGGCACTAATCCCGTGACTCAGCAAGCACTGATCACGTGGCTGAGCAGGGCAAACGACCCTCATCTCCACTTGAGGCGGAGAAAACGGGGCTCTTCTTGACTTGTGGCGGGAAACTTATTGTTCCTCTCGAGTGGAGACGGGTATCTCTTGAAACTTGGAGTTTCGTAAAGCATGTCAAGAACCCTTTCGAGTTTCAAGGGAAACGTGGGCTTTCTTTGGAAACGCTACAGCGTAAAAGGGCCTCCTCAAGCGTGCAGGGGAGAATTTCGTAGTTTGCCTTGAGTGTGGTGGCAAGCGTAGGGTTCCTCTCGAGTTGCTTGTCGACCTGGGGGACCACTCGTGTCTCCTCAGGAAAGTCAGATCTCCTTTGTCTTTGCAAAGGCCACCTCGGGATTCCTCGCTCATCGCTCCAGGGATGAATAGGGCATCATCTCGAGTTGAGGCCGGAAACTCAGGCTTCCTCTCCATTTCTGACTTCTATCCCAAGGGTTTCTGCAGGTTGGAACCCGAGAGTCAGGCCTTGGATTGTGTTGAGGAATGGAACTCAGCTTGCGTCTGGAGTTCTTCACCGGGTGACAGGCCACTTGTCGAGTTGTATTTGGAACCTGCACCTTTTTGCGGACAATGCAACGGGGGTGTCATTCCCCTTGGTGTTATGACTTCATCGTCAGGGTTACATTCAAAGAGGTGCCCGGGCATCGGGACTTATCTTGAGTGGACACGGAAATCGTTGTCTTTCTTAAAGTCACACGACCCACGAGGCTTCCTCTTGAATTACAATATGAGACCTGCCTCTTCCTGAGGTGCGATAGTAAGGTCTGGATCCCTTTGCAGACATAGCAGGTGAGTCAACCCTCATATCGAGATCAGGAGGGGAGAAGGGGCTCAGATTAAGTTGTGCCGGGAACCTGGGTGTTCCTCTCGAATGAGAAAGGTATGTTGGAGAACTTTTTGAGTTGCATCAGGGGTTTCAAGTATCGTTTCAAATTTAAGAGGGAACGTGGGATTTCTCTTGAGACGTTGCAGCGGGAAAGGGCCTCATCTCGCGATGACGGGGGAACCTCATGGTTTTTCTTGAGTTACGGAGGGGTTCTCGAGTTATGATGGGGAACTCAGGGAGCCTCTCGATTTGGCACAGGGAAGTCCAATCTCCATTCAAGTTACGAGTGGGAGCCTGAGATTGCTGTTGAGTCACTGCAGGGCAAATAGACCTCATCTAGGTATGTGTCCACACATTACGTGTTCCTTTCCAGTGGCAACAGGGATCTTGGAGCTGCATTCAAGGTTCACCCGGGAAGTCAGGCCTCCCTCGAGTGGAAGCAAAGAACTCCGCTCTCCTCTCGAGTTGCGACGGGTATCTCTTGGAGTCAATTGAGTAGCCTAAAGGGAGTGAAGCCTCCTGTGGAGTTTTGAGAGAGGACTCGGGATTGCTCTCTAGGCCCCTCGGGAAAAGAAGGGCCTCATCTCTCGATGATGGGGGAATATCGTGGTTTTTTGTTTTTTGTTTTGTTTTTGTTTTTTGAGCTGCAGTGGGACGTGTTAGGTTTCTCTCGAGTAATGATGGGGAACTCAGGGAGCCTCTTGTGTGGCCCCAGGGAAGTTCAGTCTCCATTCGAGTTGCGAGGGGGAGCAGGGCATTGCTCTCGAGTCATGGCAGGGGAATCGGGCCTCAAGATGCGTTGAAGGGGGAATACTGAGGTCTTTCCGGAGTTGCAGCAGGAAACCCTGGCTTCCCTCGACATGTGACAGTGACCTCAGGGAGCTTCTCAGGGTGTTTATGGGAATTCAGGAATATTTTGGAGTTGAAGGGGCCTCTCGGGACTCCACTGAGGTCAGGGCAAAGGAAGAGGGCCTCATCTCGAGTTGAAGCAGGGAAAACGGGGCTCTTCTTGACTTGTGGCGGGAAACTCAGTGTTCCTCTCGAGTGGGGACGGGTATCTCTTGAAACTTCTGGAGTTTCATAAAGCATGTCGAGGACCCTTTCGAGTTCCAAGGGAAACGTGGGCTTTCTTTGGAAATGCTGCAGCGAAAAGGGCCTCCTCAAGCGTGCAGGGGAGAATTTGGTAGTTTGCCTTGAGTTGTGGTGGGAAGCGTAGGGTTCCTCTCCAGTTGGATGTCGACCTGGGGGACCACTCGTGTCTCCTCGGGGAAGTCAGATCTCCTTTGTCATTGCGAGGGGCACCTCGGGATTCCTCGCACACCACTGCAGGGATGAATAGGGCCTCATCTCGAGTTGAGGCCAAAACCTCAGGCTTCCTCTCCATTTCTGACTTCGATCCCAGGGTCTCTGCAGATTGGAACCCTAAAGTCAGGCCTCGTATTGTGTTGAGGAATGGAACTCCGCTTGCCTCTTGAGTTGTTCATGAGGTGACAGGCCACTTGTCGAGTTGTATTTGGAACCTGTGGCTTTTTCTGGATGATGCAACTGGGGTGTCAGTGCCCCTTCCTGTTGTGACTTCACCCTCAGGTTTACATTCTCAATGGTGCCTGGGCATCTGTACTTATCTTGAGTGGATGGTGGAATCGGTGTCTTTCGGAATGTGGCACGACCCATGAGGCTTCCTCTCGAGTTTCAGTGTGAGACTGGTCTCCTACTGAGGTGATACGGGAAGGTCGGGATCCCTTTCGAGACAAAGCAGGGGAATCGACCCACATGTCGAGATCAGGAGGGGAGAAGGGGCTCAGATTTACTTGTGCCGGGAAACTCGGTGTTCCTCTCGAGTGAGACCAGTATGTCGGGCAAAGTCTTGGGTTGCATCAAGGGTGTCAAGTACCGTTTCGAATTTCAAGAGGGAACATGGGATTTCCCTTGAGACACTGCAGTGGGAAAGGGACGCATTTTGCAATGACAGGGAATGTCTTGGTTTTTCTTGAGTTTGTGGGATTCTCGAGTTACGACAGGGAACTCAGGGAGCCTCTTGTGTTGGGCCAGGGAAATCCATCTCCATTTGAGTAGTGAGGGGGAGCTGGGGATTGCTCTCGTGTCACTGCAGGGCAAATAGAACTCATCTAGGCTTGTATCCAGAAACAGCGTTCCTCTCCAGTGGCAAAAGGGATCTTGGTGTTCCATCTATGGTTCACCCAGTGAGTCAGGGCTCCTCTCGAGTGGAAGCAAAGAACTCCGCTCTTCTCTCGAGTTGCGACGTGTATGTCTTGGAGCCAATTGAGTGGTCTAAAGGGAGTGAATCCCCCTGTGGAGTTTTGAGAGAGGACTCGGGATTGCTCTGTAGGCCCTGCAGGAAAAGAAGGGCCTCATCTTGCGATGACAGAGTAATCTCGTGGTTTTTTTTTTTTTTTTTTTGAGATGCTGTGTAATGTGTGGGGTTTCTCTCGAATTACATCGGGGAACTCAGCGAGCCTCTCGTGAGGCCCCAGGGAAGTCCAGTCTCCATTCGAGTTGCGAGGGGGTGCACGGCATTGCTCTCCAGGCACGGCAAGGGAATCGGGCCTCAAGACGCATTGAAAGGGGAATGCGAGGTCTTTCTTGAGGTACGGCAGGAAACCCTCGGTTCCCTCGACTTGTGACGGTGACCTCTGGGAGCTTCTCAGGGTGCCTATGGAAAGTCAGGTATACTGAGGAGTTGGGAGGGGCCTCTTGGGACTCCACTGGGTTTGGTGCAATGGAAGAGGGCCTCATCTCGAGTTGAGGCAGGAACCTCAGGGTTCCTCTCCTGTTCTGACGTGGGTCTTGGGCTGTGTATGCCATTTCAAACAAGGAGTCAGGTCTTGACGTGTGTGGAGGCATGGACCTCTGCTTTCCTTTTGAGTTGTTAAAGGGGTTTCAGGCTTCTAACTGAGTTGAATTTGGGATCTGGGGCTCTTTTCCAATTAGCAACTGGGGCATCAGAACTCCCTTTGTATTGTGAGTTGATTCCTGGCTGACATTCGAATTGGTGCAAGGAAATCAGGCCTGATCTCGAGTAGATGGGGAAATACGTGGCTTTCAAATTGTGACAGGGCCCCCGAGTTCCCCTCCAGTGTCAAGTAGATACCAACCTCCACTCGAGGTGCAACGGGGATGTTAGCATTCCTTTCCAGTCGAAGCAGGGCAATCGACCCTCATCTTGACCTAAGGCAGGGAAAACGGGGCCATTTTTGACTCGTGGCAGGAAACTCAGCATTCAGCTCGAGTGGGGATGGGTATCTCGGGAAACTTCTGGAGTTTTGTACAGCGAGTCAAGGACCATTTCCAGTTCCAAGGGAAACGTGGGTTTTCTTTGGAAACGCTGCAGTGTAAAAGGTCCTGCTCAAGCGTGTAGGGGAGAATATCGTAGTTTGCGTGCAATTTGGCAGGAAGCTTAGGGTTCCTCTCGAGTTGCATGTCGACCTGGGAGACTGCTCACGTCTCCTCAGGGAAGTCAGATCTCCTTTGGAATTGCGTGTGGCATCTCAGGATTCCTCGTGCATTGCTGCAGGGATGAATACGGCCTCATCTCGAGTTGAGGCGGGAACCTCAGTGTTCCTCTCCATTTCTGACTTCGATGGCAGGGTCTCTGCCGAGTAGGAACAGGAAAGTCAGGCCTCATCTTGTGTTGAAGAATTGAACTCTGCTTGCCTTTTAAGTAGTTCACGGGGTGACAGGCTACTTGTCAAGCTGTATTTGGAACCTGTGTCTTTTTCCAGAAGATGCAACTGGGATGTCAGTGCCCCTTCGTGTTGTGACTTCATCCTCAGGGTTACATTTGAAGAGGTGCCCGGGCATCACGGCTTATCTTGATTGGAAGGGCAAATCGGTATCTTTCAGAATGTGGCACGACCCACGAGTCTTCCACTCGAGTTTCAATGTGAGACCGGCCTCTTTCTGAGGTGTGACGGAAAGGTCAGGATCCCTTTCCAGATGAAGCAGGGGAATTGACCCTCATGTCGAGATCAGGAAGGGAGAAGGGGCTCGGATTAAGTCGTGCCGGGAAACTCAGTGTTCCTCTTGAGTGAGAAAGGTATGTTGGCGAACTTTTTGAGTTGCATCAAGGGTGTCAAGTACCGTTTCGAATTTCAAGAGGGATTTCTCTTGAGACGCTGCAGAGGGAAAGGGCCTCATCTCGCAATGACGGGAGAACCTTGTGGTTTTTCTCAAGTTGCAGTGGGATTTTCGAGTTATGATAGGGAACTCGGGGAACCTCTCATGTTTCCTCAGAGAAGTCCAATCTCCATTCGAGTTGCAATGGGGAGCTGGGGATTGCTCTCAAGTCACTACAAGGCAAATACACCTTATGAAGACTTGTGTCCAGAAACTCCGTGTTCCTCTCCAGTGGTGACAGGGATCTCAGTGTTGCATCCAAACTTCAGCCAGGGAGTCAGGCCTCATCTCAAGTGGAAGCAAAGAACTCTGCACTCCTCTCGAGTTGTAACGGGTATCTCTTGGAGACCATTGAGTGGCCTACAGGGAGTCAAACCTCCTGGGGACTTTTGAGAGACAACTCAGGATTGCTTTCTAGGGCCTGCAGGAAAAGAAGGGCCTCATCTCGCAATGACTAGGGCATCTCCCTGTTTTCGAGCTGCGGCACGACGTGTGGGTTTTTATCAAGTTATGACCGGGAATTCAGGGAGCCTCTCCTGTGGCCCTAGGGAAGTCCAATGTCCATTCGACTTGTGAGCAGAGCGCAGCATTGCTCTCTAATAACAGCAGGGGAATCGGGCATCAAGACACGTTGAAGGGGGAATCTCGAGGTCTTTCTCGAGTTGCGGCAGGAAACCCTGGGTTCCCTAGACTTGTGAAAATGACCTCAGGGAGCTTTTCAGGGTCTCTATGGGAAGTCAGGAATACTGTGGAGTTAGGATGGGCCTCTCGGGACTCCACTGGGTTCGGTGCAATGGAAGAGGGCCTCGTCTCGAATTGAGGTGGGAACCTCAGGTTTCCTCTCTTGCTCTGACGTGGGTCACCGTTTCAAACAGTGAGTCAGGTCTGGACGTGTGTGGAGGCATGGAACTCTGCTTTCCTCTCGAGTTGTCAAAGGGGTTTCAGGCCTCCAGCTGAGTTGAATTTGGGACCTGGGGCTCTTTTCTGATTAGCAACCAGAGCATCAGAACTCCCTTTGTGCTGTTGGTTGATTCTTGGCTGACATTCGAATCGGTGCAAGGAAATGAGGCCTGATCTCGAATGGATGGGGAAATACGTGGATTTCGAATTGGGACAAGGCCGTCTTGCTCCCCTCCAGTGTCAAGTAGATACCAGCCTCCTCTCGAGGTGCTACAGGGACGACAGCATTCCTTTCCAGGCGAGCAGGGCATTTGACACTCATCTCGACTTGAGGCGGGGAAAACGGGGCTCTTCTTCACTTGTGGCGGGAAATTCAGCGTTCCTCTCGAGTCGGGACGGGTATCTTGGGAAACTTCTGGAGTTTTGTTAAGCGTGTCGAGGACCTTTTCAAGTTCCAAGGGAAATGTGGGCTTTCTTTGGAAACGCTACAGCATAATAGGGCCACCTCAAGTGGGCAGGGGCGAATTTCGTAGTTTCCGTGGAGTTGTGGCGGGAAGCTTATGGTTCGTCTTGAGTTGCATGTCGACCAGGGGGACTGCTAACATCTCCTCAGGGAAGTCAGATCTCCTTTGGCGTTGCGAAGGGCACCTCGGGATTCCTTGTGCATCGCTGCAGGGATGAATAGGTCCTCATCCTGAGTTCAGGCGGGAACCTGAGGGTTCCTCCCCATTTATGACTTCGATCACAGGGTCTCTGAAGGGTTGGAACAGGAGAATCAGGCCTTCTCTTCTGTTGAGGAATGTAACTCCACTTGCCTCTCACATTGTTTTTGGGGTGACAGGCCCCTTTTTGAGTTGTATATGAAACCTGTGGCTTTTCCGGACTATGCAACAGACGTTTCAGTGCCCCTTCATGTTGTGATTTCATCCACAGGGTTACATACGAAGAAGTGCCCGGGCATCGGGACTTATCTTGAGTAGAACAGAAACCAGCATCTTTCAGAATGTGACCCGACCCATGAGGCTTCCTCTCGAGTTTCAACGTGAGATCGGATCCTGCTGAGGTGCGACAGGAAGGTCAGGATCCCTTTCCAGACAAATCAGGGGAATCCACCCTCATGTTGAGATCAGGAGTGGAGAAGGGGCTCAGATTAAGTTGTGCTGGGAAACTCGGTGCTCCTCTTGAGTGAGAGCGATATGCCGGGGAAATTTTTGAGTTGCATCAAGGGTGTCAAGTACCGTTTCGAATTTCAGGAGGGAACATGGGATTTCTCTCGAGACGCTGCAAGGAAAAGGGCCTCATCTCGCAATGATGGGGGAACCTCGTGGTTTTTCTCGAATTGTGGCGGGATTATCAGGTTACCACGGGGAACTCAGGGAGCCTCTCGTGTTGGCCCAGGGAAGTCCAATCTCCTTTGAGTTGTGAGGTGAACTGGGGATTGCTCCCCAATCAATGTAGGGCAAAAAGACCTCATCTAGGCTTGTGTCCAGAAACTCTGTGTTCCCCTCCAGTGGCGACAGGGATCCCGGGGTTGCATTCAAGTTTCAACCTGGGAGTCAGGCCTCATCTCGAGTGGCATCGAAGTACTCCGCTCTCCTCTCGAGTTGCAATGGGTATCTCTTGGAGCCCATTGTGTGACTTAAAGGGAATCAAGCCTCCTGTGGAGTTTTGAGAGAGGACTCAGGATTTCTCTCTAGGCCCTGCAGGAAAAGAAGGGCCTCATATCACGATGATGGGTGAAGCTCGTGTTTTTTTTCGAGCTGCAGTGAAATGTGAGTGGTTTTGCTTAAGTTATGACTAGGAACTCAGGGAGCCTCTCGTGTGGCCCCAGGGAAGTCCAGTCTCCATTCGAGTTGCTAGGGGGAGAGCGGCATTGCTCTCAATTCAATGCAGGGGAATCTGGCCTCAAGATGCATTGAAGGGGGAATTTCGAGGACTTTCTCGAGTTGCGGCAGGAAACCCTTGGTTTCCTCGACTTGTGACGGTGACCTCAGGGAGCTTCTCATTGTACCTATTGGAAGTCAGGAATACTGCGGACTTGGGAGGGGCCTCTCGGACTCCACTGGGTTTGGTGCAATGGAAGAGCGCCTCATCTCCAGTTGAGGTGGGAACCTCAGGGTTCCTCTCCTGTTCTGACGTGGGTCTTGGGCTGTGTATGCTGTTGCAAACAGTGAGGTAGGTCTCGACGTATGTGAAGGCATGGAACTCTGCTTTCTTCTCGAGTTGTCAAAGGATTTTCAGGCCTCCAGCCGAGTTGAATTTGGGACCTGGGGCTCTTTTTGGATTTACAACCAGGGCATCAGAACTCCGTGTTGTGAGTGGATTCTCGGGTAACATTCGAATCCGTGCAAGGAAATCAGACCTGATCTGGAGTGGATGGGGAAATCAGTGGCTTTCGAACTGTGACAAGGCTCCTGCGTTCCACTCCAGTGTAAAGTAGATACCAGCCTCCTCTCAAGGTGCGACGGGGACATCGTCATTCCTTTCCAGGTGGAGCAGGGCAATCGACCCTCATCTCGACTTGAGTTGGGGAAAATGGGGCACTTCTTGACTTGTGGAGGGAATTTCTGCATTCCTCTCCAGTGGGGACAGATATCTCGTGAAACTTCTGGAGTTTCGTAAAGCGTGTCGAGGACCCTTTCGAGTTCCAAGGGAAACATGGGCTTTCTTTGGAAACACTGCAGCGTCAAAGGGCCTCCTAAAGCATGCAGACAAGAATTTCGTCGTTTGCGTGGAGTTGTGGCTGGAAGCTTAGGGTTCCTCTCGAGTTGCCTGTTGAGCTGGGGAACCAATTGTGTTTCCTCAGGGAAGTCATATCTCCTTTGGTGCTGCAAGGGCCAGCTCAGGATTCCTTGTGCATCACTGGAGGGATGAATAGGGCCTCATCTCGAGATGAGGCCGAAACCTCAGTGTTCCTCTCCATTTCTGACTTTGATCGCAGGGTCTCTGCAGAGTTGGAACAGGAGATTCAGGCCTCATCTTGTAATGAGGTTGGAACTCTGCTGGCCTCTCGAGTTGTTCACAGGGTGACAGACCACTTGTCTAGTTGTATTTCGAACCTGTGGCTGTTTCCGGACTATGCACCTGGGGTGTCAGTACCCCTTCGTGTTGTGACTTCATCCTCAGGGTTACATTAGAAGAGGTGCCTGGGCAGCGGGAGCTTTTTTGAGTGGACGGGGAAATCGGTGTCTTTCAGAATGTTCCATGACACACGAGGATTCCTCCCGGGTTTCAGTGTGAGACCGGCCTCCTCTTAAGGTAGGACGTGAAGGTCGGGGTGCCCTTCCAGACAAAGCAGGCGAATTTACTCTCATGTCGAGATCAGGAGGGGAGAAGGGGCTCAGATTAAGTGGTGCCAGGAAACTCGGTGTTCCTCTCAAGTGACTCCGGTATGTCTGGGAACTTTTTGAGTTGCATCAAGGGTGTCAAATACGGTTTCGAATTTCAAGAGGGAACGTGGGATTTCTCTTGAAACGCTGCAGCGAGAAAGGGCTTCATCTCGCAATGACGGGGGAACCTCGTGGTTTTTCTCGAGCTGCGGCAAGATTCTCGAGTTACGACGGGGGACTCAGGATGCCTATTGTGTTGCCCAGGGAAGTCCAATCTCCTTTCAAGTTGCGAGGGATAACTGGGGATTGCTCTCGAGTCACTGCAGGGCAAATAGACCTCCTCTAGGCTTGGGTCCAGAAACTATGTGTTCCTCTCCAGTGGCAACAGGGATCTTGGGGTTGCATTCAAGATTCACCCAGGGAGTCAGGCCTTGTCTCGAGTGGAAGCAAAGAACTCTGCTCTCCTCTTGAGTTGAGACGGGTATCTCTTTGAGCCCATTGAGTGGACTAAATGGAGTCAAGCCTTCTGGGGAGTTTTGAGAGAGGACTCGGGGTTGCTCCTTATGCCCTGCAGGAAAAGAAGGGCCTCATCTCGCGATGACGGGGGAATCCTGTGATTTTTTTCGAGCTGCGAAGTGAGTGTGGGGTTTCTCACAAGTTATGACGGGGAACTCAGGGAGCCTCTCATGTGGCTCCAGGGAAGTCCAGTCTCCATTCGAGTTACGAGGGGGAGTGCGGCATTGCTCTCGAGTCACGATAGGGGAATCAGGCCTCAAAACTCGGTGAAGAAGGAATCTCGATGTCTTTCTTGAGTTGTGGCAGAAAACCCTGGGTTCCCTCGACTTGTGTCAGTGAACTCAGGGAGCTTCTCAAGTGCCTAAGAAAGCCAGGGATACCGTGGAGTTGGGAAGGGCCTCTGGGGACTCCACTGGGTTTGGTGCAATGGAAGAGAGCCTCATCTTGGGTTGAGGTGGGAAACTCAGCGTTCCTCTCTATTTCTGACTTTGATTGCAGGGTCTCTGCAGAGTTGGAACAGGAGAGTCAGGCTTCGTCTTGTGTTGAGGAATGGAACTCAACTTTCCTCTCGAGTTGTTCATGGCATGACAAGCCACTTGTCGAGTTGAATTTGGAACCTGGAGGTTTTTCCAGACTATGCAACTGGGGTGTCAGTCCCCCTTCGTGTTGTGACCTCATACACAAGGTTACATTTGAAGAGGTGCCTGGATATTGGGACCTTTCTTGAGTGGGCGGGGAAATCAGTATCTTTTTTATGGGATGTGCTCTCGACACATGAGGCTTCCTCAAGTGTGAAACTGGCCTCATCTGACTGGGACCTGAAATTCAGGATCCCCCTTCCAGACAAAGACAGGGATCTCAGGGTTGCATTCAGATCAGGAGGGAGTCAGGCCTCAGATTAAGTGGAAGAAAAGAACTGTTCCTCTCGAGAGAGACTGGTATTTCTTGCAGCCAATTTTTTGGCATAAAGGGTGTCAAGCCTCCTGTGGAGTTTTAAGAGGGAATGTCAGGATTTCTCTTGGCCCTGCAGGAAAAGAAGGGCCTCATCTCGGGATAACGGGAGAATGTCGTGTTTTTTCTCTGCAGTTGGACAGCAGGTTTCTCAAGTAACGATGGGAACTCAGGAGCCTCTTATGTGGCCCCAGGGAAGTTCAGTCTCCATTCGAGTTGCGAGGTGGAGCTGGGCATTGCTCTCAAAAACACTGCAGGGAAATCGGGCCTCAAGATGACTTGTGTCCAGAAACTCCAGGTCTTTCTGGAGTTGCAGCAGGAAACCCTGGCTTCCCTCGACATGTGACAGTGAACTCAGGGAGTTCTCTCCTCGGTGTTTATGAGATGGAATATTTTGGAGCCCATTGGGGCTTCTTGGGACTCCACTGTGGTTTTTGAAAGGAAGAGGGATTCATCTCGAGTTGAGGTGGGAAAAGGGCTCTTCTTGACTTGTGGCGGCAAAACTCAGCGTTTCTCTCATTTGGGATGTGTATCTCTTCAAACTTCTGGAGTTTCAAGGGAGCATGTTGAGGACCCTTTCAATTCCAAGGGAAACGTGCAACGGGCCGTTGATATTGCTGCAGCATAAAGGGGGGAATTGGGCCTGAAGCATGCAGGGGAGAATTTCGTAGTTTGCCGTGAGTTGTGGCGGGAAGTGTAGGGTTCCTCTCAAGTTGCATGTCAACCTGGGGGACCACTCGTGTCTCCTCAGGGAAGTCAGATGTCCTTTGTCGTTGCTAGGGGCACCTCGGGATTCCTCATGCGTCATTGCAGGGATGAATAGGGCCTCATCTCGAGTTGAGGCTGGAACCTCAGGCTTCCTCTCCATTTCTGACTTCGATCCCAGGGTCTCTGCAGATTGGAACACGAGAGTCAGGCCTCGGATTGTGTTGAGGAATGGAACTCAGCTTGCATCTGGAGTTCTTCACCGGGTGACAGGCCACTTGTCGAGTTGTATTTGGAACCTGCACCTTTTTCAGGACAATGCAATGGGCATGTCATTCCCCTTGGTGTTGTGACTTCATCCTCAGGGTTACATTCGAAGAGGTGCATGGGCATCAGGACTTATCTTGAGTGGACAGGAAAATTGTTGTCTTTTTAAAGTGGCATTGCCCACGAGGCTTCCTCTCGAGTTTCAATATGAGACCTGCCTCCTCCTGAGGTGCGACGGTAAGGTCTGGATCCCTTTGCAGACACAGCAGGCAAGTCGAACCTCGTATCCGGATCAGGAGGGGAGAAGGGCCTCAGATTAAGTTGTGCCAGGAAACTCGGTGTTCCTCTCAAATGAGAACGGTATGTCTGGGAACTTTTGGAGATGCATCAAGGGTTTCAAGTACCGTTTCGAATTTATGAGGTAACTTGGGATTTCTCTGGAGACACTGCACCGGGAAAGGGCCTCATCTTGCGATGACGGGGGAACCTCGTGGTTTTTCACGAGTTACAGGGGATTCTCGAGTTACGACGGGGAACTCAGGGAGGCTCTCGATTTGGTACAGGGAAGTCAAATCTCCATTCGAGTTACGAGTGGGAGCCGGGGATTGCTCTGGATTCACTGCAAGGCAAATAGACCTCGTTTAGGCTTGTGTCCACACATTCTGTGTTTCTTTCCAGTGACTACAGGGATCTCGGGGTTGCAGTCACGACTCACCCAGGGAGTCAGGCCTCGCTCGAGTGGAAGCAAAGAACTCCGCTGTCCTCTCGAGTTGTGACGGGTATCTCTTAGAGCCAATTGAGTGGCCTAAAGTAATTCAAGCCTCCTGTGGAGTTTTGAGACAGGACTCGGGATTGCTTTCTAGGCCCTGCAGGAAAAGAAGGGCCTCATCTCACAATGATGGGGGAATCTCGTGTGTTTTTTTTTTTTTTTTTTTTTGAGCTGCAGCAGGACGTGCGGGGTTTGTCTCGAGTTGTGGCAGGAAGTGTAGGGTTCCTCTCGAGTTGTGTGTCGACCTGGGGCACCGCTCGTGTCTCGTCAGAGAAGTCAGATCTCCTTTGTCATTGCGAGGGGCACCTCGGGATTCCTCGCGCATCTCTGCAGGGATGAATAGGGCCTCATCTCGAGTTGAGGCTGGAACCCCAGGCTTCCTCTCCATTTCTGACTTTGATCCCAGGGTCTCTGCAGATTGGAACCTGAGAGTCAGGCCTCGTATTGTGTTGAGGAATCGAACTCCACTTGCCCCTGGAGTTCTTTACTGGGTGACAGGCTACTTGTCGAGTTGTATTTGGAATCTTCACCTTTTTCCAGACAATGCAATGGGGCTGTCATTCTCCTTGGTGTTGTGACTTCATCCTCAGGGTTACACTCGAAGAGGTGCCCGGGCATCGGCACTTATCTTGAGTGGACAGGGAAATCTTTGTCTTTCTTAAAGTGGCACGGCCCACTAAGCTTCCTCTCGAATTTCAATATGAGGCCTGCCTCTTGCTGAGGTTCAACGCTAAGGTCTGGATCCCTTTGCAGACAGAGCAGGCGAGTTGACCCTCGTATCGAGATCAGGAGGGGAGAAGGGGCTCAGATTAAGTTGTGCCAGGAAACTCGGTATTCCTCTCAAATGAGAACGGTATGTTGGGGAACTTTTTGAGTTGCATCAAGGGTTTCAAGTACCATTTCGAATTTACGAGGGAACGTTGGATTTCTCTTGAGACGCTGCAGCGGGAAAGAGCCTCATCTCGTGATGACGGCGGAACCTCATGGTTTTTCTCGAGTTACAGTGGAATTCTCCAGTTATGACGGGGAACTCAGGGAGCCTCTCAATTTGGCACAGGGAAGTCCAATCTCCATTCGAGTTACGGGCAGGAGCCAGGGATTGCTCTAGAGTCACTGTTGTGCAAATAGACCTCATCTATGCCTGTGTCCACAAATTCAGTGTTCCTCTCCAGTGGCGACAGGAATCTCGGGGTTGCACTCAAGGTTCACCCAGGGAGTGAGGCCTCACTCGAGTGGAAGCAAAGAACTCCGCTCTCCTTTCGAGTTGCGACGGGTATCTCTTGGAGACAATTGAGTGGCCTATAGGGAGTCAAGCCTCCTGTGGAGTTTTGAAAGAGGACTCGGGATTGCTCTCTAGGCTTGGCAGGAAAAGAAGGGCCTCATCTCAGGATGACAGGTGAATCTCGTGGGTTTTTTTTTTTTTTTTGAGCTTCAGCAGGACGTGTGGAGTTTCTCTCGAGTAGTGACAGGGAACTCAGGGAGCCTCTCGTGTGGCCCCAGGGAAGTTCAGTCTCCATTCGAGTTGCGAGGGGGAGCACAGCATTGCTCTCAGTCATGGCAGGGGCATTGGGCCTCAAGATGCATTGAAAAGGGAACATCAAGGTCTTTCTTGAGTTGCAGCAGGAAACCCTGGCTTCCTTCGACATGTAACAGTGACCTCAGGGAGCTTGTCAGGGTGTGTATGGGAAGTCAGGAATATTGTGGAGTTGGACGGGCCTCTTATGACACCACTGGTATCGGTGCAAAGGAAGAGTGCCTCATCTCGAGTTGAGGCAGGGAAAATGGGGCTCTTCTTGACTTGTCCCCGGAAACTCAGCATTCCTCTCCAGTGGGAACGGGTATCTGGGGAAACTGCTGGAGTTTCGTAAAGCACATCAAGGACCCTTTCAAGTTCCAAGGGAAATGTTGTCTTTCTTTGGAAATACTCCAGCATAAAAGGCACTCCTCAAGCCTGCAGTGGAGAATTTCATGGTTTGCGTGGATTTGGGGTGGGAAACTGATGGTTCCTCTCGAATTTCGTGTCGACATGGGGTCTGTTCAGTCTCCTGAAGGAAATCAGATCTCCTATGGCCTTATGAGCAGCACCTCGGGCTTCCGCGGGTATCAATGCCGGGTTGAATAGGGTCTCGTCCCGAGTTGAGGCGGAAACCTCAGGGTTCCTCTCCATTTCTGACTTCGATCACAGAATCTCTGCAGAGTTGAAACAGGAGAGTCAGGCCTCATCTTTTATTCAGGATTTGAACTCCGCTTGCCTCTTGAGTTGTTCTCGGGGTGACAAGCCACTTGTCGAGTTGTATTTGGAACCTGTGTCTTTTTCCAGAAGATGCAACTGGGATGTCAGTGCCCCTTCATGTTGTGACTTCATCCTCAGGGTTACATTCGAAGAGGTGCCTGGGCATCGTGACTTATCTTGATTGGAAGGGCAAATCGGTATCTTTCAGAATGTGGCACGACCCACGAGTCTTCCACTCGAGTTTCAGTGTGAGACCGGCCTCTTTCTGAGATGCGACGGGAAGGTCAGGATCCCTTTCCAGACAAAGCAGTGGAATTGACCCTCATGTCGAGATCAGGAGGGGAGAAGGGACTCGGATTAAGATGTGCCGAGAAACTCAGTGTTCTTCTCGAGTGAGAAAGGTATGTCGGGGAACTTTTTGAGTTGCATCAAGGGTGTCAAGTATCGAATTTCAAGAGGGAACGTGGGATTTCTCTTGAGACGCTGCAGAGGGAAAGGGCCTCATCTCTCAATGACGGGGGAACCTCGTGGTTTTTCTCGAGTTGCTGTGGGATTCTCGAGTTATGACGGGGAACTCGGGGAACCTCTTGTGTTTCTTCAGAGAAGTCCAATTTCCATTCGAGTTGCAATGGGGAGCTGGGGATTGCTCTCGAGTCACTACAAGGCAAATACACCTTATGAAGACTTGTGTCCAGAAACTCCATGTTCCTTCCAGTGGCGACAGGAATCTAGTGTTGCATCCAAACTTCAGCCAGGGAGTCAGTCCTTGTTTCGAGTGGAAGCAAAGAACTCTGCACTCCTCTTGAGTTGTAACGGGTATCTCTTGGAGACCATTGAGTGGCCTAAAGGGAGTCAGTCCTCCTGTGGAATTTTGAGAGACAACTCGGGATTGCTTTCTAGGGCCTGCAGGAAAAGAAGGGCCTCTTCTCGCTATGACGGGGGAATCTCGTTTTTTTCAAGCTGCGGCACGACATGTGGGTTTTTATCGAGTTACGATGGGGAACTCAGGGCGACTCTCGTGTGGCCCTAGGGAAGTCCAATGTGCATTCGAGTTGCGAGTGGAGCGCAGCATTGCTTTCGAATAACGGCAGGGGAACCGGGCCTCAAGACGCGTTGAAGGGGGAATCTTGAGGTCTTTCTCGAGTTGCGGCAGGAAACCCTGGATTCCCTAGACTTGTGACGATGACCTCAGGGAGCTTCTCAGGGTCTCTATGGGAATTCAGGAATACTGTGGAGTTGGGATGGGCCTCTCGGGACTCCACTGGGTTCGGTGCAATGGAAGAGGGACTCATCTCAAATTGAGGTGGGAACCTCAGGGTTCCTCTCTTGCTCTGACATGGGTCTCGGGCTGTGTATGCCATTTCAAACAGTGAGTTAGGTCTGGACCTGTGTGGAGGCATGGAACTCTGCTTTCCTCTCGAGTTGTCAAAGGGGTTTCAGGCCTCCAGCCGAGTTGAATTTGGGACCTGGGGCTCTTTTTGGATTAGCAACCAGAGCATCAGAACTCCCTTTGTGCTGTTAGTTGATTCTCGGCTGACATTCGAATTGGTGCAAGGAAATGAGGCCTGATCTCGAGTGGATGGGGAAATACGTGGATTTCGAATTGGGACAAGGCCCCTTTGTTCCCCTCCAGTGTCAAGTAGATACCAGCCTCCTATCGAGGTGTGACAGGATTGACAGCATTCCTTTCCAGGCGAGCAGGGCCATCGACACTCTTCTTGACTTGAGGTGGGGAAAACGGGGCTCTTCTTCACTTGTGGCGGGAAATTCAGCATTCCTTTCAAGTGGGCACGGGTATCTCGGGAAACTTCTGGAGTTTTGTAAAGTGTGTCAAGGACCCTTTCAAATTCCAAGGGAAATGTGGGCTTTCTGTGGAAACTCTGCAGCGTAATAGCACCTCCTCAAGCGTGCAGGGGAGAATTCCATAGTTTGCATGGAGCTGTGGTGGGAAGCTTAAGGTTCCTCTAGAGTTGCATGTCGACCTGGGGGACGGTCCTGTCTCCTCAGCAAAGTCAGATCTTTGGGGTTGCTAAGTGCCCATCGGGATTCCTTGCCCATCGCTGCAGGTATGCATAGGGCCTCACCTCGAGTTGAGGTGGGAATCTCAGGCTTCTTCTCCACTTCTGACTTCGATCACAGGGTCTCTGCAGTGTTGGAAAAGGAGAGTCAGGCCTCATCTTGTGTTGAGGAATGGAACTCCGCTTGCCTCTCCAGTTGTTCACAGGGAGACAGGGCACTTGTTGAGTTGTATTTGGAATCTACGGCTTTATCTGGACGATGCAACTGGAGTGTCAGTGCCCCTTCATGTTGTGATTTCATTCACAGGGTTACATTCGAAGAGGTGCCCAGGCATCGGGACTTATATTTAGTGGAGGGGGAATCGGTGTCTTTTGGAATGTGGCATGACACATGAGGCTATCTCTCGAATTTCTCTGTGAGACCAGCCTCCTCATGAGGTGAGACAGGAAGGTTGGGATCCCTTTCCAGAAAAAGCAGGGGAATCGACCCTCATGTCGAGATCAGCAGGGGAGAAGGGGCTAGAATAATTTGTGCTGGAAAACTCTGTGTTCCTCTCGAGTGAGACTGGTATGTCGGGGAACTTTTTGGGTTGCATCAAGGGTGTCAAGTACCGTTTCGAATTTCAAGAGGGAACGTGGGATTTCTCTTGAGATGCTGCAGCGGGAAGGGGCCTCATCTCACGATGACGGGGGAACCTCGTGGTGTTTCTCGAGTTGTGGTGGGATTCCAGAGTTATGACGGGGACCTCAGGGAGCCTCTCGTGTTGCCCCAGGGAAGTCCAATCTCCATTCGAGTTGCCAGGGGGAGCTAGGGATTGCTCTTGAGGCACTGCAGGGCAAATAGACCTCATCTAGGCTTTTGTCCAGAAAATCCGTGTTCCTCTCCAATGGCAACAGGGACCTCGGTGTTACATTCAAGACTCACCCCGGGAGTCAGGCCTCATCTCGAGTGGAAGCAAAGAATTCTGCTCTCCTCTCCAGTTGCGACTGGTATCTCTTGCAGCCCATAGAGTGGCCAAAGGGAGTCAAGCCTCCTGTGGAATTTTGAGAGAGGACTCAGGATTGCACTCTAGGCCCTGCAGGAAAAGAAGGGCCTCATCTCGTGATGATGGGCAAAACTTGTTGTGGTTTTTTTTTTTTTTTTTTTGAGCTGCAGCTCAACATGTGGAGTTTTCGACGAGTTACACAGGGGAACTCAGGGAGCCTCTCGTGTGGCCCCAGGGAAGTCCAGTCGCCATTCAAGTTGCAAGGGGGAGTGCGGCATTGCTCTCAATTCATTGCAGGGGAATCCGGCCTCAAGATGCAATGAAGGGAGAATTTCGAGGTCTTTCTCGTGTTGCGGCAGGTAACCCTGGGTTTCCTCGACTTGTGTTGGTGACTTCAAGGAGCTTCTCTTTGTGCCTATTGGAAGTCTGGAATACTGTGGACTTGGGAGGGGCCTCTCGAACTCTACTGGGTTTGCTGCAATGGAAGAGCGCCTCATCTAGTGTTCAGGCAGGAACCTCAGGTCTTCTCTCCTGTTTTGACGTAGGTCTTAGGCTTTGTATGCCGTTTCAAACAGGGAGGTAGGTCTCGACGTGTGTGAAGGCATGGAAATCTGCTTTCCTCTCGAGTTGTCAAAGGGGTTTCAGGATTCCAGCTGAGTTAAATTTGGGACCTGGGGCTCTTTTTGGATTAACAAACAGGGCATCAGAACTCCTTCGTGTTGTGAGCTGATTCTTGGCTGACATTATCATCCGTGCAAGGAAATCAGGCTTGATCTCGAGTGGATGGGGAAATCAGTGGTTTTCGAATTGTGACAAGGCCCCCAGGTTCCCCTCCAGTGTCAAGTAGATACCTGCCTCCTCTCGAGGTGTGACGGGGACGTCAGCATTCCTTTCCAGGTGACGCAGGGCAATCGACCCTCATCTCGACTTGAGGCAGGGAAGATGGGGCTCTTCTTGACTTGTGGCGGGAATTTCAGCATTCCTCTCGAGTGGGGACAGGTATCTCGGGTAACTTCTGGAGTTTCGTAAAGCATTTTGAGAACCCTTTCGAGTTCCAAGGGAAACTTGGGCTTTCTTTGGAAACGCTGCAGTGTAAAAGGGCCTCCTCAAACGTGCAGGTGAGAATTTCGTCATTTGCGTGTAGTTGTGGCGGGAAGCTTAGGGTTCCTCTCGAGTTGCTTTTTGACCTGGGGGACTGCTTGTGTTTCCTCAGGGAAGTCAGATCTCCTTTGGCGTTGCGAGGACCACCTCAGGATTCCTCGCTCATCGCTGCAGGGATGAATAGGGCCTCATCTCGAGATGAGGCAGGAACCTAAGTGTTCCTCTCCATTTCTGACTTCGATCGCTGAGTCTCTGCAGAGTTGGAACAGGAGTCAGGCCTCGTCTTGTGATGAGGTTGGAACTCCACTGGCCTCTTGAGTTGTTCACGGGTTGACAGGCCACTTGTCGAATTGTATTGGGAACCTGCGGCTGTTTCCGGGAGATTCAACTGGGGTGTCAGTGCCCCTTCGTGTTGTGACTTCATCCTCAGGGTCACATTCGAAGAGGTGCCCAGGCATCAGGACCTTTCTTGAGTGGATGGTGAAATCGGTGTCTTTCAGAATGTGGCATGACACACGAGGCTTCCTCTCGAGTTTCAGTGTGAGACCGGCCTCCTCCTGAGGTGGGACATGCAGGACGGGATTCCTTTCCAGACAAAGCTGGGGAATCCACCCTCATGTCGAGATCAGGAGGGGAGAAGGGGCTCAGATTAAGTGGTGCCGGGCAACTCGGTGTTCCTCTTGAGTGAGACTGATATGTCGGGGAACTTTTTGTGTTGCGTCAAGCATGTCAAGTACCGTTTCGAATTTCAAGAGGGAACGTGGGATTTCTCTTGAGATTTTGCAGCAGGAAAGGGCTTCAACTCGCGATGACAGGGGAACCTAGTGGTTGTTCTCGAATTGCAGTGTGATTCTCGAGTTATGACGGGGAACTCAGGATGCCTCTGTGTTGGCCCAGGGAAGTCCAATCTCCATTCGAGTTGCGAGGGAGAGCTGGGGATTGCTCTCGAGTCACTGCAGGGCAAATAGACCTCATCTAGGCTTGTGTTCAGAAACTAAGTGTTCCTCTCCAGTGGCAACAGGGATCCAAGAAGCAGCAGCAGCATCAGTGCATATATGTCAATCCCTAACGCCCAGTTCTTCCCACCCTCTTTTCCCCCTTGTTGTCCAGACATTTGTTCTCTGTCTGTGTCTCTGTTTCTGATTTGCTGGTAGATTCATATGTACCATTTTTCTATGTGATATTTTTCACTTTCTGACTTCACTCTGTGTGACAGCTTTTAGTTTTTTGTGTGTATTCATTCAGAGTTAATGAATATTAAAGCAAATACAGATACACGCTTTTATTTTTTTTAATTGGAGGATAATTGCTTTACAATATTGTACTGGTTTCAGCTGTACAAAAACAGTGAATCAGCTATAAGTATACACACATCCCCTCCAATATATTCTGTATTTTCATTTTCCCCTTCTTGCAAACAAAAGGATGCATTGTATACACATTTTCTATACCTTGCTGTTTTTTTTTTTTTTTTCTCACCACTTAATATATCTTGGAGACTTGCAAAATTATTGGTGCATTGAAAGCTTCCTCATGCATTTTTATACCTTCAAAATCTTCCACTGTATATCAGGAGCATAATTTATTTAGCCAGTCCTCTGTTCAAGGATACTTGAGTTCTTTCCAGTCTTTTGTTGTTTTGAATAATGCTGTAATGAATAACTGTGTATGTGTGTGTGTGTGTGTGTGTGTATATATATATATATATATATATATATATATATATATATATATGTTATTTCTTAAGTATGGCTAAAGGATAAATTCCCAGAAGTTACATAACTGGGTCAAAGGAGATAATTCAGTTGTCATTTTGATCTCTATGCCCACATTCCTTCCATAGGGGCTTGTACCAATTTATCTTTCCACTGGGAAATTCTGAGAGTGCTTGTTTCTCTTGGGGAATTATTACATACTGCTTCCATGGATGGAGGAGCCTAGTGAGCTACAGTCCACGGGGTCGCTAAGAGTCAGACATGACTGAGCGACTTCACTTTCACTTTTCACTTTCCTGCATTGGAGAAGGAAATGGAAACCCACTCGACTGTTCTTGCCTGGAGAATCCCAGGGACAGGGGCACCTGGTGGGCTGCTGTCTATGGGGTCGCACAGAGTCAGACACGGCTGAAGTGACTTAACAGCAGCAGCAGCTAGTTACTTTGGTGTGCTCTTCAGTTGTTTTAATTTGGACATTGTCTTCCCAATTAGATGACAAGTTTATTGAGAGCAAGGGCCAAGCATTTTATTGCTTTTGAATTGTCTGCATTTATAAATAATACAATATGGTATCCTAGGAGTACAATAAATTTGTTTCTAGTGCAATTTGGGAGAAGAAGCCAATTAAACCTTAATGATAAAAAGGTTTCTATACTTGGTTAGAATTCAGCTGAACTGATTTCTCTCCCTAAAGTAATTATGAGGTCTTGTTTCAATAATTATGGAATAAATCTTGAGACGTTACAGCAGATTCACTTGCTGACACTTGGGCTTCTCTCCTGGATCTGTGTCATTTTTTGTTTGTTGTTTTGTTTTTAATATTTATTTGGCTGTGTTGGGTCTTAGTTGTAGCATGCAAACTGTTAGTTGCAGCATGTGGGATCTAGTTCCCTTAAAGTGAAGTCGCTCAGGTTTGTCCGACTCTTTGCGACCCCATGGACTGTAGCCTACCAGGCTTCTCTGTCCATGGGATTCTCCAGGCAAAAATACTGGATTGGGTTATCATTTCCTTCTCCAGGGGATCTTCCCGACCCAGGGATCGAACCTGGGTCTCCAGCATTGGAGGCAGACGCTTTACCCTCTGAGCCACCAGGGAAGCAGCAGAGACCAAATCCAGGCCCCCTGCACTGGGAGCATGGAGTCTTAACCCCTGGACCATGGAGTCTTAACCTCTGGACCACCAGGGAAGTCGCTGGAGTGTCATTTTATCAGATTCAATCCAGTGGTGTCTTGGCATCAGCCAGTCTAATTGAGAGCCTGTCGTGTCACTTCTTTTTTTCTCTGTGTGCCAGTGCCTGCCCCATGATAAGCAGAAGAACAAAGAGCTGCTTTTTAACTTTGTATATCTATTAAATTATAATAACATAATGTAAACACTGGTTTACCAGTGGTAAAAAATCTGACTGCCAATGCAGGAGACGTGGGTTCAGTCCCTGGGTTGAGAAGGTCTCCTGGAGAAGGAAATGACAACCCACTCTAGTATTCTTGCCTGGGGAATCCTATGGAGAGAGGAGCCTGGTGGTCTACAGTCCATGGGGTGACAAAGAGTAAGACACAACTGAGCTACTAAACAACAAAGAGCGTAAACATTTCGCCATTGTAATTTCATCTCCCTACATCCTAGCAAAAATGTACTAATGGTTTTTCTGTCCTCTCAGTTTTTACCATGTTGGATTCCCCCACATGTATGATCCTGTACTGGTATACAGTGGTCTTCCAGTTTTTTGCTTGCATAGCATCCAGGGGAATTTTGTGAGATTACATGCCCCCTCACACATTTACAGCCTGTATCTAAAATTTTATTACAGGTTTAAATAGCTTGTAAAGGATATATTTTAAAGTATATTGTCAGTATTGACTTTAAAAAATAATTGTTCAGTGTACCTGTATACATGTGTATATCTACATGTGTTAAGCTTATATACACACAAATGATATTTATCCATCATACTAAGGAAATATCCCTTTATTCCTTTTTATTTTAATAGGGCAAGTTTTCCTCTCTTTATTTGCTTGGGTTTCTTTCTTTTACATGCAATAAAATGTCAGTTTAAAGTGTAGGATTTGATAAATTTTGGCTATTGTATGTAATTGCTAAATCTCACCACAAAGTATATTAATGTTGATGCTTTATTATCATATATATATATATATATATATATATATATATATATATATACATATATGACACATATTATATAAATTGATGCCAGAAGCCCCTGGCAGATAACAAAATCCAAAGATGCTCAAATCTCTTATATAAAATGGTGTCACATTTGCATATAACCTATACAGAGCCTCTCTTTAAATCATCTCTTGATTACTTATAATACCTGCTGCTGCTGCTAAGTCACTTCAGTCATGTCCGACTCCATGCAACCCCATAGATGGCAGCCCACCAGGATCCCCTGTCCCTGGGATTCTCCTTAATATCAGACCTTTTTATCATTCCTTTTCCCCCCTAAACTTGAATTTCCATTCCACTTCTCACAGAGACTTTTCTTACACACATTTTTATGCTTGAAATCCTTTACCAGTAGTCTTATTTACTAATAAGCAAAAATGTTAATATTAATCCATTGATATGAATATATTTTTGTTTCCTATGCCTTACCTCCTATGCTGCTAAGTCGCTGGAGTGGGTTGCCATTTCCTTCTCCAATGTATGAAAGTGAAAAGTGAAAGTGAAGTCGCTCACTCCTGTCTGACTCTTCCTGACCCCATGGACTGTAATCTACCAGGCTCCTCCATCCATGGGATTTTCCAGGCAAGAGTACTGCAGTGGGGTGCCATTGCCTTCTCCGTGTAATACCTAGTACAGTGTAAATACCATGCAAATAGTTTTAAATTCAATGTAAATGATATATAAAAAATATTTGCAAGTGTATAGTAAATTTAAGTTTTGCTTTTTGGAACTTTCTGGAAAAAAATTTTTTCCGTGTATTGTTTTTTCAGTTTGCAGTCTGTTGAATCCACAGATTCAAACCTGAGCATGTGGAAGGCTGACTGTGTATATATCCAGGTTTGTTCATATGCATATGTGTGATGTGCATACTCAGAACTGTTATGTGATTCTTCTAACTGTATTCAGAGGAGTCTGATAGTGTTTGATACCCACCATCATCCACTAGAACAATACAGAAACAAGTGCTCCTTAATATCAGACTTTTTTATCATTCCTTCCCCCCCCCACTAAACTTGAATTTCCATTCCACTTCTCACAGAGACTTTTCTTACACACATTTTTATGCTTGAAATCCTTTACCAGTAGTCTTATTTACTAATAAGCAAAAATGTTAATATTAATCCATTGATATGAATATATTTTTGTTTCCTATGCATTACCTCCTATGTTGCTAAGTCACTTCAGGTGTGTCTGACTCTGTGTGACCCCATAGACGGCAGCCCACCAGGCTCCTCTGTCCACAGGATTCTCTAGGCAAGAATACTGGAGTGGGTTGCCATTTCCTTCTCCTTACCTCCTATGACCACTGAAATAATTTCTTCTAATGGAGTTGTCATTATAATTTTAGTAATACATTTGGTAAAAATAACAATCTATTTCAAATTAGCAAATAGTAAATATAAAGTTACATTTTAGTGGAAATGTATCCCTTAAATGACTGTGATGGGCTTTTTATCACAGTTGTTCAGTTGCTAAGTCGTATTTAACTCTTTGTGACCCATGGACCACAGCATGCCAGGCTTCCCTGTCCTTCACTATCTCCTGGAGTTCGCTCAAACTAGTGTCCATTGAGTTGGTGATGCCATCCAACCATCTCATCCTCTGCTGCCCCTTCTCCTCCTGCCTTCAATCTTTCCCAGCATCAGGGTCTTTTCCAATGAGTTGGCTCTTCTCATCAGGTGGCCAGAGTATTGGGCCTTCAGCATGTGTCCTTCCATTAGAATTCAGAGTTAATTTCCTTTAGGATTGACTGGTTTGATCTTTACAGTCCAAGGGACTCTCAAGAGTCTTCTCCAGCACCACGATTTGAAAGCATCAGTTCTTTGGCACTCAGCTTTCTTTATGGTCCAACTCTTACCATACATGACTACTGGAAAAAACCATAGCTTTGATTATATGGACATATGTTGGTGAAGTGATGTCTCTGTTTGTTAATACACTGCCTACGTTTATCATAGCTTTTCTTCCAAGGAGCAAGCATCTTTTAATTTCATGACTGCAGTCACTGTCTGCAGTGATTTTGGAGACCAAGAAAATAAAGTCTGCTAGTATTTGGGGTTGGTAATTACTCTTTGCTGAAGTGAGCCAGGGGTCACCATCGATTTTATGTCTCAATGAAATTACAGAAGTATTTTGTTCATATAAAAAATAGCTTGGGATGGAAGACATTTTGTTACAGCACTCTCAGTTAATTCTTTTAACTCATTCTGAGTCCCAAATTCTATATGGATCTATCATCAATAATTATTTTTTGGAAACTTCCCTGGCAGTCCAGTGGTTAAGGCTCCAGTCTTCGATGCAGGGGGCACAGGTTCGATTCCTGGCCAGGGAACTAAGATCCCATGTGCTATACAGAATAACCCTGATGCTGGGAAAGATTGAAGACATGAAAGCAGGCATCTGAGGATGAGATGGTTGGATGGTATCACTGACTCCATGAACATGAGTTTTAACAAACTCTGGGAGATAGTGAAGGACAGGAAAGCTTGGCATGTTACAGTTCAAGTAGTTGCAAAGAGTCAGACATGACTTAGCAACTGAACAACAAATACCACACATGATAAATAAATAAATGAGTATTTTTCATGTTCTGTCTGTTTGTAACTCTACTGAGCCTCCTTTGGTTCTGTTGAAACCTCCTGACTCACACAACCACATTTAATCTGTCCTTATAGTTGTTCGCTTATTCTGCACCAGTGCTGGTTGTTCCCATCTTTCTTTCTGTTTGTTGCCCAGGAAAACATGCCCTTGTAAGATTAGGATGGGTGAGAGGGGTCCTGGAGAACGGAAGAATTTGTTCATCACAGTCAGGATCTCAGACAAATACATTGTTGAATTTATCTCGAATACCTGGAAATCGATTCTCTGAAACCACCAGTGCCTCCTGCCATGGAGAGAGAGTTTGCTTGCTCCCACTTGCAGCCCACTATTCCCCAAAATCCTGATGGTGACTGCAGCCCACCAGGCTCCTCTGTCCATGGGATTTTCCAGGCAAGAATACTGGAGTGGGTTACCATGCCCTCCTCCAGGGAATCTTCCCAACTCAGGGATTGAACCTGAGTGTCTTACATCTCTTGCATTGGCAGGCAGGTTCTTTGCCATTAGTGCCACCTGGGAAGCCCATTCTTTCTCGAATTGTTAATTATTACTGTAATGATAATTAACTATTACTGTAAAAGTGATATAGTGAAGGACAGGGAAGCCTGGCATGCTACAGTCTGTGGAGTTGGAGTCTGACACAACTGAGTGACTAAACAACAACAGTAATGATCATTGCACATTAAATGGAAACTAAGTCATTAATACTATTAAAAAGCAGATACATTACTTTGCCAACAAAGGTTCATCTAGTCAAAGCTATGGTTTTTCCAGTAGTCATGTATGGATGTGAGAGTTGGACTATAAAGAAAGCTGAGTGCCGAAGAATTAATGCTTTTGAACTGTGGTGTTGGAGAAGACTCTTTAGAGTCCCTTGGACTGCAGGGAGATCCAACCAGTCCATCCTAAAGGAAATCAGTCCTGAATATTCATTGAAAGGACTGATGCTAAACCTGAAACTCCAATACTTTGGTCACCTGATGCGAAGAACTGACTCATTGGAAAAGACCCTGATGCTGGGAGGGATTGGGGGCAGGAGGAGAAGGGGACAACAGAGGATGAGATGGCTAGATGGCATCACTGACTCAATGGACATGAGTTTGGATAAACTCCAGGAGTTGGTGATGGACAGGGAAGCCTGGCATGCTGCAGTCCATGGGGTCACAAGGAGTTGGACAGGACTGAGTGACTGAACTGAATTGACCATTAATATTAGTACTATTTTAACCCAGGTTCAAATCTTCTGAGTCTTCTCAAGTCAACTCCAACAGTATTCCCTATATCATGACTAATATCCATATCTCCCTGGGTCTGGCAGATTGGCAAATATCTCTTAAGTACCAGTAATGTAGAGAGTAGCCTTGCCTGCTCTCAGAGAAGCCAAGTCTCTGAGGCCCTCTATGGTTAGCTCTCTTGCTCTGAATGACAATTCAACCTTCACTACAGTAACTATAAGGCAAGCTAACTTGATTGCGATTATATGGTGCATCAGGGCATTGGGATGTGCTTTTTTATGACATATTTGTTAAAGTGGCTACCTGCATCAGTACTTAAAGTGGAGTCAGGTGTTAATATCATTGAGCTTGTCAACTCTTGCTTTTATTTTTTTAAGGATAATTTGATGTGGACCAATTTTGAAGTCTTTACTGAATTTGTTACAAGATTGCTTCTCTTTTGTGTTTTGGTTTTTTGGCCAGGAGACATGTGGGATTTTAGCTCCCCCACCAGGGAGGGGACTTGCACCCCCTCTATTGGAAGGCTAACTCTTAATAACTGATCCTCCAGGGGAGTCCCTGCTCTTCCCATCTTAGCAAATGCTTCTCTCTGCATTACTTTTGTTAACTGATAATGTCCTCCATTACCTCTTGACTTTAAAAAGTACATCTACAAGCTTTCAAGAGTTTGAGAAGAGGTGTGTGTATTCCACAAAGTCAGGGGACAGTGGAGAGGAGAAAAGAGGAAACCTTGTCATTTTTGTAGAGAACATGGAGAAGATTCAAGACAATGGACAGACATGGAACAGGATCCTTGCAAATCATACAGTGTGTGTGCTGTCTCTGTTTCTGATATCACCTCTAATGTTTTTTACTCTCGGATAATAGCAGAGAAGATCCAACATTACAATATATTATAAGTTTCCCTTCTGGCAAATCTCCACCCTGACATCTCTTCCCAGGCTGACAGTGAAACAGGGCTTAAATCACTGGTGAAACAGTGAAACAGGGCTTAAATCATTGGATCTGAATCACCTCTACCAAGATGTCAAGGTACAGACATCTTGTAAAGGGGGTTTGGTACTCATTTCTAGGAGTAGTGCTGATTTTTAATGAAGTATTGAAAAACAGAAGTGAGTTAGAAATTTTGGTCCAGTGCTGTATGAGCTGGGAGTCTCCAGAGAAAAAGAACCAATAAGTGGTGTGTGTGTGTGTGTGTGTGTGTGTGTGTGTGTTTATATGAAGATATTTAGTGTAAGGAATTGGCTCATGTGATTACAAAGGCTGAAAAGCCCTAAGATATGTAGTCAGAAAGCCAGAGACCCTCCTAATCTGAGCCCAAAGACCCAGGAAAATCAATGGTATAAGTTCTAGTCCAAAAGCTGGCAGGTTTGAGACTCGGAAAGAGCTAGTGTTTCAGTTTTGAGTCTGAAGGTGGGAAAAAGCCTGATGTCCTAGGTAAACAGTCAGGCATAAAGAGTTCCCTCTGACTCAGCTGGTTTACTCAATTCAGGCCTTTGCCTGATTGGACACAGTCCACCAACATCAGAGAGGGCAATCTGCTTTACTTAGTCTACCAATTCAAGTGTGACTGTCATTCAAAAAGACTGTCCCAGACACACCCAGAACTATGTGTGACCAAATGTCTGGGCCATGTGCACCCCCGCCCACCTCCCATTAGCCCAGTCAAGCTGACACAAATTTAACCATCACAAATGCTTCTTCCTCCATTTTACTTGGTCTTCGGATAATCATTTCAACTTTTACAAAAAGAAAGAAGGAGAGAATAGGATGAGAGCAAATTCTTTTCCTGGCAACCCCACAGCTCCTGCTTTAAACGTTGGTTGAGTCCTTTACTCAGATTCACCTCATGTGAACACATCAGTCACTGAATTATGATAAAAGTACTAGCTACTCAGATTTTTCTTTCCACTAGCACCACTCTGAGGAGAAGGGAGCCTCAGGAAAGGAGAGTTACAGAAGTGATTTATTAATTTTGAAAAAATATTTTGACCATACCACATGGCATGTGGGACTTTAAAGTTCCCTGGCCAGGGTTTGAATCTGTACCTCCTGCATTGGCAGCATGGAGTCTCAACCACTGGATTTCTACGAAAGTCCTGGGAGTGATTTCTTTATTGTAGGTGTGCTCTGCCTTTGCTGCAGTTATTTTTCAGATAATAGATTGTGTATTAGAACCTTAGTTTTTCATACCCAGTTTGTGTTTTCCCTTAAGTAGTGTGGAGGCACTGGAGGCTTTGAAGTGGGTCATTGTAATGAGTATTTCCTTTCCTTATGATACTTCTTGTTGTTCAGTCATGTCTGACTCTTTGTGACCCCACATGTCAGGCTTCCTGGTGTTTCACTCTCTTCCAAAGCTTGCTCTGACTCATGTCCATTGAGTCAGTGATGCCATCCAACTATCTCATCCTCTGTCGTGCCTTCTTCTCCTGCTTTCAATCTTTCTTAGCATCGGATCTTTTCCAGTGAGTAGGCTCTTTGCATCAGGTGGCCAATGTTTTGGAGCTTCAGCAGCAGTCCTTCCACTGAATATTCAGGCCTTATTTTCTTTAAGATTGACTGGTTTGATCTCCTTGCTGTCCAAGGGACTCTCAAGAGTCTTCTCCAGCACCATAGTTCAAAAGCATCAATTCTTCCTTATGATATGGTTTTCTCATTTATTTGCTTGTTTATTTTTGCTTGTGCTGGGTCTTTGTTGCTGCTCACGGGCTTTCTCTAGGTACAGAGAGTAGGGGCTGCTCTTCGTTGTGGTGTAGAGGCTTCTCATGCAGTGGCTTCTCTTGTTGTAGAGCAGGGACTCTAGAGTCTGCAGGCTTCAGTAGTTGTGGCGTATGGGCTTAGTTGCCCTGAAACATGTGGAATCTTCCTGGACCGGGAATTGAACCCATGTCCCCTGGACTGGCAGGTAGATTCCTAACCACTGGAACACCAGGGAAGTCCACAATATGGTTTTCTTAAGGCAGATCAAATTAGCCTCTCTTGGGGGTAATGATCATTGGATATATCAGTTATATCAATCTGATTTTACCAGTTCTCAAAGTATGTTTCCTGGGTCAGCAGCAGCAGCATCTGGGAATTTGTTAGAACTAGACAATCTCAGTCTCACCCCAGTCCTACTGAATCAGAAACTCTAGAGGTGGGACCCAGAGATCTGCATTATAACAAGCCTGCTTAGTAAACCTGATGTTTACTCAAGTTTGAGAACACCTGACCTAGTATATTTGCATTTACGTTGCTTGCTAATGATGTATATAATCTTAAAATTGAGCAAAAAGCTAGAGAGGCAGCCAATTATAACTCCAGAGAACTGAAAAACTATCCAGATCACACTCTTCCTTTGAGCGGATATTTTCATCACAGTACAGTACATTTAAGGCTTGCTCAGTTTGGTCAGATGTCCTTTGATGTGTTTTTGTTGGTTGGAAGAAGACAGGCTCACCCACTAATGACATGTGTCATAACTCGGTGTCCTTTCATAGTGCATTAAAGAGGATCTGGGGTTCCTCTATGAAAAGTCTAGGACAGGCAGACCTAGTTTGCTCAGTGGTTGACACACAAGTTGTGCTTCCTGTGGCCCAAATGGGGAGAAATGGATGAGGGGGAAGAGACCTCTGCAGGTAAATTTCATATTGAAGTTCTGCCTCTTAGTGTTTTCTTCCTCTGTCAGCTTACAGAGCTTCTGAAAATTAAAGAAGCTCACTTAAAGTGGACAGTGATTAAGCCCCCATATTGTTACTGTCAGCAACTGCAGAACTTACTGCTTCCCCAGCTCTGTTTCCAAAAAAAAAGTCTTTTAGGGCCTGCTGCTTACCTGAGCAGCAACTACTGTGGAGAGAGTTATTTTCACATTTTTTCTTCTCAGAATCACGTACAGGGAGGGAGAATTACTCAGGAGGGACAAATATCCCTGTTACTGGTAGTAATAACAATTTGGTATTGATTTTCTTTAAAAATACATGTAACATGTATAGCACAGGGAACTCTGCTCAATGTTATGTGGCAGCCTGGAAGGGAGAGGAGTCTGAGGGAGAATGGATACCTGTATATGTACGGCTGAGTCTCTTTGCTATGTACCTGAAACTATCACAACATTGCTAATCAGCTGTACTCTAGTATAAATAAAAAGTTAAAATACACGTAAAAATTTTTCCTTGCAGATTCCAAAGATTGTATATATCGCTAAAGGCACAAGAAATTACTTCCAAACTGAACTAGATATTCCTGCATGTAACTCCCTAAGCTTCTCCCTTTCATAGAATTGAGTACAGTGTTCAGATTATCTGCCTACTTGCTAGTTTCCTTATTAGAGAAAAAAATTCTAAGAGGGCAGAGGTGGGGTTTTTTTGTTTTTGTTTTTTACCTTACTCATTATATCTGTGATGCTCCTCACATCATATGTGTTCAGTGAATTTTCATTTAGTGAATGAATTTTATGATTCCCCCTAGGTGTCACAGCCTATGCGTGGTGCTGGCTATAGAGAGGCACATAAGGCAGGCTCCTGGCCATCAAGATATTACAGTCTTGGGACTTCCCTGGTGGCCCAGTGGTTAAGAATCCATCTTGCAATGCAGGGGCCACAGGTTTGATCCCTGATAGTGGTGCTAAGGGGCTTCCCAGATGGTACTAGTGGTAAAGAACCTGCCCACCAATGCAGGAGACATTAGAGATGCAGGTTCGACCCCTGGGTTGGGAAGATCCCTTAGAGGAGGGCATGGCAACCCACTCCAGTATTCTTGCCTGGAGAATCCCCATGGACAGAGAAGCCTGGGGGACTACAGTCCATGGGGTCACAAAGAGTCAGACACTACTGAAGCGACTTAGCATGCATGTGGGGGCGCTAAGATCCCACATGCCACAGCACAGCTAAGCCTGTGTGTGGCAACTATACTGAACTCTTGTGCCACAACTGGAAAGCCTGTGGGCTGTGAGTAAATAACAAATAATTTTTAAAAAGATACTATAGTCTTGTAGAAAAGACAAACAAGAGTGGGTACTTCATAGGATAAGGAAGACTTCACCAAGGAACTGACATCTAATGGGCTTTTGCAGGTTGAGTAGAAATTTGCCAGGACAGCTGAGGTGGGAAGGCATGAGGAAGGCGTCAGATTCAGGCATCAGGATGGGTCAAGATACACAGTTATGAAGCTGCACGGGCCATTCTCAGGAGGTGATTCAGTGCTAGTGAAATACTAGCTGTGAATTTACATAGGGAAGAATGGATGGGAAATACACTCGAACGTGAGGCCAGTTAAGGGGCTTAGAAGTTAGCCTAAGGACCATGGGATTCATTAAAGGGATTCAATCATGGAGGTCATGAGGTGGGCGCTGAAGAATGAACTGCTTAGAAAAGATGAGAGTTGGCAGGGTCTGCCCCAGGGTGGTGGTGGACACAGAATTGTCTGTAGACTGAAACTGACCAGAAGGAGGGGAGAGGAGGGTTGAAATGACCACACTGGGAACAGAACTACCCTACTGTCCAGATTTAAAATAATTTTTTTAATTTATTCATTTATTTATTTGTGTGCACTGGGTCTTAGTTGTGGCACTCAGGACCTTTAGTGGTGGCATATGAACTCTTAGTTGTGGCATGTGGGACCTAGTTCCCTGACCAGGGATCGAACCCATTCCCCTGCATTGGGATGGCGGTGTCTCAGCCACTGGACCACCAGGGAAGTCCCTGTCCAGATTGTTCAAATCGATGCAGAGTGGCTGTACGAAGAGACATTTGGCTCATTCTAAACATACAGTTAAGAAAACTGTGCACCATTTTGGCAGAAAAATCCAGAAAGTCGCTGGACATTCTGGAGGCTCAGAGAAGAGACTAGGGATGGGGTGATCCTCAAATTTACTCACACCTGTGTTTGAACAGATACATAACGAAATCAGCCTGTGAGTGGCTGAGATCACTTAGAGAAAGGATGACGCTCAAGAGAAAAAAAGAGGCTAAGACAGAGCCTTGGGGAGTCAGGCATGAAAGGGACAGAGGAAGGTGATCCAAGATGGTGAGGAAGCAGAGGTGTGGAGCACAGGCAACGTGCCAGGCTTGTGTGCTTAGTCATGCCCGACTCTCTGCGACCCCATGGACTGTAGCCCGCCAATCTCCTCTATCTATGGGATTCCCCAGACAAGAATACTGGAGAGGGTTCTTGTTTCCTCCTCCAGCAATTCTTCCAAGCCCAGGGGTCAAGCCTGTGTCTCCTGTATCTCCTGCATTGCAGGCAGATTCTTTACCTGCTGAGCCATCAGGGAAGCAGTGTTTCTCAAAAGTGCTTCAAAAGCACCCGTGGCACACGTTACAGCACAGATCTTGGGACCCCTCCACCTCCCGCCCCACCCCCACCACACACACACAGGGATTCTGATTTGGTAGGTCTTGGGTGGGCATGAGAACTGAATGTCAGGTGTGCTCCAATGCTGTCTGATGATGCCAGTCCACAGACCACCCTCTGGGAGGCAGATTGTGAGGAGAAGGCAAAGAGCTGGTGGCTGAAGGGTGGCTTGAGGTTTTTAGGGTTGTGAGGATGTGGGCATGATTGTAGGTGGAGGTGAAGGATGTAGCCGAGACAGGGAGAGGCTGGATACCCTGAGAGGAAGGGGATGGTCAAGGAAAGAAATTCAAGGACGAGAGAAGAGGAACCGCCCTAAGAAGGTGGAGGTGCCAGTGATTGTGGTCCAGTAAAAATATGCGTGGGCTGTCATGTCCTTTGTGAAAGCCAAAGCCCCCTTGAGTAAGGGATTTTCTTGTGGCCCCCTGCCTTTTATCTCCCACCTTCTCCAGCTGCTGTTTACCTTCACCTCTCTGGCTCTCCCACTGTGCTCAGGGCCCTTTGTCTGCCAACATCCTCCCAGCCCTGTCACTTCCACATACAGATCCATAAAGAGATGACTTACTACAGATGAATGCTCAGTCATGAATAGACTTTCTGCAGCACAAGGCATTTCAAGGATAAAGGAAAATTTCAAAAAATGTTTGATCATTGTTGTTAAAATCGTGTCTCTACCACCTTCTTGCAGACTGTTATCAAGCTGTTTGACAGCACTCCTGGGATGTCAGTCCTTGGCATCACAAACATAGCAAAGCACAAAAACCTGGCTCTCTCCCCTCTGCTAACCAAAGCTCACTTCCTTGTAGCCTCAGAGCCTGTAGCCAAACTAGACAGGCTTCAAAAGTCACTTTGTATGATTAAAACAAACAAACAAAAAAAAACATCACCCTGACCTGTGAGCAGCTACGTGCTGGTGTGTGTCACATTGTCTGATTTCAAGACAACAAAAATGTATTGAAGGCTGGTCCTAGAACAAGCACCAGGAGAGGCATTGAGACTCAAAGATTAGAGAAATACTGTTCGGGTTCAGAGAGGCCCTTCATGTTCCTCTTTTTTCTGAGTCCTGAACCAGGTGATAGAGGAACCAGACTGAGATGAAAATATCACCTTCCTTGCTGCTAACACTGGTCTGGAGGATATAGATTGGACACCGAGGCAAAACGGGCATCTCATTTCTTCCTCCATGAACTGAACTTCCCCCACAAAAATAGGCTAAGCTACAGGAAAGCAAAGGAAACTTCTTTGTCATTACTGCATGAACAGAGATGAAGGTATATGGCCTGTGGGACAGACATCTCCAAGAGAGAAACTCAGAAGGAGCATGGGCAGTATGTGTGTGTAGTGACCCTGTATGTGTAGTGATGCTGTTGTGTGTGCGCACCCAGTCATGAGTGACACCATGAACTGTAGCCTACAAGGCTCCTCTGTCCATGGGATCTGCCAGGCAGGAATACTGGAGTGGGTTGCTATTTCCTGCTCCAGGAGATCTTCTCAACCCAGAGATCAAACCCAAGTCTCCTGCATTGCAGGCAGATTCTTTACTGTCTGAGCTACCAGGGGAGCCCTGTACCTAGTCTTATTAATCATAAAAGTACTTTTTTTCTTCCTGGAGGAGGAGGAAATAAGGGAAGTGGGCAGAGAAAAGAGTAGAAGTTGTCTTCTCAGTACTGTGGACAGAGAATATTTCCTATGTTTTTAAACAATGCTCAGTTTCTTTAAAAAAATTTATTTATTTTGGCTGTACTGGGTCTTACTTATGACTCACAATGTCTTTGTTGTGGCATGTGGGGTTCTTAGTTGGGGCATGTGGGATCTAGTTTCCCGAGCAGGGATCAAAGCTGGGCACCCCCTGTATTGGAAACGCAGAGTCTTAGCCACTGGACCACTAGGGAAGTCCCTATTCTAAGTTCTCGGTCAAAGAAGACTAGAGAGATAGGAAGAACATGGTTTCTCCATCACCCTCCAACTATATAATCTCTCTCTCTTTTAGTTTCTAAATAACTTTATTTATTTTTGGCTGTACTGGGACTTCATTGCTGCACAGGCTTTTCTCTAGTTGTGGTGAGCAGGGGCTACTCTCTAGTTAGTATGGCTTCTCATTGCAGTGGCATCTCTTGTTATGGGACATGGGCTCTAGGGCTCATGGACTTCAGTAGCTGTTGCAGTCCCCGGGCTCTAGAGTGCAGGCTCCATAGTTGTGGCACATGAGCCTAATTGCTTTTCTGCTGTATTAGCAGGCAGATTCTTTACTACTGAGCCACCAGGGAAGCCAACCATAGCTCTATTAGCCCATGAGTTTTATAATCAGACCTCTGGCCATCTGAGGATGGGGCTGACCTCCTGAGATACATGTCTTGGAAGTGATAAGACAGAAGTGCCAGGGGTTATATTCCAAGCATCAAGGGCAATTCGTTCAACTTTCAGAATATCTTTCCCTTGTGTAGTGCTTCTGTGTACCTGCCTGGAAGCCAGTGGTGGGCTTTCCAGCTATGCCTGCAGAGGGTTCCATAAAGGGACAGAACAAGTCATTGATCAGATTAACTCCAGCAGTGTGCTTTGCTCAGAACCAAAGGCTTAGTTTTCTATTCTACTTCTCAGCTCAAGAATGTCCAGCTGTTTTGTTGTGAGCCCAAAATTTAGCATCAGAATATTACAGTAAAACCATGTGAGCAACATAAAATTGCCTTGAATTAGAATACTCCACCCATGATTAAATTCCAAAGTGAATTTAAGTTCCTATCTCAAGAAGCTTCAACAAATAATTACAACCCAGTCTGAGCATTTGCTTCCCCAGTGGCTCAGTGGTAAAGAATCCACCTGAAATACAGGAGATGTAAGAGATGCATGTTCAATCCTTGGGTCAGGAAGATATCCTGAAGGACAGCATGGCAACCCACTCCAGTATTCTTTCCTGGATAATCCTCTGGACAGAGGAGCCTGGTGGGCTACAGTCCATAGGGTTGCAAAGAGTCGGACACGACTAAAGCAACTGAGCACACACATTGAGCATTTTAGGTTAAAAATAAAAACACAACAACTTAGAGGGTTAATTCTATCTGAGACAGTGGGAAAAGTATTCACATAAGTAATAGCTTTTAAAATATCTTATTTTTAAAAATTTCAAACATACAGAAATGCTGCAAGAATAGTAAGCATTAACTCAGATTCACCAATATTAATATTTTGCTGTATTTGTTCTTTCTCTCTCTAGGTAGACACATGCTGCTGCTGCTAAGTTGCTTCAGTCGTGTCCGACTCTGTGCGACCCCATAGACAGCAGCCCACCAGGCTTCACCATCCCTGGGATTCTCCAGGCAAGAACATTGGGATGGGTTGCCATTTCCTTCTCCAATGCATGAAAGTGAAAAGTGAAAGTGAAGTCGCTCAGTCGTGTCTGACTCTTTGCGACCCCATGGACTGCAGCCTACCAGGCTCCTCTGTCCATGGGATTTGCCAGTCAAGAGTACTGGAGTGGGGTGTCACTGCCTTCTCCAACAATGTGTAGACACATACACACCTTTTTATTTCCCCAGCGGTGATGGGAGGCATATGGTGATCTTCATTCCTGGACCAGGGATGGAACACTTGTCCCCTGCAGTGAAAGAATGGATTTTTAACCACTGGACCACCAGGGAAGGTCCCCTTAACATACAAACACACACACACACACGCACACACACACACTATTATTTTTATTAATTTTGCTGAAACATCTTAAAGTTGCAAACATCATCACACTTTGCCCCTAGATACCTCAGGATGTCTCTCTTAAGAACAAGGACCTTTTGGGACTTCCATGGTGATCCAACGCTTAAGACTCTGAGCTTTCAATGCAGAGAGTGTGAGTTTGATCCCTGCTTGGGGAACACTAAGATCCCACATACCTCGTGGCATGGATTCACAACATATACTATTGTTTTAATGCTATTATTATATGGTAAAGGGTCTTTTTTTTTTTCTAATATTATTGCCTGTTCAAAAAATGTATTTTATACCACATTTTTTCCAACCTATGAAGAACATCTAACCCAGGGTTTCACATTACATTTACTTGCTATGTTTCTTTAGTCTTCTTTAATCTAGAACATTTCCTCAGCCCGTCCCTCCCTCCTTCCTTTTTTTTTCTCCCCATGATATTGACATTTTTAGAATATAGGTCAGTGTTCTGGTAAAATGTACCTCAGCATGGGTTTGATTGTTACCTTGTGGTTAGATTGCATGGTACTTTCTTTTCCCTTTGAAATAATTTCAAACTTACATAAAAGTCAGAATTATACAGAGTTTTGCAACTTCTTTTTTGTAAGTTCCAAATGATTCTTCTCCAGATTCACCAATTTTTAACATTTTATCACATCTACACTTGTCTTACCATTTTCTCTTTCTCTTCCTCTCCCTGTATGTGTGTTTTTATGTGTGTGTATAGAGAGTAGTTAAAGAGTCTGAACCAGTTAAAATAGTTTTACCCTGTAAGTAACACCTCTTAAATTTTTTAAAAAATACGTATTTATTTGGCTGTGTTGAGGCTTAGTTGCAGCACTTGGGATCTTCACTATGTCGTCCCCGAGCTTCCATTGTACTGCACAGACTCTCTAGTTGTGGCTTGTAGATTCCAGAGCATGGAGGCTCAGTAGTTATGGCGTGCTGGCTTAGTTGCTTCATGGTATGTGGATTCTAGTTCCCTGACAAGGGATTGAACCTGCGTCCCCTGCATTACAAGGCAGATTCATAACCATTGGACCACCAGAGAATTCCCGATTTTTAAATTTTAAATTAAAATTGTGTGTGTATATTTAAGGTGTACAACATGATCTGGTATGCAGGTACATAGTATAATGGTTGTAATAGTGAAGCTAATCAACATGTTCATTTAACCACCCTGGAATTGTTAAACTTTTATTGTGGTGAAAGCTAACCTCTTAGCAAATTTCCAGTATTCAGTCCAGTGTTATTAACTGCAGCCATCATGTTGTACACTAGACCCCCAGAGTTAGTCATCTTGCAACTTTGTACTCTGACTTACATCTTATTTCCCCACCTCCACACCTCTAGAAACCACCATTTCACTCTCAGTTTCTCCATATTTGATATCATTAGAGTTTGCTATGGATGGAGGTTTGTGACATTGTACAGGAGACAGGGATCAAGACCATCTCCAAGAAACAGAAATGCAAAAAAGCAAAATGGCTGTCTGAAGAGGCCTTACAAATGGCTGTGAAAAGAAGAGAAGTGAAAAGCAAAGGAGGAAATGAAGGATATAAGCATCAGAATGAGGAGTTCCAAAGAATAGCAAGGAGAGATAAGAAAGCCTTCCTCAGAGATCAAGGCAAAGAAAGAGAGGAAAATAACAGAATTGGAAAGACTAGAGATCTTTTCAAGAAAATTAGAGATACCAAGGGAACATTTCATACAAAGATGGGTTCGATAAACGACAGAAATTTTATGGACCTAACAGAAGCAGAAGATATTAAGAATACACAGAAGAACTGTACAAAAAAGATCTTCACGACCCAGATAATCATGATGGTGTGATCATTCACCTAGAGCCAGACATCCTGGAATGTGAAGTCAAGTGGGCCTTAGAAAGCATCACTATGAACAAAGGTAGTGGAGGTGATGAAATTCCAGTTGAGCTATTCCAAATCCTGAAAGATGATGCTGTTAAAGTGCTGCACTCAATATGCCAGCAAATTTGGAAAACTCAGCATTGGCCACAGAAATGGAAAAGGTCAGTTTTCATTCCAATCCCAAAGAAAGACAATGCCAAAGAATGCTCAAACTACTGCACAATTGCACTCATCTCACACACTAGTAATGCTCAAAATTCTCCAATCCAGGCTTCAGCAATACATGTACCGTGAACTTCCAGATGTTCAAGCTGGTTTTAGAAAAGGCAGAGGAACAAGAGATCAAATTGCCAACATCTGCTGGATCATGGAGAAAGCAAGAGAGTTCCAGAAAAACATCTATTTCTGCTTTATTGACCACTATGCCAAAGCCTTTGACTGTGTGGATCACAATCAACTGTGGAAAATTCTGAAAGAGATGGGAATACCAGACCACCTGACCTGCCTCTTGAGAAACCTATATGCAGGTCAGGAAGCAACAGTTAGAACTGGACATGGAACAATAGACTGGTTCCAAATGGGAAAAGAAGTATGTCAAGGCTGTATATTGTCACCCTGCTTATTTAACTTATATACAGAGTACATCATGAGAAATGCTGGGCTGGAAGAAACACAAGCTGGAATCAAGATTGCCGGGAGAAATATCAATAACCTCAGATATGTAGATGACACCACCCTTATGGCAGAAAGTGAAGAGGAACTAAAAAGCCTCTTGATGAAAGTGAAAGAGGAGAGTGAAAAAGTTGGCTTAAAGCTCAACATTCAGAAAACAAAGATCATGGCATCTGGTCCCATCACTTCACGGTAAATAGATGGGGAAACAGTGTCAGACTTTACTTTTTTGGGCTCCAAAATCACTTCAGATGGTGACTGCAGCCATGAAATTAAAAGATGCTTACTCCTTGGAAAGTTACGACCAACCTATATAGCATATTAAAAAGCAGAGACATTACTTTGCCAACAAAGGTCCGTCTAGTCAAGGCTATGGTTTTTCCAGTGGTCAAGTACGGATGTGACAATTGAACTGTGAAGAAAGCTGAGCACCGAAGAATTGATGCTTTTGAACTGTGGTCTTGGAGAAGACTCTTAAGAGTCCCTTGGACTGCAAGGAGATCCAACCAGTCCTTCCTAAAGGAGATTAGTCTTGTGTGTTCATTGGAAGGACTGATGCTACAGCTGAAACTCCAGTACTTTGGCCACTTCGTGTGAAGAGTTGACTCATTAGAAAAGACCGTGATGCTGGGAGGGATTGAGGGCAGGAAGAGAAGGGGACGACAGAGGATGGCTGGATGGCATCACTGACTCGATGGTCATGAGTTTGAGTAAACTCCGAGAATTGGTGATGGACAGGGAGGCCTGGCATGATGCGATTCATGAGGTAGCAAAGAGTTGGACACGACTGAGTGACTGAACTGAACTGAACTGATACTATTTTCCATATGGCTTTCTGACTTCACAGTGTCAACAAGGGTATACAAAGTTTCCCTTTGTTCCATATCTTTCCAACACTTTGTCCTTTTGATGGAGCCATCCTACAGGTGTGAAGTGAATTCTCATTGTGGTTTTGATATGCATTTCCCTGATGAATAACGATGTTTGGCACCTTTCTTGTACTTGTTGATGATTTGTCTTTGGAAAAATGTTCAGTTTTTTTCCCCATTTTTAATATGGGTGTGTGTGTGTGTGTGTGTTTTTTTTTTTTTTTTGGTCACTGAGTTGTAAGAGTTCTTTATATATATATATATTTTTTTTAATTTTAACCTTTATCAAATATATGGTTTGAAAATATTTCCTCCTAATCTATAGGAGGAAATGTATTGCTTTTTCAATGTATTGTTTCCTTTGCAGTGCAGAAGCTTTATAGCTTGTTTATTTTTGCTTTTGCTGCCTGAGTTTTTGTTGTCATGTAAGTGATAGCTTTTTGAAAAAATTCTTGAGGAGTGAAGAAGCTTTGCAGTTGGACAAAACAACTTGGTCGTGAGAAGGGAATTAAAATCAGAGGGATCATCATGTCAGAAACATAAGCCAATGTGTGTATGATGTAGCTGGTGAAGAGTCAATATTTTAGAGTAAGCAGGATGGGGGAGAAGGGACCAGGAAGGCAGCTCGGCTTTTTTCCATATGAAAAAAGAGATGTTGATGGTGTTAAAGCAAAGAGATGATAGCATCAGATGTAATTTCTAGAGAACTTAACTGCAGGGCAATTTGGAGGAGAAAGGGTAAAGCAGTGCAGCAAAGTGGACATTGCATTAGGCCAGATGGTGATGAAGACCTGAAAGAAGGGGATGTAGGGGAATGTTTGTTGAATTCCAATTACGTGCTGGCCATTTCTGCATATGGTAGCTCATTTAACTATCACAAAACCCAGAGGTCAGAGAAGTTAAGTAACTTGGCCCAAAAACAGTCATTTTAAATTTACGGTGTGGTTAATGTTTGAACCCAGGCCCATGTGACAGCATCATGAAGGATGGAGCAGGACTGATAGGATTCTGAGTATCAAGCTCTGATAGCCAGTTGGACACAGTGGGCAAGCAAGGGAGACAGGAAAGATAACAGTTGATGTTAATAATGGAAATGGTTATAGGGAAGACAAAGAATTGGAGTAGATAGAGAAAATGATAATTCTGTTAACAGGCTCTATGAATTTGATTTTGAAGCCTTGGTTTTTTAACCCCCTGGGACAAGGTATCTAGAGAGTAGTTTGGCTCAAGAGCTCAGAAGAAAGGTCTGGGTTAGAAGCAGAGATGTGGCTACTGGAGTTTTGACTGCATTCACTGAGTGTTGAATGAGAGCAGAAGATGGCTGAGGGCAGGATCGCAGGCATGTGAACACTTATAGGGTGGTGGAGACAGAAGAGCTAGTAAAAGAAGAGAGTGGTGGGAGAGCTAAAATTGGACCATTTCAAGAAAGTAGGTGTCTATGTATTCTGCAAAAGGATTCCCAAAGGAAATGATTCATTGGGATTAATGACTAAGGAACTCACTAGTTACCTTTGTGAGAACAATTTCAGTAGATTGGAGCCTTCTTGGGTTCAAAGGGTGGATGGTGGTAGGGGAAGTGGATGCAGAGTAGCGATTATTATTCTAAGGATTTTAATTGGACATTCCTGGTGGTCCAGTGGTTAAGAATCCGCCTGCCAATGCAGGGAACATGGGTTGGATCCCTAGTTTGGGAAGATTCCACATGCGATGGGACAACCTGCAAGCCGCAACTACTGAGCCTCCGGCCTAGAGCCAAGGAGTCATAACTACTGAGCCTGCGTGCGGCAACTACTGAAGCCTGTGCTAACAACAAGAGAAGCAACCATCTAGAAGCCCTCACCCTACCACTAGAGAAAGCACATGTGTAGCAACAAAGACCCAGTGCAGCCAAAACTAAAAGAATTTTGGTGGATGGTGATCACAGTTAACATTATGAGGCTTTACTGTTTGCCAGGCGCTGGGCTAACAATTTTTATTCATTATCCAGGATAATCCTTACCATAGTCCTAATAGGTAGGTACGATCTTATTCCCTTTTTCTGATGAGGGAATTATAGCTGCAAGAATGCAGAGAGCTTAAGTAACATGCTGAAAGTTACACCACCAAGGGGCTTCCCAGGTGGCATTAGTGGTAAAAAACCTGCCTGCCAATGCAGGAGACAGAAGAGATGCAGGTTTGATTCCTGGGTTGGGAAGATCCCCTGGAGGAGTGCGTGGCAATCCACTCCAGTATTCTTGCCTGGAGAATCCCATAGACAGATGAATCTGGTGGGCTACAGTCCACAAGGTCACAAAGAGTTGGACAAAACTGAAGCAACTTAGCATGGATGCATACCACCAGTAATAGAATAAGGATCAAATATCTCAACCTTTCTTACTTCAAAGGCTGTGTTACAAGATGATGGTGCTTTAGGCCTGAGTCTGTATATAAGCAGTAGAGGAAAATCCCTGTGGTGAGGATGATACTGACTTTATGTAGCAAAGAGAGAATAGTTGATGGAACCAGGTCTAAAGGAAAGATATTAGATCTCATTAAAACAAAAACAGAGTGCCTATTTTGGGACTTCTCTTTGTCAAAAGCCAGGTATGTACCCAGATGTCAGCTGAAGTAGCATTCTTTTTTGAGATTTAAGTAAAATTGGCTTGTCTCCATTCCATATCCACTGAGGAGTTCAGTGCCTGCTCCAAAATCTCTGTTACTTCCTGGGAGGTAATCTTATGGTTTGTTTGGCTTTTGCATTTCTGCTTCCACTAAATTTTATTTATTTCTCTTTGATCTTCATTGTGGCATGTGGAATCTAGTTTCCTGACCAGCAATGGAACCTGGAGCCCCCTGCTTTGGGAGCAGGAAGTCTTAACCACAGGATAGGACCACCGGCAAAGTCCCAAATTCTTCATCTCACTTGTACCTCAGTTCCCATGTTCTTATTCCTTGGTTCAATGTTGACCCAGTTGTAGAACTCAGACCTACCCCAGAACTTTTTTTCTTGTATTTTCCTCAAAATCACTCACACAAGCATTTATGCATGTGTCAGGTATTACTGAGGGCTTAGGAGATTTTATACCCTTAGCAACACAACAATGTAAAGTCCAAGAATAGATATTTCTATTTTAAACATACTTTCAGTTCCCTGGAGGTGGGGTTGGTCCTCCTGGCCAACGCCCTTGGCCTCAGGAGTGGGGTTGCTCCTCCGGGCTGCCACCCCTGGCCTCTGGAGTGGGGGCGTGGGGTAGCTCCTCCCGCCAGCCGCCCCTGGCCTCGGGCTTAGGGGCGTGGGGTAGCGCCTCCTGCCCGCCGTCCCTGGCCTCAGGCTTGGGGTGTGGGGTATCTCCTCCCGGCCACCGCCCCTGGCCTCAGACGTGGGTTAACTCCTCTCGTCGCCGCACCTGACCTCGGACGCTGGGTATCTCCTCTCAGCTGCCCCGCCCTGACCTCGGATGTGGGGTAGCTCTTGGCGGTTCCTGCGCCGTCGCAGTCTGGTACTCTTGGCCACTGCTCCTGACCTCAGACGTGGGGTAACTCCTCTTGGCTGCCGCCCTTCGGGGATGGGGTCTTCCCGGCTTCTGCCCCTGACCTCAGACGTGGGGTGGCTCCTCTCGACCGTGCTTAGCATGACCATTGCAGCCGCCTGTGCTTTAGGGTGGGAGAACTGACCCCACGCCCAAGGAACTGTGGCTGCACGGGCACAGGAGGGCCTGGAGGAGCTATCCCACATTGAAGGTCAGGAAGGGCGGCAGTGAGGAGATACCCCTCATCCAAGGTAAGGAGCAATGGCTGCACTTTGCTGGAACAGCCGTGAAGAGATACCCCACGCCCAAGATAAGAGAAACTCAAGTATGACGGTAGGTGTTGCAAGAGGGCATCATAGGGCAAACACACTGAAACCATACTAACAGAAAACTAGTAAATCTAATCACACTAGGACCACAGCCTTGTCTAACTCAATGAAACTAAGCCATGCCCGTGGGGCAACGGAAGACAGGTGGTTCATGGTGGAGAGGTCTGACAGAATGTGGTCCACTGGAGAAGGGGATGGCAAAACACTTCAGTATTCTTGCTGTGAGAACCCCATGAACAGTATGAAAAGGCAAAATGATAGGATACTGAAAGAGAAACTCCCCAGGTCAATAGGTGCGAATATGCTACTGGAGATCAGTGGAGAAATAACTCCAGAAAGAATGAAGGGATGGAGCCAACGCAAAAAGAATACCCAGCTGTGGATGTGACTGGTGATAGTAGCAAGGTCTGATGCTGTAAAGAGCAATATTGCATAGGAACCTGGAGTGTCAGGTCCATGAATCAAGGCAAATTGGAAGTGGTCAAACAAAAGATGGCAAGAGTGAGTGTTGACATTCTAGGAATCAGTGAACTAAAATGGACTGGAATGGGTGAATTTAACTCAGATGACTATTATATCTACTACTGTGGGCAGGAATCCCTCAGAAGAAATGGAGTGGCCATCATGGTGAACAAAAGAGTCCGAAATGCAGTACTTGGATGCAATCTCAAAAACTACAGAATGATCTCTGTTTGTTTCCAAGGCAAACCATTCAATATCACAGTAATCCAAGTCTATGCCCCAACCAGTAATGCTGAAGAAGCTGAAGTTGAACGGTTCTATGAAGACCTACAAGACCTTTTAGAAATAACACCCAAAAAGATGTCCTTTTCATTACAGGGGACTGGAATGCAAAAGTAGGAAGTCAAGAAACACCTGGAGTAACAGGCAAATTTGGCCTTGGAATACAGAATGAAGCAGGGCAAAGACTAATAGAGTTTTGCCAAGAAAATGCACTGGTCATAACAAACACCCTCTTCCAACAACACAAGAGAAGACTCTATACATGGACATCACCAGATGGTCAACACCAAAATCAGATTGATTATATTCTTTGCAGCCAAAGATGGAGAAGCTCTATACAGTCAGTAAAAACAAGACCAGGAGCTGACGGTGGCTAAGACCATGAACTCCTTATTGCCAAATTCAGACTTAAATTGGAGAAAGTAGGGAAAACCACTAGACCATTAAGGTATGACCTAAATCAAATTCCTTATGATTATACAGTGGAAGTGAGAAATAGATTTAAGGGCCTAGATCTGATAGATAGAGTGCCTGATGAACTATGGAATGAGGTTCGTGACATTGTACAGGAGACAGGGATCAAGACCATCCCCATGGAAAAGAAATGCAAAAAAGCAAAATGGCTGTGTGGGGAGGCTTTACAAATAGCTGTGAAAAGAAGAGAAGTGAAAAGCAAAGGAGAAAAGGAAAGATATAAACATCTGTATGCAGAGATGCAAAGAATAGCAAGAAGAGATAAGAAAGCCTTCCTCAGTGATCAATGCAAAGAAATGGAGGAAAACAACAGAATGGGAAAGACTACGGATCTCTTCAAGAAAATCAGAGATACCAAAGGAACATCTCATGCAAAGATGGGCTCGATAAAGGACAGAAATGGTATGGACCTAACAGAAGCAGAAGATATTAAGAAGAGATGGCAAGAATACGCAGAAGAACTGTACAAAAAAAATCTTCATGATCCAGATAATCACGATGGTGTGATCACTCACCTAGAGCCAGACATCCTGGAATGTGAAGTCAAGTGGGCCTTAGAAAGCATCACTACCAACAAAGCTAGTGGAGGTGATGGAATTCCAGTTGAGCTATTCCAAATCCTGAAAGATGATGCTGTGAAAGTGCTGCACTCAATATGCCAGCAAATTTGGAAAACTCAGCAGTGGCCACAGGAATGGAAAAGGTCAGTTTTCCTTCCAATTCCAAAGAAAGGCAATGCCAAAGAATGCTCAAACTACTGCACAATTGCACTTATCTCACACGCTAGTAAAGTAATGCTCAAAATTCTCCAAGCCAGGCTTCAGCAATATGTGAACTGTGAACTTCCAGATGTTCAAGCTGGTTTTAGAAAGGCAGAGGAACCAGAGATCAAATTGCCAACATCGGCTGGATCATGGAAAAAGCAAGAGAGTTCCAGAAAAGCATCTATTTCTGTTTTATTGACTATGCCAAAGCCTTTGACTGTGTGGATCACAATAAATTGTGGAAAATTCTGAAAGAGATGGGAATACCAGACCATCTGATCTGCCTCTTGAGAAATTTGTATGCAGGTCAGGAAACAACAGTCAGAACTGGACATGGAACAACAGACTGGTTCCAAATAGGAAAAGGAGTTCATCAAGGCTGTATATTGTCACCCTGTTTATTTAACTAATATGCAGAGTACATCATGAGAAACGCTGGACTGGAAGAAACACAGCTGGAATCAAGATTGCTGGGAGAAATATCAATAACCTCAGATACGCAGATGACACCACCCTTATGGTAGCAAGAGAAGAGGAACTAAAAAGCCTCTTGATGAAAGTGAAAGTGGAGAGTGAAAAATTTGGCTTAAAGCTCAACATTCAGAAAACTAAGATCATGGCATCTGGTCCCATCACTTCATGGGAAATAGATAGGGAAACAGTGGAAACACTGTCAGACTTCATTTTTCTGGGCTCCAAAATCACTACAGATGATGACTGCAGCCATGAAATTAAAAGACGTTTACTCCTTGGAAGGAAAGTTATGACCAACCTAGACAGCATATTCAAAAGCAGAGACATTACTTTGCCAACAAAGGTTTGTCTAGTCAAGGCTATGGTTTTTCCTGTGGTCATGTATGGATGTGAGAGTTGGACTGTGAAGAAGGCTGAGCGCCGAAGAATTGATGATTTTGAACTGTGGTGTTGGAGAAGACTCTTGAGAGTCCCTTGGACTGCAAGGAGATCCAACCAGTCCATTCTGAAGGAGATCAGCCCTGGGATTTCTTTGGAAGGATTGATGCTAAAGCTGAAACTCCAGTACTTTGACCACCTCATGCAAAGAGTTGATTCATTGGAAAAGACTCTGATGCTGGGAGGGATTGGGGGCAGGAGGAGAAGGGGACGACAGAGGATGAGATAGCTGGATGGCATCACTGACTCGATGGACGTGAGTCTCAGTGAACTCTGGGTGTTGGTGATGGACAGGGAAGCCTGGCGTGCTGCGATTCATGGGGTCACAAAGTGTCAGACTTGACTGAGTGACTGATCTGATCTGATCTGATCAGTTCCCTGACCCCTGGACCTCTCTCCCTAATCTTGAACCCCCCATTTTTGTTTGAGCCTCATCTCTCTTTACTGCCTCACTCACCCCATCTCATCCCTGTCCTCATTTTATTGGTCTCTCTCTCTCTCTTTTTTTTTTTTTTTCCAAATGTAAATCTGTTGAGCTATCTCTTTGTTTCAGTTTTATTGTAAGGCTAGCTTTCTTCTTTCATATTTCAGGTGTTCATATCACATACTTTCCTCAATAAGGCATTTTCTGTCCCTAAGAGGAGCCCTGGCATCAACTGGTAAAACAATAATTTTGCACCCCAATGTTTATGTTGTTGTTGTTCAGTCTCCAAATCATGTCTGACTCTTTGTGACACCATGGACTGCAGCACACCAGGCCTCCCTGTCCCTCACCATCTCCTGGAGTTTGCTCAAGTTCATGTCCATTGAATTGGTGATGCCATCCAACAATATTTATAGACAGGTTTAAAAGTTGGAAGAGGGAATTTAGAAAAGATTCTGTCTGACCTGCCTTCTTAGTGCAGTGGGCAGCCCATCAGTCTCATAAAAGGGATTCTGTCTGTTGCTTCTGTTTTCTCTGTGAATATAAGACATGCTCCTCTGTTAAGGTAAGGATGGGCTTAGTTAGGATCTGACAGCCACGATGAGGGATTCTGTCAATAGAAATTAACCGGATTTCTAAAATATTATAAAATACTGTACTTATATAGGACAATTCCTTTAACTAAAGACTGCAGGCTTGTAAAACTGATTCCTTTGCTAGAGCTGGATTTTTCAGTTTTCTGAGTACTCTGGTCAACATGAGAGAAGTAGAAAAAGCAACAGAGAAGGACGAAGTCGACGTATGCAAACTGAAGCCAGGATAACAGACATCATAGACCTGGCTAATCCTTTCTCTCTCCCAACATCTACCTGAATATACGTTAAGCAGTTGTGGCATTGTGCTGAGGCCAGAGACCTGTTTATCTTGCAGCCGAAAAAGGAGTTACAAGAGTTATTTATTGTTCCGTAACACATTACCTCACACTTCGTCATTTAACACACAGCTGTTTATTATATCTCAGTGTCTGTGTCTCAGGAATTCAGCAGCTGCCTAGCTGGGCAGTTCTGGCTCAGGGTCTTCCATGAGGCTGCACTCATCCAAAGGCTTGAATGGGGCTGAGAGGTCTGCTCCCAGTGTCACTCACCTGGCTGTGGGCAGGAGGCCTCATTTCCCATCACAAGGACCTCTCTGTCATGTTACTTGTGACATTGCAGATGGCTTCTTGCAGAGGGAGGGGTGGAAGAATGAAAGAGCAACCATGTGACAGCTGAAAAGCCTTGTATGACTTAATCTCAGGAGTAACATGTTATCACTTTTCCTGTGTTCTCTTGGTCATATAGACCATCCCTGGTACCATGTGGGAGGGGCCCAAAAGGATGTGAATACCAGGAGGCAAGGATCACTAAAGATATATTGGAGGCCTGCTAGCATAGGAGTCTTTCCACAAATGTTTTTTACAAGTGTGTCTGTGTGGGCTCATGCTTAATTCATTTTAACATTGAGGTATAATTGTTTTACAGTGTTTTGTTTCTGCTGTACAACAAAGTGAATCAGCCATATGTGTGTATACATACCCCCTCCCTGTTGATCCTTCTTCCTGCCACCCTCCATTCCACCCCTCGAGGTCATCACAGAGCATGGAGCTGAGCCTCCTGTGCTATACAACAGCTTCCCACTAATTGTCTGTTTTACACATGGTAGTTGTACATAGGTCAATCCTAATATCCCAGTTCATTCCATCCCCTCCTCTCTCCCACTCCATGTCCACACATCCTTTCTCTACATCTGCATCTCTATTCCTGCCCTGCAAATAGGTTCATCTCATGAAGGAGTATATTTAGTTAATTGACCTTTGGATTGACTGGACTAGTAAGACATAAAATAACTGATAATGCTGGGGGGCAAATAGGAATGTTTCAGTATTTTGCAACATGAAGAAGACAAAAAACTGCCATTTACCATTACTATAACTCCATAAAAATACCTTTTAACACAAGAAAAAGGAAAGGACATAATCTCAAAGTAAAGGACAAATAAACTGTAAGAATAATAATAAAATATACTCAAATTACTGCACAATTGCACTAATCTCACACGCTAGTAAAGTAATGCTCAAAATTCTCCAAGCCAGACTTCAGCAGTATATGAACCATGAACTCCCAGATGTTCAAGCTGTTTTTAAAAAAGGCAGGGGAACCACAGATCAAACTGACAACATCTGCTGGATCATCAAAAAAGCAAGAAAGTTCCAGAAAAACATCTATTTCTGCTTTATTGACCACTATGCCAAAACCTTTGACTGTGTGGATCACAATAAATTGTGGAAAATTCTGAAAGAGATAGGAATACCAGACCACCTGACCTGCCTCTTGAGAAACCTATATGTAGATCAGGAAGCAACAGTTAGAACTGGACATGGAACAACAGACTGGTTCCAAATAGGAAAAGAAGTATGTCAAGGCTGTATATTGTCACCCTGCTTATTTAACTTCTATGCAGAGTACATCATGAGAAACGCTGGGCTGGAAGAAGCACAAGCTGGGATCAAGATTGCCGGGAGAAATATCAATAACCTCAGATATGCAGATGACACCACCCTTATGGCAGAAAGTGAAGAGGAACTCAAAAGCTTCTTGATGAAAGTGAAAGAGGAGAGTGAAAAAGTTGGCTTGAAGCTCGACATTCAGAAAACAAAGATCATGGCATCTGGTCCCAACACTTCATGGGAAATAGATGGGAAAACAATGGAAACAGTGTCAGACTTTACTTTTTTGGGCTCCAAAATCACTTCAGATGGTGACTGCAGCCATGAAATTAAAAGCTGCTTAGTCCTTGAAAGGAAAGTTATGACCAACCTAGATAGCATATTCAAAAGCAGAGACATTACTTTGCCAACAAAGGTCCGTCTAGTCAAGGCTATGGTTTTTCCAGTGGTCATGTATAGATATGAGAGTTGGACCATGAAGAAAGTTGAGTGCCAAAGAATTGATCCTTTTGGACTTTGGTGTTGGAGAACACTCTTGAGAGTCCCTTGGACTGCAAGGAGATCCAACCAGTCCGTTCTGAAGGAGACCAGTCCTGGGTGTTCATTGGAAGCACTGATGCTGAAGCTGAAACTCCAGTACTTTGGCTACCTCATGCGAAGAGTTGACTCATTGGAAAAGACTCTGATGTTGGGAGGGATTGGGGGCAGGAGGAGAAGGGTACAACAGAGGATAAGATGGCTGGATGGCATCACCAACTTGATGGACATGGGTTTGGGTAAACTCCAGAAGTTGGTGATGGACAGGGAGGCCTGACGTGCTGCGATTCATGGGGTCACAAAGAGCTGGACACGACTGAGCAACTGAACTGAATACATTTAACTTTATTAAAAACTCAGTAACTTGCCTTTGCTTATCTCATTTAACTGTTGTCTGATGAAAACTCCATTCTATCTACAAACTGTTATTCAAGAACCACTGAGACAGACATAGAATGTCTTTAGAGTTGACTATGAGAATCATTTAGAAACATATAGTCCATTCAAAGTAACTGAAAAGGGAAGAAATAGAAATGGTTAATACATACAGATAGCAGTTTTATAAAATTGTGGTTATGAGCTGGAAGGAAGCCACAGAATTGGCAAATATTTAATTTATCAGGTTTTCTGAGTTTTTTTTTTTTTTTGCTAATTTGTGTTCCTACTGATGTTTCAGTCAGTCAGTTCAGTCTCTCAGTCTTGTCCGCCTTGATTGTTAGCCACCTGCACTGCAGGACCGCCCGGGTTCTACTCAGTCTTGTCTCTGGGAAGAGGGTGGAGCCTTCTTGTGCAGGAGTCATGAAACCCAGGAGACAGAGCCCTCCTCCGAGGACAGGACACCCCATATATCTGCAGAGCGGCCAGGGCCAACCACCAGCTCAGCCTGCTAGGGTTCACACGCTGCTCTGCTCGACAGTTTTTTGAGGAAAACTGTGCTGCACAGGAGATGGAAGTGTGGAATCTCCCCGAGCCACACCTGTCTTCCCTCCCGTCTCCCCTCCCTCCTGACAGAACCACTCCTTTCTCTGCTCCACTTCTACCCAAGGGCCTGGGGCCAGAGCACACTTGGGAATTGGGTGGGGGTACAACACAGTCCCTCCGTGGACTGTGGACCCTCACGGGTCTTCTGGGGACCACAAAGGACTCCGGGTTGGTCGTGCCCACCCCCAACCATCACCTCCCACTCCCCTCGCAGAGTGCAGCTTCCATCTCTCTCCCCCTCCTTACCGGAGGCTCTTTCCTCCGGAAGAAGGTCTCAGAGACAAGGTGACCAATTACTCTGGGAGGTCCTGCTAAATACGCTGAGCCTGCCCTGCCTGGGAGGCAGGTTTTCAGTCCCCACTGCCTTCCTCCTGAGCCAGCATAGTGCCCCCCACCCAGCCCACACTGTCCACAAGCCCCACTCAGAGATCCCACGGGTGCTGCTAAGTCACTGCCATGACCTCTCAAGAGCTGCCTCCTGGAGAGATCCCTCCTTCGCACCAGCCGCTGCAGCCCACTGTCTTCAGAGCACAGCAGCCCCTCCTGCACCACAGCTGCTTCCTCTTCTCATCTCTCACTATCACTGACACACAGGGGACTGGTGACCTGGCCCCAGCCTCCTCCATCTGAACCCCCCAACCGTGCCAGGCCTTCGGGCCCAGGCACCAAGGCCCTCCTCGTTACCCAAACCCCTCAAGATCAGGAGACCGTGTCCACCTCCTCTTCCTCCAGTGTCTACACAGTCCTCCTCACACTCACCTTGCCCACCCAGGGAGCAGGGGTTCTCCACCTCTGACAGCACCAGCCCCTCACCCTGAAGGAGCTCTGCCAGCAAGTCCGGCCATGTCCCCTATCTGTTCTGCAGGGCACGTGCTCTCCTTGAACACCACCCATCATGGTTTCAAACACAGGGCCAGTTTCTGGCTCTGCCTTTGTCTCTAGTGATATCCCTTTTATCTAGAAGAAGGCTGGGCAGGGGCCCTGGACCGCGAGGATCACCTAAGCACACAAATGCAGAAATATGCGTATGCGCTCCAAATGGTCTCCTAAGTCAGGATTCTAGGACCAGCTGATTTCCTACAAATGAATAAATGTCACCAGTTAAGCACTTTAATAACCTTTGATGAAGTTTATCTCTCACTTGTGACCATTTTCCATGAAGAAGCCAAAGAAACATTTAAATACTTAATAAGAATTACTGTCGCTACAATGAGTAAGAAAAAATCAGGATTCTTAGTAATCTGCTTGTCTCATCTACAAGCCAGGTGATTCCTCCCACGGCAGCCAAAGGCGAGTCATGTCTCAGTCTCCATTCACGTAAAAAAGACTACAGGTTATTAACCTGCGACTCTTAAGAAACATCAATATCACAGTCTGTCAGGTCCCTCAAATGAATACACCCAAATATCAACTGGTCGGCCCCCAATTCCAAACCTCCGCCTGTGGTTTTGAGTTTCGTCAATACTGTGACCACCACTCTCCCTGGTACCAAGTTCGACCCTAAGGCACGATGCTTGTCTCTTCCCTCTCACTGGCCACTAAGCTACAGGCCCCTTGAGGTGCGACCATGACAGTCATCATGTGGACAGTCATACTGTCCACACACCATACAGGCCCATGTCACACTCGACAGCGCTGAGAGGAGCTGCCCAGGGGAGCAGCCTACCCGTGGTGGAGGGGAGCCCCTCACAGCCTCGTCTCATCCAGTTTGGCTCTCAGGGTTTCCAGGTTTAGAATCAGCTGGTCCTATGAAACAGCAAATGACACAGCCTGCACCGCTTGCTTTCTGGATATAAAATGACTTACACCAAAATGTACATAACAAGTTACATTAGTAGTTACCAACTCCAAACATTTTAATTATGAGAAAATGTTCTCTAAGAGTCCCATAGCAAATATAAACACTCAGAGCAATCTTAATCCTTATAAACCATGATGAATAGGAAGTTCCATCTCAGGTGTATAAAAGGTTTCTCTGGAGGAAACATGGCGAGCTATTAACAATGATGAAGTCTGTAGAGAGAAGCTGGACTTAGGGTGGGGGTTGTGTGTGGGGGGACAGGACTCACTCTATTGCCCTTGCTCCTCTCATTGCTTTAAACTGTCTCCATGGAGCTCATCTGCATTCCTGGGCATTCCTCACATTCATTCCTCTACACCCCACTTCACTTCCTCACGGGGTAAAACAAGTCAAATGGGCCAGGTTTCTGAGTCGCTCGATTCAGCCTGGCAGCTCTGTGCTGTCGGCCACAGCAGTCACTCGCCTCGTGCAGCCCCTGAGCACGTGAGACAGGCCGGTGCAAAGCTCAATGTGGAAATCACAGAAAAGATTTCAAGACTCGCGGTGAAAGAAGGACGTCAAGTAGCCTGTTGGTTTTTAGGAAATTTTAGATTGTGTATGTGGCTCGTATTATCTTTCTGACACACAGCACAGTCCATGTGAAAGGTTCACACTTTGTCTCAGCTTTCTGGTGAACCCAGAAAGGACTGCTTAGAATTCTGAACCACACACAATGGCCACACACTAAATCCATCTATAACGCAAACACATTCAGTGTTCAAAACCAGAAATGCTATACGTGTTACAGCAGTGGATTAGCCATAAGGAAAACGTAACTCGACTTCTGCTAAGCATCTTTAGTGACTGAAACAATGAACCCAGCTCAGTTCAGCTCTTAAGAAATTTCTAAAGGATTTAGAGATTTAAGTACCTTGTCATTTTGCATTTCTTCTAATTGCCTTTTCGTTTTTTCAACTTCCCATAGGAGAGAATTCTGAAAAAGATACACACAGTGCTTTAGGGTCAATTCTTACAGACGCTGTGTGGACTGCGGGATGGCTACTCTTCTGTCTAAAAGTATAAAGCACCTACGGAGGAGGGGTGGACCTCGAGCCCAGAGTGAAGTACTGGCACGAGGCCGGATAACAACTTTTAACATTAACTTGTATACAGACAATGTCCTCCTTCCCCGACTGATCTTCTACATACAAGGAGGCCAGGTCCCTGGGGTAAGTGAAACTGCTTTATACTTGTTTTCAGCTTTTGCAGTTCAGTGGTCACTCAGGAAACTGGTGCACAATTCACATGCCAAATTCAAGCCTAGGACAAAACTATCCCCACCTCAGGGCCAACCCACAGGTCAGGGTGAAGTGAGGGGACCACCCTGTGTGGTCTCTAGTGAGGTGCGTGTTACATCTTGGGTTTTGTTGGGGGAAAAAGTGCCTCAGAACTTGTAGTGACCACTGGTTTCTCTCCGACAAGCGTTGCCCAAGAACCAACCTCAGGGAAGGTTGTGGGCCTCGTTCTGGGCCTCGTTTTTAGGGCACTGGTGCTGGGACAGATCTTCACCAGACCTGAACCAGAGTGTTGCCCACTGAGCTGCTCTGATGGAGGTTCTCAGACATTTTCCAAAGCAAATGAAAAGAGAGAAGGCTGGAGTTGGAATATGAGAATGCTTGCTTTTACTTGCTTCAATTTTTTCTATCACATTATATAAAAGATCCTGAACTAAACTTCTTGATTTGGCTGTATTGGGCCTTAGCTGCATCACACGGGATTCCTTTGACATGATTGCCGTGTGGCATATGGGATCTTAGCTCCCCAACCAGGGATCGAACCTGCGTCCCTGACCTTGCAAGGCAGACTCTCAGCCACTGGACTGCCAGAAAAGCCCCAGAAATAAACTTCTAAGAAAGAAACGAAAGGGTGAGGGTGGACCTAGAAGAAAGTTCTAGCACAGTGGCTGGTAACATCGGGGCCGTTGGTGGATCCGGCTCACTGATGCTTTCTATAAGGGTTTTGGGCACACATCTATGTCTGTTCCTTTACACACTTCCTGTGGACACTGTCACACTTATTGACTAGCATGAAATGCTGCTACTCAATTATTCATAACCAGTAAAGAAATTCACTCTGGGGCCCTCTATGGGAACAGTTTTCCAATTCCTGGCCTGGAGATTTCCCCCACACACAGACCGGGCCAGGCCAGACCACACCAGGCCAGATGCAGCTCTTTCTAAAGGGGCCATGGGGCTGGGTCACCTTATTCTCCAGAGCAGCCATTCTCTTCTTCAGATGAAGCTGAAGCCTCTCATCTGATTCAGACAGAAGCTTATACAGGTATCTGATAAGCATTTATTGTGTTCTTCATTCATTTTTTTCTCCCTGCCTTGCCTAAAACAGGAAAAACAAAAACTCATAAACTTTAAGAGCAAAGTACAGTCCTTCTTTTAAAAGCACCAGGGAGTGGTGACGTGAGCAGCCTGTGCCCTGGTTCCTGAGGCAGTCCCCTCCCACGGCCATATCTGGTGGGCTCTTGAGCATCACCAGAGCAGATGGGCAGGTGCAGAGGGAGGCAGGGAGTTCACTTGTCAAAGGTCACTCCCAACGCTTCTCTTTGGCAGAGCACCTGGGGGGCCTTACTGTCACCAGCCATTACCTGTCAGAGGGGCTCAGGGAGCAAGCAGATTTACACTCTGAAACAAGCAGACTTTAAAGGGGATCAGCATACACACACGTTGGTAGAGGAATTTCCCAGTATATAAACAGAAGCTTAAGTCTGGATTAAGGGGGTAAAATGAATTCAATTTATAAAGCAAAAGTGGAGGAAATTCATTCTGGGAAAAAAGCTAGTGGAGATAGACTTTCACATATTTTTCTGTATCTGCAACATCACTTGAATTCTTTGTAATGATTGCTGTTGTACAGTCGCTCTGTTGTGTCAGAATTTTTGTGACCCCATGGACTGCAGCACGCCAGGCTTCCCTGTCCTTCACTATCTCCCAGAAGTTGCTCAAACTCATGTCCATTGAGTCAGTGATGCCATCCAATCATCTCGTCCTCTGTCGAACCTTCTCCTCCTGCCTTCGATCTTTCCCAGCATCAGGGTCTTTTCCAATGTGTCAGTTCTTCGCATCAGGTGGCCAAAGTATTGAACCTTCAGCCTCAGCATCAGTACTTCCAATGAATATTCAGGACTGATTTCCTTTACGATTGATTGGTTTGATCTCCATGCAGTCCTGGGGACTCTCAAGAGTCTTCTCCAACACCTCAGTTCAAAAGCATCGATTCTTTGGTGCTCAGCCTTCTTTATGGTCCAACTCTCACATCCATACATGACTATTGGAAAAACCATAGCTTTAACTAGGTGTTCCTTTGATGGCAAAGTAATGTCTCTGCTTATTAATATGTTGTCTAGGTTGGTCATAGATTTTCTTCCAATGATAATTCATATTCAGTTCAGTTCACTTGCTCAGTCGTGTCTGACTGTGGGACCCCATGGACTGCAGCATGCCAGACTTCCCTGTCTATCACCAACTCCCAGAACTTGCTCAAACTCATGTCCATTGAGTTGGTGATGCTGTCCAACCATCTCATCCTCTGTCATCCACTCTCTTCCTGCCTTCAATCTTTCCCAGCATCAGGGTCTTTTCCAATATGAAAATTCATATTAAAAAATTGGAAATAATCACCTCAAGCAATTTTTAAATGTAATACCAAAGTTGGCAAGTCCGTGTTTTATAAAATAAGCATCAATTTCTCTGTTATAGAACCTACTGTTTTAGCTGTTTTAGGACATACTGTATAAAAAAAAAAATGGAGAGAAGACAAAAGAATGATCTATTTGGCTCTGTGTTAGAAATTGCTGAGACTAATTGACGGGTCATGGGTATTTATTATACTACTCCATCCACTTTTGTGCATGTTTGAAATTTTCCATCATAATACATTTAAAAACAGTTTATTTTCTGTCAAAACAGAGTCTTCTCCAGCAACACAATTTGAAAGCATCAGTTCTTCATTGCTCAGCCTTCTTTGCGGTCCAACTCTCATACCCGTATGTGACTACTGGTAAAACCATAGCTTTGACTATATGGACCTTTGTCGGCAAAGTGATGTCTCTACTTTTCAATATGCCGTCTGTGTTTGTCATAGCTTTCCAAGGAGCAAGCATTTTTAAATCTCATGGCTGCAGTCTACATCTGCAGTGATTTTTGAGCCCAAGGAAACAAAACCTGTCACAGCTTCCACAATAAGGCATCGACATTCAAATATTTTTAAAGCAAAAGAAAAGTTTACTTTGAATTGGCTTAGTCATAAACAGCATCCCAATCTCAACAGCCTCTGAGCAGCAGTTCTGAAAGTAAGGACGTGCATCCTGATCAGGAGACATTGAGCTCTCTGCCTAAGCGGGGAGGGCGCCTCACCACAAGTCTCACAATGGGAGTCAGAACCACTACCCCCTCTGAGCCCGCCTGTGAAGCTCTGCAGTCCAGGCCCAAGAACACAGGCATAGTGGGGACAGTACTGACATGTGAGGCTGGACCTGGGATCCCCACTCCATTTCCTGGATGGTCTGTATCTCGCTGTGGTCAACCCTCCTGGGAAAGCTCTCTCAGGACTCGGTAATGGGAGCCTCCACCATCACGCTTTTCTGACGCACCTTCAGTCGCAGTGCAACTACGGTTCTCCTCCTCCCTAGGAGCAGCCATTCTACACACACACCGTGTCTGGACCAGCAGTTTGGCATATGGGACTCCAGCGCCACGTCTGAGGCAAGCAGGCTCCACACCTGGGCACCATGCCTTCAGTTTCATGGGCCCCAGGCTGTCACCCTCAGGTTTGTCTGTGGGGCAGTCATGAGGTCCACCTATATCCCAAGCAGCTCCCTGGACTGGCTGGTCAGAGCAACAAGCAGCCTCTTCGAACGTGGGGATGCCCTGGCCCCTGCTCACCGCCTATGGGCGACCACCTATGGCCCTGCTCCTGAGGAGGCGGGTGCCCGGATGAGCCACACATGCACACACTCGGCAGCAGAGACAGGAGAAAGGCAGCACCAGCCCCCGCCCAAGCCACGTCTCTCTCCCAGACGCGGCCTCCCAGTCAGCACACGCACTGTAGCTCCTTGTTCTTCTCCTCCAGTTAGGCCTCCATCTGGCGCAGCCTCTCCTCCATGTTGCCATGTCTCTCTCCCGCCTGTCAGCCAAGAACAGCATCAGCTCTGATCACAACGACCCTGTCCTGATGGCACGTGGGCTGTGACCACAGGGGCGACAAGTGGGCCATGCTCTGTGCGGACCACGGGCCCTGGGTTCTTGGGGGGCACCCCCACACGCCTGCTTACGCAGGCTACATGGCTTTGTGTATGACACGTGGGTCACGGAGGGTGCTGGTTACCAGCTCCTGAGAGGAGACGTGCTCCCCCCCACCGCAAGCCCCACACCTGTGGCCGCTGCGCCCCCTCCTTGGACTGCCTGTGGCAAGCCAGCATGGGCAGCAGGCAGCGGCAAGCACAGGACACGCAAGGTACACGTTCTACCTTCCTAAGCTGGGAGGTAAGTTTCAACCGTTTAGCCTCCTTAGTGGCAGAGCTTCCGGAAGACAAAATGTCGGACTACAAGGCCGACTGGGGATGGACAGCAGAGATGCTGGGGGAGAGAAGAAATCAAGCCTTGAGAGGAAGAGCACAGGCAGAAGGGCGTCCCCTGGTGGCTGTTAGTGACCCTGCTCTGGGACGGTCTGCGAGCAGTGGACACGGCCGGCCACCCACAATTGGATGGCCCCTCAGCCATTCACTGAGCTCTGGGCAATGCTCTGACAGCTGCGGCAGCACAGGCCCAGCCCGACTCTCCATGCCCAGCCAGTGCCCACTGGCAGCCCAGGGCAACACCTTTCCCGCCAGAAGGACGGGGTGGCTGGCTGGCTGGCAGTGGGGACGATGCTCCTAGCAGTGCCACGTCCCCGGGACGCAGCCTCTCACCTGCGGGCTCCCGGGGACGGCAAGCTGGGAGTGGGGCCCCGGGACTGCACATGCCCCACTGTGACTTCTTCAAGTGTATGGATAAAGACTTAAAACTGTGTTCATTACAGAGCTTATTTTGGCCATCTCTTAAATGAGAATGGGATTTTTCTAGGTCTCTATCCTGCTAGGCTTTGAGTTGCTGACTGAACTCTCAGCAGCAGTGACTCACAGCTGAAGCATCCCGGGGACACATAGGACAAAACTGCAGGGAAATTAACATAGGGATGACACAGAGTCGGGGACTGTCCAACACTCAGGGAGTGCTCCCATCTCAGATGGGCAGCACGACCCCCGCGTCTGCGCTCCTGTGTGGACTGAGCAGCATGGGCAGGGGCGTGGTGGGACAGCATGGGAATAGGCCCTCCCTGCGCCCGCCCCCACCCCCTACCCCAGGGACCCAGAGCAGCACCTTGGAGAGCGCTGTCACCCTCTACGCCACCTCGGCCTCCACCTCAGGCAGCATCTCCGCCCTCTGCAGCATCTGCCGCAGCTTCTCCACCAGCTCCAGGCCCTCCCGCAACTGGAGTTTCTTATCCTCTGTCTACAAAGGGAGAACAGCAGATCAAAACAGGCCAAGTGGTTTAGCCACTGCCACTTTAAGTAAGCTGAGACAAAACCTAAATCTACATGTCTACTGGATTCGTTCTGTTTCAGAAGCTGTGTCAGGGTAAATTTTCTCTCAGTGTTCCTGGGCTTGGTCTCAGTGAGCAGAACACCTCCTGCCAGAGTCCTTGCTTTTCCTAAACGTTCCCCGAAGACGTCTTTAAAAAAAAAAAAAAAAAGTTCTTATATATTAAAGAAGATTAGTTTTCTGTAGAATCTTATTCATTCTTATTGACAAGTTAAGGGAAGAAGGGTTCGGTACGGACCCTTCTTAAAACATCACCAGAATCATCATTTGAAGGGAACCCTACCGACGGCAGATGGCCATGGGTGTGTAAGCAAAAATATGGCTTTCACCTCTTCTGAAATATAGACGTAATAAGAGTGTGCCTGGTGAAATGCCAGTCAACTAATATTTGTAAATGCATGATTATTCTTTTTTTAATTTACATTTATTTATTTTAATTAGAGGCTAATTACTTTACAATATTGTATTGGTTTTGCCATACATCAACATGAATCTGCCATGGGTGTACACATGTTCCCAATCCTGAACCCCCCTCCCACCCCCTCCCCAGATTATTCTTTTAACAGGTCTTCTTACTCTGAAAAACTTTCAATGTGGAACATTTAGACAGATTCTTTTTTAAAAAGGAAAAAAAAAAAAAAAAGTATAAGCTCAGACTCCTGAGAGGTTAGCATTTGTTTCTAAGCAGCTTTCTTACTTTTTCTGTGTGTGTATTACTCTATGTACATACACAAACAATATGATATGCTTTAAGACCCTCAGAAAACAATAGCATATGGTATGTAGTATTTTCTGATCTGTCTTTTACAGCCATTATCTTGTATATCATAATGCTCTTAATTAGCATTCCACATCATACATTTCAATGGCTTTCTAGTATTTTATTTTGTGTTGGGGACAATGATATACTTTGGCACACACCAGACTGACTCACTTTGTTTTGGAGAAGCCAGATTTGGTTTCCCTGGTTAAGTCCTGATTATCTGAAACCACACCAGAACAGGAGCGAGTAAGGCTCACCAAACCACAGGAAGCACAAACCCTAATCAGACCGGAGCTCTAACCCTGCCTTTTGTCACAGTGACCCCAGTTCCTAACAGCCAGCCAGCTGCCATGAAGGTCCTTGATGCTCTCTGCTCTTTCAGTAAAAACGCTAACAAGCCAACAGATTCACGTTCAAGTAAAACAAAAGAGTCAGGAGTGGAATTCCACAAAATGGTTAAACTGAGTCCCAAATAATTCAAACCTGTAAGTTGCAGTCACCCCCCAATTTTTAAAAAATGTATTTCCAGCTGATTTACCATGATGTACATCCACACTTTTGAACGCAATATTTTAGGGTCATAAGAACTTTACACTGGGACTTGATTTCCAACGTGGGAGTCACATGAAAAGGTCTTTACCTTCCTTCCTCAGTAATTCACTACTATAAAAGTCAGACACAGTTCAGTAAAGGCCATTACCTGTGGATGCATAGAATCCTTATTTGTAATTTCATTTTCAAGTTTATCATTGAGGTCGTCCTAAGTTTCAAATCAAACATAAAGTTAACGTCCTCAAAATTCAAGTCCTAGACTTGGCAGTTTTCTCAGACGTGAGCAAAAACGTGCCTACCTCAAAGGTCACATTTGCCATGATTGGCATCCATCTGTCTTAACATTCTTTCCAGCCACTCGGTTTACCAAGCTTCTTTTTGACATAACAATCCCAAACACAAAGTATACTAAACTACCCTGTTTTTGCAAGAATTCCAGGAAGGAAGATATCTGGCATGAAGTCAGGACCTCTGTCTGCTACAACATACAGGTGGACTTGACCCAGAACAGGGAGGGACCTTCAACAGATCCAATGGGAAGCTCTGAGGCTCATTTCCTCAGGTAAAAGTTGGAAAAATCTCATGCAATTTCCTCAGAATTAAAGTAAGAATATTAACGAGTGGAAACAGAAGTCAAAGTGTAGCCCAACTGGGAGCAGCCTTCTCAAGCCTAGTTCTTCTAAAGCAGAGTTACACCACATGTATGAAACACTCAAACCAGGACAACAACTTGCTGCTGGTGCAACTCCTCTCCGCCAGCTCAAAATCCATTTCAGGTCCCTCCCTGGTCACTAAGTAACCAATGTAGGCAAAGTCCTAACATTAAAAGTGAAAGGTCTTAAAAACACTTTTTCCAGAATTCTATACATATTAAACTCTGCCACCTAATCTCCTGTTGCCAAAGAGTAGTGTGAATAGGTTATACAAACATGTGCAAATATTTCTGTTTTGAGTTCTCACACAGAATTACTCACACCAAGCTACTAAACAAGGACACCAACACCACATGTTGGAGGGGTTCTCTCTGAGACAGTCTCACGGGGGAGGGGTGGGGCAGGGTGGTCGCTGTCTGTCTGTGCACAAAGGAGAGGCGAGGCTCACAGGAGGAGGCCTGAGCCCCCAGCACTCTTCTGTTTTCACAGTGACCGTTAGGTAGTTTCTCGTAAATCATGACACCCGCAGAAACGACCGCCAGAAACATCATGATTCCACATGGTCACACAGCTCGGGCCTGAGGATCTGAGGGTGAGCAAATGCCACTCGACTTGCCTGACTGCCAGTGTCACTGTCACACATCCCTTCAAGGAACAGAACCTCAGAAAATGAGAGAAGATGGCCAGGCAATCTGCCTCAGCAGAGCCCACACAGCATGCTCCCATCTCTCCAAGAGAATGGGCTCCACAGACGTCACCAGACTCACCTGAGTGAATCAGAAGGACATTTCAGCATCATCAGGAACACATTCGACAGGCAGGTGCGGGGGAGGGAGATGAACCGGGAGACTGGGGTTGACATATATACAGTACTGATACTACGCATAAAGTCAATGAGTAAGGACCTAGTGTACAGCACAGGGAAGTCTACTCAGTGCTCTGTGGTGAAGTAAATGGGCAGGAAATCTAAAAGAGAGGGAGATACATAGATAGATGACTGATTCACTTTGCTGTATAGCAGAAATTGACACATCAGTGTAAAGCAACTATGTGCCAATAAGTGAATGAATGGGTGAATGAATTTTTAAAAAAGGAACACACTGGAACCCCTAGAATTTGTAGAAATGAGGAGTCCACACCCAGGGTGCAGCACAGTGCTACAGCTGCCCTCATGTTGGTCCACTGCCAACGGACCCCAGAGACCTTGACACAGAGGCGGGGAGGCAGCCAGTCACAGTCTCGCCAGAGCTCTGCTCTTGCTCACACAGCCATCCCAAGGCTGAGATCACCGGGAGAACAAGGGACCCGCATCCCACCTCAGGACAACAGACATGGCCGCCATCACTCACTTTGCGGACATCCCACTGCAGTTTCGTGTTCACTTCCTCGGACTTGAGGAGGCCCTTCCTGGCTGTGTGCAGGTCCTCCTCCAGCTCTGTCACGTGGGCAAAGAGGGCTTCCAGGTGCTCCTTCATCTGGCTCTGCTCCTGCAACTGCTTGTCCATGACTTACTGGAGCTCGATCACCTTAGCCAGGTCTTCCTTGGGGCTTAGGGAGCTGTCAGAGGGTCTCTAAGGGGGAAAGGAAGCCTTAGACAGCCTTGTTTTGGGAGGGAGGGAACACAGCACTTCTGGGCAATTGGTGAGGTCAAAACTGCCTTCTGCATTCTGGGAGCTCACAGGACCCTCACGGCCACTCAGACCTACATGGTGCATTAGTGAGAGGTCTCAACAGCCCCGCACAGACTGGATGGTAAGACAAGAACCAGACAGAGAGCGAGACCAAGGACTTGCCTTTCCATTGGCGCTTGGCATTTTCTTGCTCGTGATTTACATCAAGCACCCCGTCCATTCGTATCTTTTCCTGGTTATTCTCCTTTGAGAATCATCTGCTAAAACAAAAAAATTGAATCAGAGTAAAGAAATAAGTAAAGACCGCAAAACTCCACCTGGAAAAACTCAACTCTGAACTGAAAACACAACATAAAAAGAAAATACATGGTGATGCTATCCACCCTGTATACAACCAGGTGATTAGAGTCAGAATTTGTCTTCTACTGGACAAAGGGGTACTTAAGAGATCCTGCAGCTCTGAGCCACAAGTCTAGTTTACTAGTCATTAAAATAACCCAGGTGGGCGGATCCTCAGTCAGAAAGACAAATAACATCTGATGTCCACCACTAAAGCCTTCATTCTTTTTTAAAATGGAAGGATACAAATGACAAACCCTTAACTGAAATTACACGATGACTGATCAAACTTACCTCTTTATGTGTGACACCTAATTCTTCTAACAAACTACACCTTTGGAGTGTTGCTCGTAATCGTGCTCTTTACTCAAATAAAAGGGGCTGAGTCACTGTGTGTTGATGTGTGTATATATGTTAGTACACTTCTTACATGGATACTGTAACAGAATATCTCATTGATCTTAACGTCAAGAAAATCTGCTTGTTAACGTCAAGAAAGTCTGCTTGTTTAAATTCTAAGTTTGAGAGAACAAAATGTTATCCTAAATTAATTTATTACCCAGTTTTTAACTGCAAATTAATATACAGAATATAATAAATCTTGAGACATTTATGCCAACTACTACTTTTTAATTGGGGGCTTCCCAGGTGCCTCAGTGGTTAAAAAACACACCTGCCAATGTAAGAGGGCAGGTTCAATCCCTGGGTCGGGAAGATCCCCTGAAGTAGAAGATGGCCACCCACTCCAGTATTCTTGCCTGGGAAGCCCCATGAAGAGAGGAGCATGGTGGGCTACAGTCCACAGTGTCGCAAAGATTCGGACATGACTGAGCATGTATGCAGGCAATGCTTTTTAACCATATAAAACTCTGACTTCTTACAGAAAAAATGTATATACAAGAATTCAAGAAGCTCAAAAGTCAACTAGTTACATAAATACATGCATCATCCACCTAACAAGGCAGCAAGTGTACAAATCCAGGACAGCTGGGTAGCTGGTACCTTCTCGTCCAGGGCCTTGTGGTGCTCAAACAGCAATTTCAGCACCCTAAGCACCTCCTTGGACTGCAAGGAGATCCAATCAGTCCATTCTGAAGGAGATCAGCCCTGGGATTTCTTTGGAAGGAATGATGCTAAAGCTGAAACTCCAGTCCTTTGGCCACCTCATGCGAAGAGTTGACTCATTGGAAAAGACTCTGATGCTGGGAGGGATTGGGGGCAGGAGGAGAAGGGGACGACAGAGGGTGAGATGGCTGGATGGCATCACTGATTCGATGGACGTAAGTCTGGGTGAACTCTGGGACTTGGTGATGGACAGGGAGGCCTGGCGTGCTGCGATTCATGGGGTCGCAAAGAGTCGGACATGACTGAACGGCTGAACTCAACTGAACTGAAGCACCTCCATCTCGCTGGTTATGCCTACTGGGGACCACACCTGCGGCTTGCCCTCCATCATCCGGAGGGATGGCATATACCAGGAAACCAGGCACTCCAGGTGCTCCAGCAGCAGCTGCAGGGCAGGGCCAAAGGAGCACCTTCAACCTCATACTTGAATTCAGGGCCGGTAACTCCTCTCAGCCTCATGCTATAGCTGAAACCATGCTAAGGCATGTCGGAATCCCCCCAGTTCAGTCTAAAGTTCGAGTGGACTTCCCCAGTGGCCCAGTAGTTAAGACTCCACACTTCTGCAGGGGTCATGGGTTTTAATCCCTGATCAGGGAACTAAGATCCCACACAAAGTGTAGCGTGGACAAAAATGTAAGTTAAGAGAACTCCCCCCGTCAAATGTACTAAAATACATTAGCTCATCATAAATTTGAAGCAAGGTATGAGAACCCCGAACTGATCCACCCTGGTCTGCTCAGCGGGAAGATGTTAAGAATGACTTGAAAATCAGACAGAGTTTAAAGACAGCAACACGGAGTCCAGTGGTGACCCCTGCGGGGTCACGTGAGAATCCCCCCACTGACCCTGGTGTTGTTTCTTTCCACTTTCAGCTCAGCAATTTCTTCTTCTAACAAACTGCTCCCTGCATATATTTAGTTCTTCAGTAAGAGTTGGAAACTCCTAGAAAACAGTTAAATGAAAAACTAAATGCAAACATAAATTAAAAAGAGAGCGAGACTGTGAAGACTGACCCTGTCAATTCTCTCCAGGCTCCACACAAAGGATCTCCTTGCCCCTCCAGAGAAGAGGGGGTCCACTGACTCCAAGACCACACAGACCACCACAACTTAGACTGGCCTTCAGCCTCCACCTCGACCTGACAGGCACATGCCAGTGGAGAACCCAGAATCCAAGCCTGCCTTCTCAAGACACAGGGACGTCTGAAAAACTTTCCAAAACATAAACCTAACAACAAAGTGGATAAAGAGATTCTTAAACAACACACAGACCAGTGACCTAGAGCCACTGTGGAGGGTGAAGAAAAAAGGGAAGGTCTACAAGGTCACCAAGCTTTGGAGTGTTCCTCTGGGAAAAAGGCTGATGGCACCCCAAGGCCATCTGTTAGCCTGACTCCACTGAAGTCACCCAGTCATTCAATCAACTGGTTAAAATGTTAAATTTATGTTATATGTATTTTATCACAATTTGCGTGCACGCGGGGCCATCCACGTGGTGAACTTGCTCAAAATGAATCACACGGAGTCTTTCATTCTTCTATTTTTCTTTGCAGAAATAAAACAATCCTGGGCTATGTATCCCTTACTACATATTGAGTATTCAGCACCCAAAACAGTACCCAGCACTTGTAAGAGGCATGTAGTAGACATGTGAAGGTATGAGGGTGTATGTTATACACATAAGCAGTAGGTACCTGTCATTAAAATACTGGACACACTGGTCTGTGCTTTGTAAGATGGGAGACATTAATGGGCTTAGCCTTTCTACTTCAAGGACTGACTCTCTAGCTCGATCCTCATGCCCCAGAGACTCCTCCAGCCAGTATATCCTTTCTTTGGAAGAAGGGAGACGTTAAGGGGTTTAGCCTTTCTGCTTCAAGGACTGACTCTATAGCTCAGTCCACGTGCTCCAATGACTCCTCCAGCCAGTGTTTCCCTTCTTGTGGGGCCTCCGTCCATCCTCCATGCAAGACCTGCACAACCTCTTACAAGGTAAACCTGCTGGAGTCAATCCTGCCCACTGAGGCCAAAACGACCTGGCTGGCAGGACGCACAACTATGCTAACAAAATGAAACACAGCCCCAACGCTTTGCTGGGTGAGGGCCAATCCGACCAGCCCAGCCCCTGGCTCAGGCCATTCTGCTTCCAGGACTTGGGCTGAAGCCAAGTTCTTCCTCGTCTTGGCCTTTGCCTTGGGGTTGCAGCACTGGAATAACACCCACAGGTGGGCCCTTCTGCGACCCATCCTTGTGGATGGGGGCAGCCCCCTACTCGGGGGCAACGGATGTTTCACAGTAGGATAACTCGGCTCTGGATTTATCACCACTGATCTCACACTACGACCACTCTCAGACACACCGTTCTCACACTATGACCACTGCTCTCACACTATGACCACCAGCATCGCCATCTCAAGGAGAAATGGCACGAAGGCTCTGCCTCCAGCACATCTCCCAGAAGCCCAGAACCAGAACCCGTTCAGTCACAAGGGGCTCCATGGTAACAGGGGGGCTGGGCTCAGGCCCACTGTCAAGGGTGCAGAGATGGGGGAGGGGCTGCCAAAAAGACGACAGGTGAGTGTGGGGTGCAGGAGAAGGAAGGTCATGCTCACAGCTCAGGCCCACTGTCAAACATGACCCTGCAAGGTACTGGGTCACAGTCGAACTGACCAGTATAAACTGCTTCAGAAACCACCACCCCTGGGAATGAGCACGTCTTCTAAGTGGGCTTCTGCCCCCCCTACCCCAAAAATAAGCCTCCAGTGAGGCTACTGAACGGCACCCCTGAGCTCAAGGGCATCCCCAGAACCCACCCAGCTGAGGAGGACTCACCGCACTAGATGCCCCTCACTCTCACCCTGAGCTCGGTCCTCCCTGACTGACTCCCTCACTCGAGCTCAGCAAGGGCTTGACCAACCTCGCTCCAGGCACTTAAAATGAACCCACAGTGGGTAGAGGGGTTCATTCAACCTGCTGCAAACTCGCCCTCTTAACTTTGACCCTATGCTGCCAGACGACTCTGCCTCATGGGGGCTGCACAGTAGAGGTTCAGGTGTGTCCCTGCCTCAAGCCGCGACAGCCTGCACCTCCCAGACCCCGCCAGGTGCTGCCCCATCCTCCGCCCCAGAGTCTCCCACCGCTCTCCTGGCCCCACTCCCACCCTCGAGGCTCTCCACTCGCCAGGGCACAGGCCAGACTGCTCCTGGCTCAGCCCGGACCTCTGCTGTCACTTGAGGACCTCGGTCCCCAGGGTGCATGGGGTCCTATATCCACCCATCTCAGAGATCACAGACTCTGGGAGAGACAGAGTACAGTTTGGGGTCCTGACCACAGTTCACCCTGACCACGTTCTCTTTTTTTGGCTTTATCTACCGGAGTTCTCTGAGATGACTTTTTAAAACCTCAACTGTTGCTTTCAAAAAGACTGTAAAATCATTGTGCTCAACTTTAAGAATAAAATCTTCATTTTCAACCTTAAAGTGAAACTGGAGGGAAGACTAACAGCAGTCATTTTTTTCAAACTGAAAAACAAACCCACATGTGACCATGTCACAGAATACAGATCAAATAACCCATCCCTCCCCAGCCTTCTCCTCCACTACCAGCAGCCCGTCATCGAAAGGCCTGCCCTGGGCTGGCAGGGGCAGGGGAAGAGGGCAGACCAGCTCCTCTGTTTCCAGGCTGCGTCAGCCGCTTGCTCCACCTCCTTCCCAAGTTCACGTGGCACTGAAACAGCCCAGACAAGCTGGGGATTCTGATCAGAAACACAACCGTGGGTACTAAGCAAGGACCCCTGGTTCTTGGTTTTCCTGGTCAAATAAAGGTAATCAATACAATTACTGTGACTGTTACATGTGGTTTCAGATGACAGAAGACACTCAGGGTGTCCCCACTTCCAGTGACAGACGCAAGCAGCTTGTAGGTCAGCCTACCAAGAGCTAGAAAACCTAAATACAATTTAAAGGAGGTCCTTAGGCAGCCACAATCCAAGATTTCAAACAAAAGGGAAGCCCACTGAGGAAGCTGGAGACTGAGAGGGGAGCTGGAGACTGAGAGGGCCGCTCCTTCCCTCAGTGCATCTGAACAAAGCTGACTCTGCGAAGAAAAGGCAGGGAAAAACTCAAACAGAGGGGACAGGTTAACACAGTTCTGGATGGTTCCTTGGGATGGGAAGACAAAAATTTGAGTGCAGGCCTGACAAGTCAGTCTGGATGTCAGAAAATGTACCCAACACTCTCTCCAAACCGGCTGAGTGCTGAGTATCAGTCACCTCGTGGTGCTTAGGAGACAGACGGTGGGCTTCAGGACCTGCTGAGAAGGGGGAGGCCTGGGAGGCACCCCAGGCTTCCAGATCGAGATGCTGGAAAGCTCCTCCCTGGGGTCGGGGGGAAGGTGGGTGAAAGCTGCTGAGACTGAGCTTACAAGGACCCCCCAGCCTCAAGTCCCTCAGGCCTTGAGTGAACAGACAGCTCTGTCCCCACTGGAGGTCTGCATTAGAGGAAGCTCTGGAGAGGACAGCATCACTCAGAACCTCTGCAGCTGCTGCTGCTGCTAAGTTTCTTCAGTCGTGTACGACTCTGTGCGACCCCATAGGCGGCAGCCCACCAGGCTTCCCCATCCCTGGGATTCTCCAGGCAAGAACACTGGGGTGGGTTGCCATTTCCTTCTCCAATGCAGGAAAGTGAAAAGTGAAAGTGAAGTTGCTCAGTCATGTCTGACTCTTTGCGATCCCATGGACTGCAGCCTACCAGGCTCCTCCATCCATGGGATTTTCTAGGCAAGAGTACTGGAGTGGGGTGTCATTGCCTTCTCCAAGAAGAGGACTACATCAGCTCAAACTACCTGGATGTCCAAATTCATGTCGAGACTGCAGTGAATGTAATACAGGAAACGTTTTTGGATCTCTCTAGTTCTCTAACTGGTAGTTCCATGGCTTGTTACTAAGCATCTCAATACACTGGAAACCAGAAGTTTCACACTTTCCTGTAAATGCAGTTCCTTTTGGGAAAAGTTTCAAGTCTATACTCTGACCCAGGTCAATCAAGACCAAGCCGGCAGATAAGTCATCATCTTTGTTGTCTTGTTCCAAAAATCTGTTTCTGAGTATGGTTTTCCAAACATAATGTCCAACATGCAACCAATAAAGCAAGGAAAAGTGTAACAACAAACAGGACCAAGAGAAAAATAACTGAACCAGATCTGGAGGTATCAGATGTATATCAGCATATCAGAGGTATGCTAGAGGTATTAGATGCAAACACCACCTGTTCAAAAATATACTTGACAAAAGGAAAAATTTCTGACAATCAAAACCGACTCTAGAACTTTACAATAACAGTGACTGCATTTAAGAACTCAGTCTCTGGGTTTAACATCAAATTGGACATAGCTGAAGAGAGGATCAGTGAACTGAAGGATGGATCGCTTATATATAGGAAAAAAGTATAGAATATATTAAAGGAGCCCGTTGTTAAACTACGTTGTTAAAAACTATAAATGGGTAAAAAAAAAAAAAGCAAAAAAAAAAAACAAAACAAAACTATAAATGGGGACCCTCATGGTGGAAAAAAGACAGAAAGGGGAATAAAAAATGCCTCCAGGGGTTGAAACTAAAGTGCCTCTTAATGAAAGTGAAAGAGGAGAGTGAAAAAGCTGGCATAAAACTCAACATTCAAAAAATTAAGATCATGGCATCCAGCCCCATCACTTCATGGCAAATAAATGGGGAAACAATGGAAACAGTGACAGACTGTATTTTCTTGGGCTCCAAAATTACTGCAGATGGTGAAATTAAAAGATGCTTGCTCCATGGAAGGAAAGCTATGACAAACCTAGACAGCATATTAAGAAGTGGAGACATTACTTTACCAACAAATATTCATTTAGTCAAAGCTATGGTTTTTCCAGTAGTCATGTATGGATGTGAGAGTTGGCCCATGAAGAAGGCTGAATGCCAAAGAATCAATGCTTCTGAACTGTGGAGTTGGAGAAGACTCTTGAGAGCCCCACGGACTGCTAGGAGATCCAATCAGTCAATCCTAAAGCAAATCAGTCCTGAATAGTCACTTCAAATGAAGCTCCAATACTTTGGCCACGTGGTGTGAAGAAGTGACTCATTGGAAAAGAACCTGATGATGGGGAAGACTGAAGGCAGGAGGAGAAGGGGACGACAGAGGATGAGCTGGTTGGATGGCATCACTGACTGGATGGACATGAGCTTGAGCAAACTCCGGGAGTTGGTGATGGACAGGGGAGCCTGGCATGTTGCAGTCCATGGGGTCACAATGGGTCAGACACTGAGCGACTGAACTGACTGATGGGGACAGTGGCAAGAGTTGGTTCAAGAATCAGACCATTGACTCAAAAATGAAAACCACATGTTGGTTTCAGCAGCTCAGCGGGTACCTAAGGCAAGAAGAAAATGTTCAAGCACTCAGAGGAAAAAAGTTGTGGCTTTTAATGGCACAACAAAACTTAGATCTGACTTTTCAAAAACAAGGAAGTCAGAAGATAATAGACTGGCATCTGTAAAATGCTGAAAAGCAAATAACCACCAACCTGGAATTCTATACCCAACAAAAACACTCTTAGAAAGTGAAAGCAAAATAAAGACTTTTAGGGCAAATGGAAATGAGACAACTTATCACCCACAGACATGAATTAAAAAAAAAAAATTAAGGCAGTGCTTTGGGAAAAAGAAAAGTAGTCTCTGACAGAAAGATAAAAAACAAGTAAAGACCAACAATGAGGTAACTGTGAGGGTAAATATTAACTCTACAAAACAATGATGTTAACACCAAAAATATATCTAACAATTTAAAGTATAACAGTGACAAGGAGGAAACAGTCGTGTCAGGGAGGCGGTAAGAGTACTAAGTTAGACTTGAATGTAAAACACATGCTGTATCTGTGAATGTACACCCAACAACCTGACAGAGGAGCACAGAACTAGAAAAACACTTCATACTTCTAAAAGAAGGCAAGAGAAAAGAACACAGAATATGTGGGACAAACAGAAAACAGTCACATGGTATCTGCACATGGAAATATCAAAATTATAAATAGAGCAAATACTCTCATTAAAAGACAAAGTGTTAAACTGATTACAACGAAAACTATAGACTATTCACAGAGGTACACGTTAAGATGGAAGATCTTTTAGACAGGTGAAAGTAAAAGATACCCAGGAAAACAAGGACAGAAAACTGATGTGGCAATACCACTGTCAAATAGTGTCTAAAGAAGCATTACAAGTGATAAAAAGGAGCATCTCATACTGATACAAGTTCAGTCTAGCAAGAAGATGAGGATTCTAAATTTGAATGCACCTAATAACATAACCTCAAAATATCAATACATAAAAACTGACAGAAATAGAAAAGGAGTAACAGCCAAGTTCATAATCCCAGTGGGAGACATTAAAGACACATCTCTCATGGAACTGGGCTCCCTGGTACGTAGTCACCAGCAGCTATGAAGTACCTGAAATGCGGCTGGCTCTACAATGAGATGCACTGCAAGCATGAAACACACACTGGATTTTAAGGACTTAGCATGAAAAAAAGAACATGAACTATTTCATTAGGTTTTATCATGTTGATTACACACTTAAATGATAATATTTTGGGTGTGTTAAAATAAAATATATTACAGGTAATTTCACCTACTTATGCTTTTACTCAACGTGGCTACTGGAATCTGAATTACATGAGTGACAAACCAGATCTACTGATACACACGGAACATTGCATTCCCATTGATACATATTATTTTCAAGAGCCCAAGGAAAATATAACAAAAAGAATATATACTGGGACATTAGGAAAATGCAAATTATTTCAAAGTACTGAAATAATGCAGGGTATACTTACAGATTGCAATGGGCTGACGGTTTATACGCCCTCAAACTTCACCCCACACGTGGTGGTGATCCTAGGAGGCAGGCACTCTGGGAGGGGTCAGGTCAGGAGGGAATGGGCTCCTGTGCTGCAAGGACAGAGAGAAGAAGCAGGCAGTCTAGGAACCAGGAAACAGTCCTCACCAGATGTGGCACCTGCGGGTGATCTTGGGACTCCCCAGCCTCCAGGACTACAAGAAACAACTTTCTGTTGTTTATCAGCTAGTCTACAGTATTTATAACAGCAGCCTGAAAAGACTAAGACAGGGCTGTTCATGGAATTAAGCTAGAAATCAAAAAAGGGTCACTAGAAAAATCTTCCCAAACATTGGGAAGTTAAATGACATACTGCTTGAAGAATTTCATGAATAATAATTTTTAAAAACAATGAAATTTAGAAAATACTTTTCCATAAGAAATAATGATAATCTGGCTGATTCAAACCTGCAGGATGTCGCGAACTGTGTTTAGAGGGTAACACGTATACTGGAAAAGAAGAAAGGCTAAAAATCAATTAACCCTCTCTCCCAAGAAACCAGAAAAAAAAAAAAAAAACATAGCAAATGAAACACAAGGCAGATGAGGGGGAAAAAAAAAAGGAGCAGAAAATAAATAAACAGAAAGCAAATATGAAGTAAAACAAACAAACAAAAAAAGCCCAAAGTTGGCTTTTTTGAAAGGACTGATAAAACTGATAAACCCCTAGAGAGACTTATTAAGAAAAAGAGACAAAGCACAAATCACCAGCATCAGGGATTTTTAAAAGGGGAGACTACACATCTTGCAGATAAGAAAGATATTATGAACCACAGTTCACTTACTAATTGGAGAGTCTGCTCACCTCAATAAATTCCTAGCAGGTGGGACGTACTTTACTTAAATAGACCCAAGAAGACATACAAAATCAGAAAATTTTATTTGCATGAAAAAATTACATCTGAAATTAAAAGCCTCCCCATAATGAAACCAACTGGTTTTGCCAGTCAATTCTTCCAAAAATCTAGGGAAGAAAACAGTAATCTCACAGGAACTCTTGGGGTAAACAGGGAGCACTCTCCAACCTTGTTTTATAAGACTAGCATGACCTTGATACTAAAATCAACCAGGAAGAAGCACAAGAAAGTAAAATTACAGACTCTGAGTATAGATGAAATAATCCTAAAAAAAAAACACTAACAAGTAAAGTCCAACAGAAGGAGAATACATAGAGATCAGGTTGGGGAATTGGGCAATCATTCCATGATTCTATGGGCATCAAGTCATCACAATGTAGACCTGAAATACACAAAAACTGTATCTGTCAGTGACCCTTAGTGAAGCTAGGGTTCTAAAATCAGGGCCTGGCACCTTATAGCTGGCAGGTGTGGGAACTCGGGTTCATGTGCAGGCTGTACACACTCTTAATCACAGGTGAGACCTGAAGCAACCAAGCAACTCTCCATTTTTCTTTTTCTGTTTTTCTCTGTTCTGCTTGCCATTTGTGTTTAACAGATTCCCAGTATGGAGTGAGCAGCGTCAATGCAGCAATAATGTTCCCCATCTAAGGCAGGAGCATGTAACACCAGCAGACTTCCCAATTGCCCCGAGAGTAACTGGGGTGCTGCATCACAAAAAAAGGCAAAGAAACACAACATTCCCCGAGACAGAGCTGCCCGACGGCAGTGGGGACTATGGTCCACCAAATGTCCCAAGGGAACTCCCAGGGGCTAGGAGCCCATGCTGGGTACCCCCAGCTTGAGGCCACACTTGCCTTTCCACCATTCTGAAGGTCCTGGCAGAAGAAAGCCAGGCCATGGAAGGGGGATGGTGTGGCTGGCCCGTGGGACTCAGGGCAGGACTGACTTGGGTCTGTGCTGGGCTCCACATCCAGTCACCACTCTTGGAGTGTACAAAGTTCTTGGGATCATTGTAGGTTTCTGGCAAAAAGCAATGGAGCTGAAGTCACTTAGGATGGTTTTTAAGGAAAAAACCTCACTGAAGATTCACTCAGTGCCAGCCTCAGCCCCTACTGAGGTGCAGACTCCTGGTCATCCAAGGCTGTGCCCACAGCCCACCAGGGCAAGGGGAGCCTCCCGGACACCGGGTGACACATGGCGTTCTTCCCCCACTTTGAGTGAAGGGCTGCACCCCCGTGGATGAACCTGGCTCACCCCTCCACCTCTGATGCTGAGGCCCCCGTGACTCCCACGACCAGAGGATTCAGCCTCTCCTGGGGCATCCGTGTCACTGCACAGGCCTTGTCCATGTGGCCCCAGCAGGCAGGGTGAGTCCTGTGCAGAGCCTCCCAGCTTGTTGGCCTCGCTGCACACACTGGGGCCGTGCACGAGCACCTCGTGTCCACTGAACGAGTGGATGAGGGCCTCTAACAATGACAGTGATGATGACGAGGAGGAAGAGGTGAAGGGGCTAAGATCCAAGTGTCAGTCCCTGATTCAGGCATCTGTGCGTATTAACGCATTTAACCTCATGACAAGGTTGTGTGTCTCTGTGTGTGGGGCGGGGGGCCTGGTCCTGCCACTGTTCTCACCTTGGAGCCGGCAAGTTCACTCTCAGTATCCAGGGGTGGCTGCAGCCACTGGCCACAGACTGGACAGCTTTAACACAAACTCATTCGCCCCCAGGTCTGGAGTCAGAAACCTGTGATCAAGGTGTGGGCAGGGCTCAGCTCCCTCCAGAGGCTCCAGGGGAGGGTCCCTCCGGCCTGGTCCAGCTCTTGGGGGACCCCAGGCCTCCCTGGGCTTGTGGCCACATCACCCCGACCTCTGCATCCATCTGCACAAACCACCCCTGGGTGGCTCTGTGCTTCAAATCATTCCCTCTTCTCTTCCAAGCATATCCGTCATTGGATTTAGGGTCCTCATGCATCCCGGGTGATCTGGTGCAGTGGTCAGTAACTTACTTCCTGCCGAGACTTTTCATTGGAATAAGGTCACCTTTGTGGGCTGCAGAAGGATGGATGGCTTTGGGGCCACCACTCAGCCCACCATACTGGTCATGAAGCCCCCGGGCAGAGCCTCACTGGGCTTGGTGCAGGGAGCTTCAAAGAAGCAGGGCTCCAGGACTTCAGTCCTAAGGCTGCCTCAAGAAGACAGTTAGGATCAGGACACTCGGGCACAGGGACCAAATGAGCAGGGCTCCAAGGTGTGCTGGTGGGTGTGGGGCTCACCTGCAGGGAGCCTGGAGCCTGACATGACGGCCCAGGGCCGGGGGACACAGCGCATGGTTTGGGAATGGACACATCCCAGCACGGACGAAGGGAGGCAGGCATGGCCACTCAGGCCAGGGAGCCCAGATCTTCCTGCTGCCCTCAAGGGGCAGGTCAGATGGGCACAGGAGGGAGCCGTGGTTTAAACGACCTGGGTCGGAGTCCCGGTCTGCTGCTGTGTTGTCTCTGGCGAGTGACTCAGCCTCTCAGAGACCACCTATTGCTCCTCTGCAAATCTTTGCCATTCGTGACTTGCTTCACAGTTGGGGGGAGATCTTGGTGCTCTCAGCAACCCCGCCCACCCCGTGGCTGGGGCTATGCCACCTCTCCATGACCTTGAGGCCACTAAGACTACCCCTGCACAGACTCTCTTTGCAAAGAAGCTGGAAGCCGCTTCCCCTACCATAGGAAGCCCTGTGGCACCGAGACAAGAAGCAGCAATGCCTCTAGCCTGGGGGCTCCTGGCGCGGGGATGACCACATGGGGCCCTGGGAATGACCGTGGATGGCCCCACACGGCCAACCCGGTCTTTCCTGTTACAGCTCCCGTTTCTTTCTGTGTGCTCTGTTCAGCCACATGCAAAGACCCAAAATATATTCCTCCGAGTCCATGGAGATTTCTCTCGACACTAGTCATGAAGCAGTGCCCAGGCCACATCCCTGGGAAAACACGCTCAGCTGTTTACGTGAGCGACAGGGTCCCTCCCAGAAAAACATCTGGCAGGATCGGGACAGGGTCGTGGGACTCAGTGGACATATGGGATGTCCTCGTTCTTACACATATAGGATGTTTTAAACCCTGGTGCCTAGCCTGACAGCAGTCTGCTCCCGGCAGGAAGAAACAATAAGATGCTGGTCCCCTCCCCAGCTGGAAGCCCCAGACCTGTGGCTTCTGTCCGGACTGGCCCCTCTGGTGGGGAGTCTGGAGGCCACAGAACCGCAGGGGCCTCGAGCCTTGGCGTGGGCATGGGGAGGGCCAAGGGGCTTGGGGAGGGGACAGGGTCAGGCCCCTTGCAATGGACCGCCACCAAATGCTGGACCAAGACAAGAAATAACAAACGCCACACCTTAAAGTTCCTAAAGAGCCAAGAAGGCCCAGAAGAGTGACCAGGACTGTGCCGTCCGAGGTGGGGGAGGGGAGGGGGGAGGCTCACCCAGCGCAGACTGGACAGGGTTAAACCTCTGCTCCCGGCTCAACTCACTGGAACAGCGACCTCACCACAGTCGTTCCTGGCACTTTCCTTTTAGAAGGAAGAAGGCAATCACAGGGCAAGCAAAAACGTCCCCGTGGGGGATTCCTGGTGGTCTAGGATGCCAAGGTTCCCTCTTCGTCCCCACGATTGCCTGAGCCGGCGTGTTGTGCGTCACGGTCACCCGTCTCTGCTGAAGGGCAGCCACCTAGGTTGTTGGAAGTTTGGCCTCAGTGAGGCCGAGCCTGGGGTCCCTAGCTGCCCCCAGAGGGCTCCTGGGCAGCACACCTCCCCAGCCCACCTGATCCCACAGCTGCCGCCCACCCCAGAGGGCCCCGTCACTGCCATCAGGGAATTAGGGGTGCCGAGTCTCAGGCCCGAGGGTGGTGGGGGCGCCCCCACGGCATCCTGTGTGTGCACCCCTCCCTGGCTCATGGTCCAGCAGGAGCTGTGGGGAGCATGTGTGCACAGCAGGGACACAGAGGACGGCTCCCGAGCACCGCCGGGCCAGGAAGCCGCGGAGCCCCAATGGGAGGCCTGGGCTGGACTTCTGACCACCACAGGGGCCTGGTCAACTTCCCCCCTGTGCCCTCGGCTTCCTCAGCTCCAAGGATAATACCACCACTTGGAGGGCCTCTGATGCCAGGGCTGCTCTGTGGGAGAGGTCGTGTTCTCCGCAAATGTGTTCAAGGCACATGATGCCTGGTCAGTCCCTAATGACCGGGTGCATTCTTGGCAGCCCTGGGTCCTGCCTGCTCTTCCTGTTGGCACTGGGGTCCCACATGGGTGTGAGCTGGAATGCTGGTTCCAGGCTGGGTCTGTCTGCTTAGGTGACCGACGGGTCCCCCAAGAGGGAGAGCATCTGGCACCGGGGTGGGCCTCAGCCCCTCCTTCTCCTGATCGGCGCCAGGACCACCCTCTTTCCAGTTCCCGGAGGTGGAAGACAGGGGCCCTTTCTGGGTCACTTTAACATCTCACAGGAGCCTTGGTTGATGATATTTGCTGAGTGATCCAGGGGGCTGGGGGGACAGTCCTGCTGAGCTCCTACTGTGTGCTGGCCGAGGATGCTCCTGCAGTCCTTCCCCAACCTCTGGCAGCATCCTCAGGTTCATTTTAATACTCGTGGACGAGGCGGCAGGCTGGGACTGCCACTGGGGGCTGACCCTGACTTGCTCACGCCTGCCCTCCACCTGGACAGCTCCCGAAGGGGACAGAAAAGTGCTCAGTCCCTGGGCAAGGGTCTGCAGGGAGGCATTTCTGCACCGTGGTTTCTGCTGACCACGTCTGCACCGCCCAGGAGGAGCAGTCACATGGGGCGCTGGCATAAGCATGCCTTCTACACATCCTGGACATGGTACCCTCGACTGTCTCCAGTGAGCCAGGACCCAGAACGCGGTCTCTGAGGGAGCTGGGGCTGCAGGACTGGCTGGGGCAGATTTACCCCTCAGCTTTGGCATAGGGTCTGGCTCCCAAGGCCTGGCTTGTTGAAGGAATAAAAGACATGTATTCATTCACAGTCTGCTTTGATGATTGGTGGGTAGGTTACTCAGATCCACACTCTCATGGAAAACAACAACAACAAAAAAGTGTCACACCTTAAAGTTGCTGAAGACCTGAGAAGACCCAGAGGAGCAACTGCCCAAGAGGAGAAGTCTAACAGAAGACCCCTCCCTCCCCATGGAGCTGGACTCCCAGGAGACGACACTTTCAGGTGACCCAGAAATCACCTCCCTCCTCCAGCCGCTGGAAATTACAAGGAAGGTGGTTCTGGTGCTGAGCAGGAGAAGGAGCGGGTGAGGACCCCAGTGGGTCCAGGCATGTCACCCTGGTTCAAGGTGATCCTATCCATAACACCCTCAGATGAGTGGAGAATGCAAATGCCAAGTCTTTCTGGATAAGGACACCTTCTTCCCAGGCTTGGGAACTGCCCCATGGGTTGTGGAAGGGTGGCGGCCATTGTGGAAGAGCGCCAGGCACACCAGGATGAAAGACAGCTGGAGGAGAACCAGCAGAAGTGACCCCTCAGCTTTGGGATTCTGAGAGGATTTGATGGATAATAAATCTAATCAATCAGCTAAGCTCACCTCATTTAGAGAAATAAACCTCAAGATAGAAAGGTCCTGCACAGGACAGGAAACCATTAAAGAAAATCACACAGCCAACTTGGAAGAGAACCAAACAGAATGGGCAGAAATAAAAAAGTGTCATAATGAGAAGTGAAAATACAACAGACACGTTTGAAGACACTTGACCTCTTCAGGAAAAGGAGACACGTGGCCACACAGCAGGGGCATGCTGATAACGTATGCAGCCCCCTGCCCAACCCCCTGCTCTCCAGGAAGAAAAACCAACTCTGATCTGTAGCTACATCATTTGCCAATTTCTGTGGTGTAAATACTCCCGCCATGGCCTGTTTCATGTACCAAAGGGTTAACACCCAGCTGGCAGAATTCCCAATGAGCCAGAAAGAGCTGACTCTGGCACACAACTGGCCTAGAGACATGGGAGGACGTCAGAACTGCAACCAGAGGGGCACAGATGTCAGCCCGACTACCTGGGACCAGGAAGAGCCGTCCTTGGGAACTTTAAAGACAAGACTCTTAAAACATGTCCAGAATTCACTTTATAACTTTGCCATTTCCTTCTCCAGTTTATAACAAGTACACTTCCACAAAACCAAGAGAGGCCCAAAGGAAGCCAGGTGGGGTGTATAAAAGCCTCAGCACTTAAGACTCAAGAGATATAAAAACATTATGGCCAAAGAAATGAATGTGTAATGGTGGAATTATGAATAGAGATATGAATAGCTTTGGGACTAGACAATGGCCCCTGAAACCTCACTGTAGGAGAGGCTCATGGCATAGGCACTAAGCCTGGGGGTAGGAGTGAGATGGGGGCTGAAGACCACATTTTGTTGTTGTTCAGTCACTAAGTCACATCCAACTCTTGGAGACCCCATGGACTGCAACACACCAGGCTTCCCTGTCCTTCACCACCTCCCAGAGCTCACTCAAACTCATGTCCATGGACTCAGTGATGCCATCCAACCATCTCATCCTCTGACACCCCCTTTTCCTCCTGCCCTCAATCTTTCCCAGCATCAGGGTCTTCCAATGAGTCAGCTCTTCACACCAGTTGGCCAAAGTATTGGAGCTTCAGGTTCAGCATCAGTCCTTCCAATGAATATTCAGGGTTGATTTCCTTTAGGATTGACTGGTTTGATGTCCTTGCAGTCCAAGGGACTCTCAAGAGTCTTCTCCAACACCAAAGTTCAAAAGCATCAATTATTTGGTACTCAGCCCTCTCTATAATCCAGTTCTCATGGTTCAGGGCAAAGAGTCTTGACATGAGGACCCAGCACCCAGGTTCAAGTGCTGGCTCTGCCCTGTCAGGCCCAGTGGCCTTGATCTCCTTGCCCCACCTCTCAGAGCCTCAGTTCCTTCCCTCAGTAAAGGGATCTGACCCCTGTACCACAAGCCAGGTCAGGATGCCCACAGAAGGTGGGGTGGGGATGGGGCTTTGCATCCAGGCTGACAAGTCCCTGAGAACATCTGTTGCTGCATTATCCTTACATACGGAGTTGTTGAAATTAGACTTGAGGTGCCTCCAAGTTGAGAACCCCCACCCCAATGTCCAGGCTATGAGGAGGGACCCCTGCCCCCCAACTCCATGCTCATCACCACACAGCCATGTCTGGGAACTGGCTCGGACACCAGCTCATGCCCACAAGGCCTCAGCTGGAAACTGCAAGAAACATCCCCCTCTCCCCTCTGTTCCATGTCCACGGCAACCCTCCCCACCCGCCAGCAGATGAAAGCCCCTCCATTCTAGGATGGAAAAACCAAGGTCTCAAGTGGGGAAGCCACTTGCCTGAGGCTGCTCAGCCCCCAGGAAGTGGCCAGGCTGGGTCTGGACCCACACACGTGGCCTCAGAGGGGCTGTGGGGGTCTGAGTCTCCCTGGGAGCTCAGGTACCCTCACCGCCTGACCAGCCATCCTGGAGTCTGGTGTGGAGGCGGCTCCCATCCTCCAGCAGGCAGTTGTTCGCTTGCTTTTCAAAAAACAATATCCACAAAGATGGGAAACAGATACCGCCACGGCCCACACCAGCTCCAGGGAGGAATGAGGAGAAACTACAGCCTGCCAGCCCTGGGGTGCCGTGGCGAGCCCTGAAAGGCAGCTTGAAAGCAAACTGACCTTGTAGGGTTCACGTGTCTGCGGCCTTAACAATTCTGCCAAATCCAGAGTCAAGTTCAACATCAGGGAGGTGTGGGCCTCCATCACCCCCAGTACACAGCCGGGAGTTTCCTGTGTGGCCTTCTCGGCAATTACCAGTGGACATAAATAATGCCCTGGCTTTGAGTTTGCACTTGAAAAATGCTGATGGGTTTCAGTTACAAGGAAACATGTTGGCCACAAGCTGCTCTTGTCCGTTTCCTGGGAACCCTGGCTGCTAACCCCACCGCCATCGGAGGGACAGAGCAGTGGGGCTGGGCGGAAGAGGCGCTTCTGCAGAAGGCAGGCCTGGGCCGCCTGCCTCCAGGACCTTTCCCCACCATTTCCATCCTGTCTGCTGTCCCAGGGTCTCTGACATGACACCCCTCCTGGACCTTCATGTGTGAAACTGACTTTGGGGCCGTCTTCTGGATCAAGGTGTCAGATCCTAATTTGACAATGAGAGCCCCTCTTGTGGGTGGCTGGGGAAGCAATTTTTAAGCTGAGTTCCTCTGGGCCCATGGTGCCTGGCAGAGGGTGGGGGCAAGTGGATCACCTGTGGTCACAGCCAGTCAGCCAGGCTCAGCCTCCATCTGTCCTATATGCAAAGTTATGAGCACGTTTCTTCCAGACCCACCACTTCCCCCTCCACTGGGTTCCTGGCCCGGGCACCCAGTGTTGTGTACAGGTCTCTGTCTGGGGTACCTCTGGGGCACTGGACAGGGGATCGGGGACTTGCATGGACACTGTAGAGGGGGGCCTCCTTGGGAAGTTTCTGACAGCTCCTGGGAAACAGGCCTGCACGCTCCTCGCACCTCTAAGCATGGACCAGGGTCATCAGTTTATACACCCTGGGAGCAGGTGAGAAGCGCACTGTGGGGCACTCCTAGACCTGCTAAAAGTCAGAACCTGCATCTTGATGACTTCTGGGGCTTCCGTGCACACCCCGGGACCCTACACCAAGGAAGCCAGGCCAAGGCTTGGTCCCCAGACAGACCACCTGCCCTTCTCAGCCCTCCAACCACACACCGTGCCTCCCCCACCCATGGCTGTACTCTGAGGGTCCCATGTGAGCTCCCCCAATTCCTGGGATAACCACTTGTGTGTAAAGGCTCAGCTTTGTGGCGGGGTGAATGATGCCCTCCAAAAGACACCCACATCCCAACTCCCCATATTTGCCAGGGGGCCTTTTTTTGGAAATGGGGTCTTTGCAGATGAAATCAAGTTAGATAAGGTTACAGTGGATTAGGTGGGCCTTATGCAGGATGATGGGTGTCTTTATAAGAAGAGGAGAGAAACACAGAGAGAAGGAGGCCGTGTGAGGAGGAAGCGGAGGGTGGGGGGATGTGGCCACAAACCCAGGAACACCTGGAGCCCCAGAAACTGGAAGAGCTGGGAGTGATGCTCCTCCAGAGCCCAGGTCAGGGGGCCCAGTCCTGCTGACCCTTGACTTTAGACTTCTGGCCCCCAGAACTGGGAGAGAATCAATTAGTATTGTTTTAAGCCTTCCTGCCACCCCACTTTGTGGTCGTGGGTATCAGAAGCCCCACCTGGGACACTCAATGTTCTGTGTCCCTAAGATCCACCAATTGACCACTACCTCATCCAGGCCAGTCTTCCCCCGGTCATCATGGGATGTCTTCTCAACAATAAACCTCCTGACTCAGGAGAAAGGCTCACGCTGCACACAGATAGCCTCTGACTCCCCCACCTGGTCTCACATCCCAACTCCTGGGATACCAGTCAGGTTTGTGGCAGGTGGGTTCCTTGGAAATGGGTGTCTGGAGATGAAAGCAGAGGCTGGGGATGTGGGCCAAACCCAGGAACACCTGGAAGAAGAAACTGCCCCATCTGTGTGGGGCTCAAAGCCCCATGTTGCCTCGGAGCTGCTCAGCCTCACACACCTGCTGGCCCAGGGGAGCAAAGGGGGTCACACATCTCTGAGCCCCCGTGACCTCCACACCCTGCCCAGTCAGAACTGCAGACGACCGGGCCAGCAGACATTTCAGGAGGGCAGACTTGCGTATCTGCCCCCATTCCTCTTGCTTCACTGTCCTTTTGCATCCCCCTACCCCTGCTCCTGGGCTTCGCTTGGGCCTCCCCTGGGGCTCAGCAGGTAAAGAATCTGCCTGCAATACAGGAGACCTGGGTTCGATCCCTGTTCTGGGAAGATCCCCTGGTGAAGGGAAAGGCTACCCACTCCAGTATTCTGGCTTGGAGAATTCCATTGACTCTGTAGCCCATGGGGTCGCCAAGAGTTAGACACGACTGAGCAACTTACATTTAATTCATCCCTGCTTCTGGTCCAGCATGTCCAGCTGGCCTTCATGTTTGGGCCGGGGGGACACTGGTAACATCTGGGGACGTTTTTAGTTGCATTTATGAATGCTGCAAGATATTAAATGCCAACAACACCAAGGCTGAGAAATCCCACTTTAAGACTCTTCATCTTTTGGGGGTCATTGTTTGAGGATCCAATGGAGTCCGTGGATTTCTTTCTCCCTGGGGAAGCACGCATAAGCCCCAAGTTTGTTTCACAGTGGGCAAGGTCATGTGGCTGGGCTCTCTCTGAGGCTATCTTGTTCCCCAAACCCTCTCACTTCTTGGAATCAGAGCACACCCGGGAATGGGTCATCCCGGACATCTCTCCGCTAATTGGGCTGGTGTGGACCCGCACACACCCCGCTTGCTACCTGTGCCCAGCCAGCCCGTGAATAGACTCTGGTCTCCAGCAGGGGCAGGCAACAGGCTTCCTGGGGCCTGACTCATCTCAGAGGAAAGCTCGGGTTTGCAGGGGCCATGGAAAAATCGGTAATGAATTGAAGACACCACAGGAAGATGGCTCATGCTCAGCTCCAGCTTTTCAAAATCTTGAACCATTTAGTTTATGCCACGATAACAGTTTCACCTAAAAAGGGCCCAATCAGGGACTTCCCTGGTGGTCCAGCGGTTAACACTCTGCCTTCCAATGCAGGGAGTGTGGGTACAATCCCTGGTTGGGGAACTAAGATCACTGCATGCCTCGAGATGTGGCCCCAAAGTTTTTTTAAAAAAAGGTCCAATCAACCGCTGAAAAACTTTTAAGGCTATAGAATCAAATTATCACTGAAATTTGGGGTCACTGTGACTTTGTGATTTGTATTAATAATAAGAAATACATTTTTGGCCTTTGTCCCCTGGTCCTGGCACAGAGCTCCTAAAACTCTGGGAATTCCCTAAGTGGGGAGAGCAGACAAGGTGTCTCTTGTTAGGTGAATGAGGTGACTTTTCAAAGAGTGCCTCCTTTCCAAAGAGGGGCGCTGCTTGCCAGGGTAACTAAGCACATGGTTAGAGGATTGGAACTTTCAGTCCCTCCCCTGCCCCCGCCCACCATGTCTGGGAAAGCCAGAAGGGCTTCTGCTTGAAGCAATCACCAACAGCCAGTGATTTAATCAATTGTGCTTGTGTGATGACTCCTCCATAAAAACCCCCAAACAGAGTCTGGGCAGCTTCTGGGTTGATGAACACATGCAAATTTGGGGAAAGTGAGGCTCGGAGAGCGTGAAGTTCCGTGCCTCCCCACACACACACCCTGTCCTGTGTATCCCCCTCCATTGGCTGTTCCTGAGTTTATTACCTTTTACAATAAGGCTGTGATCTACTAGGCAACATGTTTCTCTGAGTTCTGTGACCACTCGACAAATTAATAGAACCCAAAGTCATTAGAACCTCTGAACGGGTAGCCAGTGGGTCAGAGCGCAGGTGACAATCTGGGCTTGCAAATGATGGCTAGAGTCGGGGGAGGGTCTTGTAGGGCTGGGCCTTTAACCTGTGGGGTCTGGAACTACCCCCAGATAGGCAGAGTCCACACTGAGTTAAGTTGCAGGACCCCCAGCTGCTGTCACAGAAGAGCTGGGTGGTGCTGGGGAAACAACGCATGCATGTTGAAACTGGAAGAAGCCTCGTCACTGATTAGTACAACTCGATCTTTCCTGGTGGCCATAACCAATGTCTTTATGCTTGATGTTTATTTCAAAGTCAGAAGTTTTAAAGAAGATATGTGTGCTGAAGGATTTAATTGGACTTGGAAAGGCTATTCTTTCTCCTTTGTGAGCATGGCCATTCCAGTATCATATGAGCAATAATGATATATGACTGAATATTCACATCACCAGTGAGAATTTCCCGGATGCCAGACTCTAAGTTAAGTACCTTAGGATACCCCAGTGATGTACTGACTTGTTTCCCAGATGGTTCAGCAGAAAAGAACCCGCCAGCCAATGTAGGAAATGCAGGAGACCTGGGTTCAAGCCCTTGGTGGGGAAGATCCCCTGGAGGAAAAATGGCAACCCATTTCAGTATTCTTGCCTGAAAAATTCCATGGATAGAGGATCTTGGATGCTACAGTCCACAGGGCTGCAAAGAGTTGGACACGAATGAGCAACTGAACACGCACACAGTCGTGCAAATACTGTTGGTATCTCTGCTGGACAAATGGTGAAACTTCATGGCTGTTGGTGTTCAGTCATCCGATTTTGTCTGATTCTTTGCGACCCCATGGACTATACCCTCCAAGGAATTCTCTAGGCCAGAATACTGGAGTGGGTAGTGTTTCCCTTCTCCGGGTGATTTTTCTGACTCACCACATATTGTAAGACTAAACTTGAGAATTCTTGTTTTTTATTTCATTTCAAATAGCCTTTGGGTACCTGAAAGGACAGTGTAGGTACTTTCAAGATGTCTTCTGCAAAACAAAGCCCTTTTGGCAAATATGGTCATGATATCCAGGTAAGTGTTGCTGTTGTAAGCGTCACATCTCAGCCAGAAGGCAGATCCGAAGCTCTTCCTCTGGCAGAAACAAATTCACAAAATAAGCCAGGAAAGAGAGCTGGAAAAACAAACCACACCAACAACTGGAAAAGCATTCCTCATGAGACAAAGCTAGAGAACAACCCAATATCCTTGTGGCCCAAAAACCCTCTTGGCAATGAATGTTCAGTAAGGAAGAGATGAAACATATCAAGTTCTAAGGAGAGGCAATGCCCATGGCCAGTGTAGTTTAGAAACGGCCTGACTGCTCAGATGTAGACACACACAGTGTAAACCCTTTGCAGACAGGAGTGATGGTCATCACCATAGTAAGTGTTTACTCTGGTGACAACCTGCCCTGGGCACCACATAAGGGAGCAGACCTGATGCTCTTCCTCTGCCCCCACACCATTCACTCATGAAGGCAGCTCAGGTGCTATCGTGCCCTGCCTGCCTGTCTGGCTCGTCCATGAGCTGTGACCACCTCCAGGGAAGGACTCCGCCTTCTCTTCTCTCTGCACCAGGAACCTGCACACAGGAGGCCTTCAGAACCTCAGGAGATTCACCACACCCCCACTATAGCCAGAACCCTCCCTAGGCATTAAAACAGCTGTGGAGTCACTTTGACCCAAGCCCTGGTTACGGATCCCTGGAACCTACTACTCCCTCTACAGCGTGAATAATCAGGTCCTTTATACACAGATTCCCGGCTGTGAGATCTGAGCTTTGGATTCATTGTCAGCTCTGTCCCTCCTGTGGCAGCCAGGTGGGCCGTGATGTAAACAAAGGAGCTCATGAGCTGAGTTTCAAGGGAGGCATTGAAAGGACAGTGATGGATGTAACCTGTTACAAACTGAGGGAGGGTCCCTACATGTCTCAGAAAAGGCCTCTGGTGTGCAGGTGTGGTGGAGGGCCCCCACACTGCAAAGGAAAGAGAGGTACTCAGGGGCAAAGGCTCGTGGCCTCTCCTGTAGCAGCTCCGGTTGGTAGCTCGTGCACAGTGGACAGCCAATGTGGTCACATGAGTGTGACTCTTATTCCCTCACAAAGCAAGAGAAAGGGGGCAGGGTGTGGGAGTACCTGGAGGGTGTGGTGGGGTGGATGAGGGAGGTGTCCTTCCTCTCTTCAGTGCAAATTGCTTTTGTGAGTCTCAGAGCTGCCAGAAGGCACTTAGCAAGTCAGGTCCCCACAGTATCCAGTGTGGGCTGGGTGCCTTAGCCCCTGTCAGGCCACACCATATGGCTTTCCTGAGTTCTAACAGCAGGATCTGGGGATTTTGTCTAGGTACACACTTCCTTGCTGTAGCTGTGTTACCTGTTACCCCCTTCTTTGAGCCCCAGTTTTGTCCTCTAGAAAAAAGACATCGATTGCTACCTTAGCAGGTTGCTACCTTAATCCCATGAAGACTAATTAGGGTAATTCTACAATTAATAGCTGGCCTTAAGAGATATCAATGAATAGCTGGACTTAAGAGATATCAATAAATAGCTGGCCTTAAGAGATACTGGGCTTCCCTGATAGCTCAGCTGGTAAAGAATCCTCTTGCCATGCAGGAGACCCTGGTTTGATTCCTGGGTCGTGAATGCTGATCCGCTACAGAAGGGACAGGCTACCCACTCCAGTATTCTTGGACTTCTCTTGTGGCTCAGCTGGCAAAGAATCTGCCTGCAATACGGAAAACCTGGGTTCAATCCCTGGACTGGGAAGACCCCCGGAGAAGGGAAAGGCTACCCACTCCAGTATTCTGGCCTGGGAATTCCATGAACTGTATAGCCTAGGGGGTCACAAGAGTCTTACACACGATGAGGGACTTTCACTTCACTTTCAAGAGATATGACCTGAATCCAGATTAAACTGGAGTCTCCCAATGTCATCTGGCATTTCTTCCCTGAAGCCAGCCAGAAATACACAGGTGCACTTCCAGGGTCTCCACTTAGCCAGCTGGACAGAAAATCCAGCATGGTTCAAACAAGCTGACAGACAAGCAGGAGAGGACTCACGGGCAGACGGCTTCCCTCTGGTCTCAGGTGGAGTTCTGGGACCACAGCAGGAACCAGCACTCTCAACCCCTGGGCTCAGCAGCTCGCTCCTTCTCAAGCCGGCAGCTCTGTCCTGACGGGCACAGGAAGGCTACCAACTGCCTTAGGCTGACCTCACGCCCTTCCCACTGCTGTGGCCTGACCTCACCTGGCCCCACCCCTTCTGGCAGAACCAGAGCTCCTCTTCCCTTGATTCCAGCCTGAGGCCCGGCCCTGGGCCACGATTGCTGATTGCTCAATGCTCCGGTCCTGAGCCAATCACATTGGCCAGGGAGGATGGAATACACCGATTGGCCAGGTCCAGGTTATGTGACCATACTCTCTGGGACACATGTGAGCTGCTCACCGTGTGTCAGGGGTGGAGACAGTGCAATACCCCCAGAGCAGGGCCGAGAGTCCAGTCACTGTGCTCAGTGTCCTGGGACGTGCCTGCGCATCCTCTCTACACACCGCTTTGTCCTCTGCAGAGAAAATATTCCTGAAACACCTCTTCCCTTCCTAAGCGCTGTTTCACGTACCCACATTCAAGGGAGCAAGACCTCCTGTTTGAAAGTAGGTTTGGAGATCCTCTCTTAACCTCTGGGCTTGTTTCTTGTATCATGTTAGAATAATTTATTCAGTCTAAAACCCCCCAGGTGCACCCACATTCAAGGGAGCAAGAACTCCTTTTGGAAGGTAGGTTTGGAGATCCTCTCTTAACCTCTGGGCTTGTTTCTTATATCATGTTAGAGTAATTTATTCAGTCTAAAAAACCCCACTGAGCACCACCACATGTTGCTTTGCCTATACAGGATTCTTAGCTGTTCTGAGTAGAGGGCATGGCCCAGGGGCCTCCCAAAAGGAATGAATTTTGTTCAAGGAAGCACCTAAGAGGCTGAATCACTGAACCACTTTGCTGTACACCTTAAACAAGCAAATTATTGTAAATCAACAATGCCTCAATTTAAAGAAAAGATATTCCCTCATCAAAAGTGGTTTGAAATTTTGTAAAATTTTTCCTTCAATTGTTGGTTTTTGAAGTGAAGTGAAGTCACTCAGTCGTGTCCAGCTCTTTGTGACCCCATAGACTGTAGCCTACCAGGCTCCTCTGTCCATGGGATTTTCCAGGCAATAGTATTGGAATGGATTGCCATTTCCTTCTCCAGGGGATCTTCCCAACCCAAGGCTCGAACCCGGGTCTCCCGCATTGTAGACAAACACTTTACCCTCTAAGCCATGTCTAATTGGTTCGGTGGTGTTTTTTGAGGTAGGGATCCAACTTACCTTCCAACATGTATACCAAATTGTCCCAATGGGATGATTCCTTTGTCTTTTCTCCTGAAAATGTCCTTTATGCGTTTATACATTAAGAAGCTTTTTTAAGAATGCCAAGTATCAAGAACTTCAGATCTTTGGTAATTTGTACAGCACCCCAGAGGCATGTTTCCATTTCTGTGTCTTCTCTTTGCATTCCACCATTGCCAGTTTCTAGTATACACAAGTACCCTCAGAGGGTTCTCTGTAGTGAACCGTGTATGTTTCTGTGAGGACAGAGGATGTGAGCACAGAGGAGGGGCTGAGTCCGGAGTGACCATGTGACCATGCTCAGCAACCCCAATATTAAGTCTGGCTGAGACTTCCTAAGGAAAGGTCTGTTCTTCCTCTTGGTGTCTGGATACGCAAAATGATGTTGGTGGATTGGGTCTTGGGTCCCTGGGTCCAGCAGTGTAGAGCCATACCCATAGCCTGCTTTTCCATTATATTTTCCTCCTGTGGTCTCTGCTGAGCTGGTGTGGAGATGTTTCTGCTAAAGGCTTGAGAGTTAGTCAATCCTTCTGCTTCTCATCCCCTGCCTCATCTATACTTCTGTCCTTTTTATTATTTTTTTAATATAGCTAATTTTCAATGTTGTTAGTCCTTGTGTCATTCTCTCAGGCACCTGTGGTTTAATAGACCTCCAACTCCCGAGAGCTCTTTGCCTGGTGGAGACATGGAGAACTCAGGGAACAGCACCGCATCACACTGGAGCCTGTACCAGAGAGAAGGTTCTTGCTAGGAAGGCTCCATCCCTGCTGTGGGGGGTTCAGAGTTATCACTTCTGATTGTGCATCCGGGCCCTATATTGCAGGCCCCACTCTGAGATCTGGAAAGGAGGTTGCTTCCCTCCCTGACACAGAACTAGTATTTTTTTTTTTTTTTGTCCTCGTCCTTGTTCAGTCCCATTTGGCTCCCAAGCCCTACACTTACCCTCACCAACAGGATCAGGAGAGCCCAGTTCTAAAGGAATTTCATTCAAGGAGAGGCTCCCGGAGACACTCCAACACCCAGGCCTAAATAAGCATTTCCTTGGAGTTTCACAGCCCTGGGAGGAGATACTGGGTTTGTGTCCATTTTACAGTTGAATATGTTGAGCCTCCGGAGAAGGTAATGGCACCCCACTCCAGTACTCTTGCCTGGAAAATCCCGTGGGCAGAGAAGCCTGGTGGGCTGAAGTCCATGGGGTTGCGAAGAGTTGGACACGACTGAGTAACTTCACTTTCACTTTTCACTTTCCTGCATTGGAGAAGGAAATGGCAACCCACTCCAGTGTTCTTGCCTGGAGAATCCCAGGGACAGGGAAGCCTGGTGGGCTGCCATTTATGGGGTCGCACAGAGTTGGACACGACTGAAACTACATAGCAGCAGCAGCAGCTTGTTGAGCCTCAGATCATTGTGTGATTTGCCCTGGGTCACTCTGCAGGTCAGCAGGTAAGGTGGGATTTGAACCCAGACTCTATCTCTTGGATCCTGTGACTGTACAGGTGTTTCTTCTCCTTGGTTAAATTTATTTCAGTTTTTTTTTTTTTTTTTGATGCATTTGTATATGGGACTGTTCTGTTCTCTCTCTGATGGTTTATATCCTGCTATATTGCTAAGTTTATTAGTTTTAATACTTGTTACTTGGTGGAGTTTTTAGAGTTTCGTATAAATCCTGTCATAATCTAATAGTGGCACTGTAACTTCATCTGTTCCAATGGGGATGCCTTTTATTTCCTTTTCTTGCCTAGTTATTCTGGATAGAACACTTCCACTACTATGTTGAACAAGATTGATGAGAGTGGGCATCCTTGTACTATTCCTGATTTTTTGTAAAATCTTTCACCTCTTTACCACTGAGTTGGATGTTAGCTGTGGACTTGTATTATACACCCTTTAGGATGTCCCATGTATAACCACTGTATTGAGAGATTGTATCAAAATTGATGTGACACTTTGTCAAAAGCTTTTTCTGAAATTATTGAAATCACGTGATTTCATTCTTAATTTTGCTCAAACTGTGTATCACAGTGATTGATGTGCAGATAATAAATCATGCTTGCAGGCACAGAATACATTCTATTTGATCATAGTGTATGATTCTTTTTAATGTATCTTCAATTTGGTTTGCTAATTTTTTTTTTTTTTTTGAGGATTTTTACATCCGTGTGCACCAGGGTCAGGGTTCTCTGGTGGTTCATATGGTAAAGAATCTGCCTGCAATGTGGGAGACCTGGGTTTGACTCCTGGGTCAGAAAGATCCCCTCGAGAAAGGAATGACTACCCACTCCAATATTCTTGCCTGGAAAATTCTGTGGACAGAGGACCTGGTGGGCTACAGTTCATGGGTCACAAATAACTGGACATGACTAGTGACTCACACTTACAAGAGTGCTTCTTGACATTCTTAATATCTAAATTTAAGATTTTATCTCAGTCAAAAACTATAGTCTAAGGCAAAAATGTCAAAAGTTCGAGTTCTTAGAAGTAAATGACAATAAGGCATAACAGATGAAATCAAGAAGGACTACCCATAATTTATTTTTCACAAGAATTTTAGATCTTCAGAGGAATTCTCATTAAACTGAATTAAAATGCAAGCTTTAGTTTAAAATGGAAACCTTTTTCAGTATTATGTTTCTATGTTGAGACTGAAATTTTATTATTTATGTATGAGACATTAAGCAATACTGCGTAGTTATTAAAATCATGTTTTCAAAACCTTTAATGACATTTATAAGCACTTATAGTGGAAAAAATAGCTAGGAATAGAAGATGATCCCATATAGCTTTAGATGACAGTACAGATATGTTGAATGATAGTTTTCAGATTGTATTTATTTATTTTTAGTTGAAGGATAACTGCTTTACAATGTTTGGTTGGTTTTCCTCATACAACAACACGAATAGGCCATAAATATATTATCTACTTTTTGGTGAGCCTGTCTCCCACTTCCTACCATCCCACCCTCTAGGTCATCACAGAGCACCATGCTGGGCTCCCTATGTTATATAGCAACTTCCCACTAGCTAACTATTTTACATATGGTAGTGGTGATGTTTCAGTGCTACTCTCTCAATTCATCCCACCCTCTCCTTCTCCAGCTGAGTTCACAAGTCTGTCTTCTACATCTGTGTATCTATTTCTGCCCTTCATATGTTCTCCAGTACCACTTTACAAAATTCTATGTGTATGCATTAATATACTATATTTGTTTTTCTCTTTCTGACTTACTTCACTCTGTACCACAGTTTCTAGGTTCATCCATCTCAATTAAACTGACTTGTATTTGTTCCTTTTCATGGCTGAGTAATATTCCATTGTGTATATGTTCCACAACTTCTTTATCCATTGTTCTCTTGATAGACATTAGGTTGCTTCCATGCCCTGGCTATTTTAAATAGTGCTGCAATGGACATTGGGTTACATATGTCTTTTAAGAGGTATGGTTTTCTGAGGCTATATGGCCAGTAGGGGATTGTTGCATCATATGAAAATAGATGAGGAAACAGTGGAAACAGTGGCAGAATTTATTTTTGGGGGGCTCCAAAATCACTGCAGATGGTGATTGCAGACATGAAATTAAAAGACGCTTACTCCTGGAAAGGAAAGTTATGACCAATTTAGATAGCATATTCAAAAGCAGAGATATTACTTTGCCAACAAAGGTCTATCTAGTCAAGGCTATGGTTTTTCCAGTGGTCATGTATGGATGTGAGATTTGGACTGTGAAGAAAGCTGAGAGCCGAAGAGCTGATGCTTTTGAACTGTGGTGTTGGAGAAGACTCTTGAGAGTCCAGTGGACTGCAAGGAGATCCAACCAGTCCATTCTAAAGGAGATCAGTCCTGGGTGTTCTTTGGAAGGACTGATCCTAAAGCTGAAACTCCAATATTTTGGTCACCTCATGCAAAGAGTTGACTCATTGGAAAAGTCTCTGATGCTGAGAGGGATTGGGGACAGGAGGAGAAGGGGACGACAGAGGATGAGATGGCTGGATGGCATCACCGACTCGATGGACATGAGTTTGGGTGAACTCTGGGAGTTGGTGATGGACAGGGAGGCCTGGTGTGTTGTGATTCATGGGGTTGCAAAGAGTTGGACATGACTGAGCGACTGAACAGAACTGAACTGATGGTAGTTTTATTTCTACTTTTTAAAGAAACCTATATCCCTTCTCAATAGTGGCTGAATCCATTTACATGTCTACCAACAGTGCAAGAGGGTTCCCTTTCTTTCATGTCCTGTCTAGCATTTATTATGTGTAGAATTGTTGATTATGGCCATTTTGACTGGTGTGAGGTGATACCTCATACAGTTTTGATTAGTATTTCCTTAATAATGAGCAATGTTGAGCATCATTTCATGTATTTGGTGGCCTTCTTAATGTCTTCTTTGGAGAAATTTGTTCATGTCTTCTGCTCACTTTTCAATTGGTTGCCTTTTTTCTGATATTAGGCTCAATGATCTACTTGTGTACTTTGTAGATAATCCTTTGTCAATTGCTTCATTTACAATTATTTTCTCCTCTTCTGAGGGTTGTCTTTTCATCTTGTTTATGGTTTTCTTTGCTGCTTAAATACTTTGAACTTTCTCTAGATTCCATTTTTAAAATTTTTGTTTTTATTTCAGTCATTCTCAGAGGTAGATCAAAGAGGATCTTGCTATGATAAATGTCAAAGGGTGTTCTGCCTATGTTTTCTTCTAAGAATTTTATAGTTTCTGGCCTTACTGTTGACATTCAATCCACTGTGAAATAATTTTTATGTATAGTGTTAAGAAGTGTTCTAATTTCATTCTTTTACATGTAGTTGTCCAGTTTCCCAGAGAAGGCAATGGCACGCCACTCCAGTATTCTTGCCTGGAAAATCCCATGGACAGAGGAGCCTGGTAGGCTGCAGTCCATGGGGTTGCTAAGAGTCAGACACGACTGAGCGACTTCACTTTCACTTTTCACTTTCATGCATTGGAGAAGGAAATGGCAACCCACTCCAGTGTTCTTGCCTGGAGAATCCAGGGACAGGGGAGCCTGTTGGGCTGCCGTCTATGGGGTCACACAGAGTCGGAAACGACTGAAGTGACTTAGCAGCAGCAGTCCGGTTTCCCGGCACCACTTACTAAAGAGGCTCTCTTTTCTGTCCTTTCTCCATTGTACATTCTTGCCTCCCTTGTCAAAGAAAAGGTGCCTATAGGAGTTTGGGTTTATATCTCAGCTTTGTATCTTGTTCCATTGCTCTATGTTTCTGTTTCTGTGCCTGTACCATAGTGTCTTGGTAGTATAGTCTGAAGTCAGAAAGGTTGATTCCTCCAGTTCCACATTTCTTTCCAAGATTGCTTTGGCCCTTCTGGGTCTTTTTTACCCCATATAAATTGTAAAATTATTAATCGTAATTTTTTTAAAAATGTCATTGTTTGATAGGGATGAATTGAATTTGCAGATTGCTTTGGGTAGTATAGTCATTTTCACAACATTGATTTCTTTCAATTCAAGAACATGGCATATCTTTCTATCTGTTTGTTTCATCTTTGCTATCTTTCATCATACAGCCTGTCTTTCTGCATAGACGTGTTTTGTATGTTTAGGTAGGTTTATTCCTAGCTATTGGAGAAGAAAATGGCAACCCGCTCCAGTACTCTTGGCTGGAAAATCCCATGAACAGAGGAGCCTGATAGGCTACAGTCCATGGGGTCCCGAAGAGTCGGACGTGACTGAGCGACTTCACTTTCACGTTTCACTTTCATGCATTGGGGAAGGAAATGGCAACCCACTCCACTGTTCTTGCCTGGAGAATCCCAGGGACAGGGGAGCCAGGTGGGCTCCCATCTATGGGGTCGCACAGAGTCGGACATGACTGACGCAGCTTAGCAGCAGCAGCATTCCTAGCTATGCTATTCTTCTTGCTGCAGTGGGGAATGGCACTGTTTCCTTAATTTTTCTATCTGATTTTTCTTGTTGTGTTATAAATATGCAAAGGATTTCTGTGTATTAGTTTTGTATTCTGTGCTTTACTAAATTCACTAATTAGCTCTAGTAATTTTCTGGTTTTATCTTTAGGGTCTTCTGTGAATAGAAACAGGTCATTTGCAATCAATGAGAGATGGATTTCTTCTTTTCCAATATGCATTCTTTCTCATTTTCTTCTCTGACTGCTGTGTCTATGACTTACAAAACTATATTGAATAACTGCAATGAGAGTGGGCACCATGGTCTTGATCCTGATCTTAGGGAAATGCTTAAATTTTGACACCATTGAGGATAATGTTTGCTGAGAGATTTTTCCTATATGACCTTTATTATGTTGAGGTAGGTTTTTTTCCATGCCCATTTATGGGGCGTTTTTAAAATCATAAGCTGGTGTTTAATTTTCAAAACCTTTCTCTGCATCCACCGAGATTATCATGTTTTTTATCTCTCAATTTGTTAATATAGTGTATCATATTGATTGATTTGCATATAGTAAAGAATCTTTGCATCCCTGGGATAAACCCCACTTGAACTTGGTGTATGATCCTTTTCATGTGTTTTTGTTTTGTTTTGTCTTTGCTAGTGCTTTCCTCAGGATTTTTGCATTGATGTTCATCAGTGAGGTTAGCCTGTAATTTTCTTTTCTATGTGGCATTTCTGCTTCATTTTGGTTCATGGTGATGGTGGCCTCACAGAATGAGTTGGGGATGCTCCTCCCTCCATGTTGTTCTGGAAATGTTTGACCAGCATATGAATTATCACATCTCTTCCATTTGAGAGCATTCACCTGTGAAGTCCTGGGCATTTGTTTGTTGGAGACTTTTGATCACAGTTAGTAGTGCTTGTGATTGATCTGTTCATAGTTAGAGCTTGTGACTGGTGTTAGCACTTGATTTATTCATATTTTCTATTTCTTCCTGGTTCAGTCTTAGAAGATTGTACTTTTCTAAGAATCTGTCCATTTGTTCCAGGTTATCCATTTTATTGTCATGGAGTTGTTTCTAATTGTCTCTTATGATCCTTTCCCTTTCTGTGTTGTCTGTTGTAACGTCTCCTTTTTCATTTTGAGTTGATTTGAGTCTTCTCTCTATTTTTCTTGATGAGTCTGGCTAATGATTTGTCAATTTTGTTTATGTTCTCCAAGGCATATCTTATTGTTTTATTGAACTTTGCTAATGTTTCCTACATTTCCATTTATTTCTGCTCCGATCTTTATGATTTCTTTCCTTCTGCTAACTTTGGAAGTTTTGTGGCCATTTTCTTCTTTTTCTAGGTTCGTTAGGTGTTAGATTAGGTTGTTTTATGTTCTTTTCATTTCTTGGGGTAGGCTTCTTGTATTGCTATAAATTTCCCTCTTAGCATTGCTTTTATTGCATCACATAGGTTTTGGGTTGTCATTTATTCATTTCCATTTGTTTTTAGGTATTTTTAAATTTCCTCTTTGATTTCTTCAGTGACCTGTTTGATTTCTCCATGTATTGGTGTTTTTACAAATTTTTCCTATAAATGATCTCTAATCATGTATCAGTGTGATCAGAAAAGATGCTTGCTCTGATTTCAGTTTCTTAAATTTGCCAAGGCTTGATTTGTGAACCAAGATGTGATCCATTCCAGAGAGTGTTTCATGTGCACTTGAGAAAAAAAAAATGTATTCTGCTGTTTGGTTATGGAATATGCTAAAGATATCAATAAAGTCCATCTAGTCTAATGTGTGATTTAAGGCATATGTTTCTATATTAACTTTCTTTGTGGATGATCTGTCCATTGGTATAAGTGGGGTGTTAAAATCCCCTAGTATTATTTTCTTACTGTCAATTTCCCGTTTTATGGTTGTTTGTATTTGCCTTATGTGTTCAGGTGCTCCTGTATTGGATGTATGTGTATTATTATTGCAATATCTTTTTTTCTGGATTTATCTCTTTATCATTATGTAGTGTCCTTGTCTTTTGTAAGAGTCTTTATTTAAAAGTCTGTTTTATCTATATGAGAATTGCTACTCCAGCTTTCTTTTTATTTCCATTTGCATGGAATACCTTTTTCCAGGCCCCTAGTTTTAGTCTATGTGTGTCCCTAGGTCTGAGGTGGATGTATTATTGCAACATTTATATGAGGCTTATTTTGTTTTCATTCAGCCAGTCTGCGTTTCAGTTGGACCATTCCATTTATATTTAAGGTAATTATTGATACGCATGATACTATTATTATTTACTTTATTATTCTGTTTTTTTTTTTTTTCATGTCTATTCAGTCCCTTCTATTTCCTGCCTAGAGAACGTCCTTTAATATATCTTGTAAAGCTACTTTGGTGGTGCTGAATTTCTTAACTTTTGCTTATTTGTAAAGGTACTGAGTTCTTTGAATCTGAGTGATATCGTAGCTGGTTGGAGAAATCTTGCTGTAAGTTTTCCCCTTTCATAACTTTAAGTATATCATGCCACACCCTTATGGTCTGCAGCATTTCTTCAGAAAGATCAGCTGCTAAACTTACGGGGATTTCCTTGTTATTTGTTGCTTTTCCCTTTCTGCTTTTAATATTTTATCTTTTTGATAAATTTTTTTTAGTTTGATTGATATATGTCTTGGCATGTTTCTCCTTTGGTTTACCCTATGTTGGACTCTCTGTGCTTCTTGGACCTGGGTGTGTTTCCTTCAATAATATAGGAAATTTTTCTTCCATTGTTTCTTCAGATGAGATTTTGTCTTTCTCTCTTTCTTCTTGAATCCCTATAATGTGAATGTTAGTATCCTTGATATTATCCACCAAATGCCTTAAACTATCCTCAATTTTTTGGCTTATTTTTTTTTTCTTTTTGGTGCTCAGATTGGGTGATTTCCACTACTCTATTTCTGTTTCTTTTTTTAATACAAATTTATTTATTTTAATTGGAGACTAATTACTTTACAATATTGTAGTGGTTCTGCCATACATTGACGTGAATCTGCCATGAGTGTACATGTGTTCCCCATCCTGAAGCCCCCTCCTCCCTCCCTCCCCGTCCAATCCCTCTGGGTCATCCCAGTGTACCAGCACTACTCTGTATTTCAACTTACTGATCTGTCCTTCTGAATCATCTAATCTGTTGACTCATCTGCTGTATTTTTCATGTCAGTTACTGTATTCTTCCATTATAATCAGTTCTTTTTTATACTTATTGCCTCTTTGTGGAGTTCTCACTCCATTCATTCATGCTTCCCCTGATAGAAGTAAATATCTTTTATTCATTTATTTAATGGGTCACTGGGCCTTACGGTATCATTGTTTTTTCTAGTTGCATAGAGCGGGGTCTGCCCTCAGTTTTGGTGCATGGGCTTCCCATCGTTCTGTCTTCTCTTGTTGTGGAGCACAGGCTCCAGGGTGCATGAGTTCAATAGCTGTGACATGCAGCTTTAATTACCCCGCAGTCTGGAATCTTAGTTTCCAGACTAAGGGTTGAACCCTTGTTGCTTATATTGTCAGGAAAGTCTTAACAAATGAGCCAGCAGGGAAGACACAGTGAATATCTGTATAACCCTTATTTCAGTCATTTGGTGTAAATTATTTACCTCCATCTTGTTTAGTTCTTTTTCTGAGTTTATGTCTTAGCTGTTCATTTAGCATAGATTCTTTGTCTCTTTATTTTGCCTTTTTGTTTCTATGCATTAATGTTAGGTAGATGAACTATGTCTCCATGTTGAATAAGTGGATTTATCTAGAGTGTCTCCTGTGCAGCCCAAAGGAACAGTTCCCCCAGGTCACCAGAGACAGGAAATCCAGGGTGTCTTCTGTGTAGGCTGAGTGTTGTGTCTTGTTAGATGTATCCACATTGCTTTGGGCATGCTGATGGGTCTGGCTGGCCCCCAGTGCAGCCGAATGTGAGCCCCACCTCAACAGTTGCAGATGTACTTCTGGCTAGAGCTGATTTGGAGTGGAAATCACCTTGAGGGGATGAAAGTCACGGCTGAGTCCACCCACTGTGAGTGGTAGGAAAGGAGGCTACTGTGGGGGAATCCAGGCACTTGGGGGAGAAGCCATTTTGGAGGAACATTGTGGGCATGGCTAGGTTGGATATGTCTGTTCCACAGGAAACACAGAGACTAGCAGGGCAAGCAGTGCTAGCAAGGTAAGTGGGGAATATCAGAAAAGTCTCCTGCTAGCACTGGGACAGCTGGTACAGGAAGGATTTTTTAAATTGTCATCAATCAGTGATTTCATGATTGTTTCAAGAAATCCTTGCCCCTTTGGCACATGTCCTAAAATTAGTACATAATTATCTTTCCCATGTGACCTGTGCCTACATTCAGCATCATTACTGATAACATTCAGCATCAGTAAGTTTGGCACTAACCTATTAAGCATGGGGTCTTGGCTTCCCACAGCCCCCAGCTCTCTCCCAGAAGTAGCTCTGCTGGATTCAAATCAAGATATTATAGGGGTTCATCTTCCTCATTCAGGTTACCAGGGCTCAGGTGCTCAGCATGTCCTCCCAGGGAAGATACCAAGTTGGTAACCCTCCTAATTGTGGGTCACCCATCAGGAGTATGGGTCCTGACTAGGCTGCCTTTCCAATGCATCTCCATGTGTATTTTTTTTTGTTTTTTTTTTGTTTGTTTGTTTGTTTTTTTTTTACATCCTTAGCTGTGGAAGAGCTACTCTGTTAATTTTCAGGTTGGTATCTGGGTTTTCTGTGTGAGGAAGCTCTCAGAATAGAATAGAGTAAGTGTCTCAAAAAGTGTCATTTCAATTTCTGTGGAAGCTCTCTCCTTGTGTAAGTCAGCGGTTCTCAAATTGTCATCACTGGACCAGCTGTGTTAGCATCACCTGGGAAGTGGTTAAAATGGAGATTCTCCTCTGAATCATTCCTCCAAGCCTTACACATGCTCAACACTAAATCAACCTGAAACACATCTTCTCCAAGGTTGTGGGACCACCATGCCCCTTAACTTTAACCAGGTACTACTGTTTTGGAATTCTGAGGAGTTTTAGGAATTTGGGGGGCATGTTTCACCACTCTCACTTGGAAGACACTAAGGAATATCTAACAAGTTGAACATGATACTTCTCTCTCGTCACCCATTGTGAGAGTTCTTAGTACATAAAGTAAAAATAAAGGACAATTTTATTGGTAAAGAAAATCCTACAACAGGTTGGAAAGGTACAGATGCCACATTAAGATAAAGGTCTTGCACAAGGTTCATGGGAGTACAGGATGTACAGATATTTTGTAAACTTCATGGAAAAGAAACAAGAGTGGAGCAGAGTAGCCACTGGGCTTCAGTGACCCCCTACTGCTTAGCTGTGCACCTTCCTGCAGGTGTGGCCACCACTGGACCCTGGGAAGAATGCTTCACACCTTGAACTGTGAGGCTCCCCAGCAGTCTGGCCTGTGACCTCCTGGGCACCATCACCTTCTTCTGCTTCCTGAACTGGCCACGTTTTCTCCCTCTGCCTTCATCTCCTCTGCCTTTATCTCCTACTCTTTTGTGGGATTGCCAGTACTTTGTCTTCTGTGCTGGGCCAAGGAAGACGCACCTTTGCACTTCCGAACTGCACTGGCCACCTGATGACACATCATCCTCCCGTGATCGTAACTCTGGCCCTGATGGGAGAGAGCTATGTTCATTCACCACTGATGTACTCTTTTTTAGCTAAAGAAGGAATCTGTTCTAATCATGACTTTTAGGTGGCTGGATTTACCAAACAGAAATACAGGAATCCCAGTTACATTTGAATTTTAGGGAAACAATGAAAACTTTTTTTTCTTTCTTTCTTTATTTTATTTTTATTTTTGGTAGAAGTCTATCTCCTACAATACTTGGGATGTACTTATACTGAAAAATTATTTACTGAAAACCAAATTTAACTAGATGTCTTGTATTTTACCTGACAGGCTTACTCCCAAGGTAAAGGGGTTCCCATTTTAGCTTCCCACCCTAGGAGTGGCACTTTGTCTTAGAAAGGAATGTATTTAGTCATCAAAATAATATCAGACTTATCTGCATGTCAGCCATGACTTGTGACATATTGATCACATATTGAAATGATAATATTTTTTGTTTACGGGATTAAAATATACTTTGAAAACTAATTTCATCTGCTTCTTTTTGTTTTTAAATGTGGTTACTAGAAAATTTAAGGTTTTATATGGAGCTTGACTTTGTAGTCCAGAGTACACTTCACTGGACAGCTTTGGCCTAGAGCAAAAGCCATGTTGGGGGACCTAATGACCAGCAGGCTGAGAGTGGGGCACCCCTCTCGCCAGAAAGAGTTAGACTCTCCCCTTTGGAGTTGTTTGTGGCTGAACTGGTTGGGGGCATACAAAATCCTCGAGTGTAGTTTGTCTTTACAGAGTTTTTATTGTTTGAATTTTTCAGTTCTGACCAAATCTTGGTGGTTTTTGATTGATGACAGACCAAACAGGCCTGGAGTGCATTTCCTGTTAAGTATATTTGTAACATGGTGCTTTCCAGGTGACTCTGGTGGTATAGAACCTATCTGCCAACTTAGGACACACAGAAGACTAAGGATAATAGTTTGATCCCTAGGTCAGGAAGATCACCTGGAGGAGGGCAAGACAACCCACTCCAGTATTCTTGCCTGGAGAATCCCCTGGACAGAGAATCCTGGTGGGCTACAGCATGGGGATGGACTGAGTCAGACATGACTGAAGCGACTGAGCACACATGTGTATTTGCAGTTGAATTATGACAGCAGATTGAAACACATGGGAGGAAGCAAGATGGGTGTGGAAAAGGGGTGGTTTGGGAAAGGGTCTGGTTTCTGGAAGCTGTACCGTGTTGTCCTTTTTTCTTCTTCTTTTTCTTCCTTTGGTTTTATGATTGCATGCTGGCTGTGGAAAGACAACACTGACTGCATTTGCTAGAAGAAGATATCCCGATTAATTTAGATTTTAGAGACTGAAAATTAAAGAGGGTGCATTATGCAATATGGAAAAAGGAAATGAAAATTTCTTCGGTGACATTCAAACTCTGAATATCTCCTGAGTTGGATTCTTGGAAGTGGATGTCTTTCTATAACTGACAATATCTTAGGATCATAGGTTAGATGTAGGACTACAATTCTCCTTGGTCATTCACTCCTTTCCTCTCCCTACCCCCTAACCTTCTGAGGTTCTTGGAAAGTCAAGAAACAGTAGTGAGAGCAAAGCAAATAAAAATTCAAGAGCTTTCAGAGGCCAAAGTCTTGGTCTCTTGTCAAATAACCTGACTTTTACTCAGTTCCATTTACAATCTCTCTTCTGGGGAAGCTTGGATGGTAAAAGAATCTGCCTGCAATGCAGGAGAAGTGAGGGTTCGATCCCTGGATTGGAAAGATCCCCCACTCCAGTATTCTTGCTTGGAGAATCCCCATGGATAGAGAAGCCTGGAGGGCTACATGAGGTCACTTCTTGCGGGGAGCTGTCCGTGAGAATGGGGTCCTTTGTCCGAAGGACACAGCTCTGGGAGCTGCCTAAGTCCTTGAGGGTTTGTTTGCAAACATAGCTCTCTGTCCCGCCACCCCAGAGATTAGGCGCTTATTTACTGCAGGCACCTGGAGTTTTGTGCAAACTTTTCAAGCACAGAGAAATGTTATCTGGTGTAAGAAATAATAACAGGGTGCCATTCCCATGTTCTCAAGATTTCTTGTGACTGTTTGTAAGATGTATAGGTCAACCAAGAAAAAAATGTCAACTGTCTTGTCTTTCTCACGCTCTTCTGTATAAATCTAAGATGCTGAATAAAGTCGGTGTCAGACTGCGTCCCTTCGTGGAGACGTGTCTGAACCTCTCGACCCCATCTTTGTTGTAGTCTCTTGCTGTAGTTTCCTTTCTCAGCCCCGCTGTGCACGTTCTCGGGACCTGATCGACTTTGCCGGCTGGCACCGGCAGGTGGCGCCCGAACAGGGACTCGAGAATCAGAGCGCGATGAAGGCCGCTGCCCGCCAAGATTGAGGTAAGTAACAAGGAATTCCTAATTAATTAAAGTAAAGGGCAGCGAGTGTTACTCTCGAGAGTAATAAATCATGGGACAAGGCAATAGCCGCCAGTTATTTGTACATATGTTGAAAACTATGTTAAAAGGTAGGGGAATTCATGTAAATAAGTTACAGCTAAAGAAGTTTTTACTTTTTATAGAAGAGATTTGTCCCTGGTTTCCAGAGGAAGGAACAGTTAGTCTGGAAACTTGGGAAAAAGTAGGAAAACAATTGCAGACATATTATTCCTTACATGGTCCCAATCTTGTTCCTGTGGATGCTTTTTCTTTGTGGACTCTCATAAGACACTGTCTGGATCCTGAACATGAGGGACATAAAATTCAAACGGCTCTCAGGGATTCCACAGAACCCGAAGTTGCAGAGCCTTCCGCCTCTCCGCCTGAGCTGCTTTATGCTGTGCCTGAGGGAACAGCTTGTAAGGCTGGAGGGAGTGATGATGTGTTAAGCTCAGTACCATAGACAGGATATGCCTTGGGAAATGATGGTTAACATGCAATCCCCCTTGGGAAAAGGGGAATTAAAACATTCAGGGCTTTCTGAAGAACAGATGGAAAATTTAATTCAGAAGATTGTTATAGCAGTAAAAAAGGATGCACAGGGAGACTCCCACTCCAGCCAGCCTGTGCCTCCAACATATCCTCCCTCGGTTCTTGCTGGACTCGATCCACCTCTGCCTTTCGTAGAACTGCGAGAGCTTATATCTATCCCTGCTTCTTTGGCTGGTGAAAACATAAAAATTAGAAGTGAGATATTATTATCTCCTCTTCAACAAGCCATTAAGTGAGCTAATAAAAAAGGAGAACATATTCCCAGGTTTTCAGGAATCTATCCAGTATTTGAAAATGCTCAACAGCAGAGGTATTATAAACCGCTACCCTTTAAGCAACTAAAAGAGTTAAAAGTGGCTTGTGCACAATATGGCCCGACTGCGCCGTTTACTCAGGCTATTATAGAGGCTTTAGGAAATCAAAATCTGCCACCTAATGATTGAAAACAGGTTGCTTGGGCTTGTTTATCTGGAAGAGATTATTTACTATGGAAATCTGAGTTTGCTGAGCAGTGTGGGATCACAGCTGATATCAATCGGCAACAAGGACTGAACATCACTTATGAAATGATGGTGGGAGAGGGAGATTATTGAGATACTAATAGTCAACTTAATTATTTGCCTGGAGCCTACCCTCAGATTAGTACTGCGGCTCTATGAGCATGAAAAAAGCTTCCAAATTCTGATAAAAGACTGAAGATTTATCTAAAATTCGCCAGGGCCAGATGAACCATATCAGGATTTTGTTGCCTGCCTGCTTGAGGCAATGGGTAAAATGATAGGGGATGAGCAGGTGGGGATGGTGTTGACTAAACAGCTTGCTTATGAGAATGCCAGTTCGGCTTGTCAAGCTGCCCTGAGACCTTACAGGAAAAAGGGAGGCTTATCTGATTATATACGGTTTGTGCTGATATCGGCCCTTCATACGTTCAAGACATAACTTTGGCCACGGCATTACAAGGAAAGACAGTCAAAGAAGTACTGTATCAACAACAAAAGTGGGATAAAACTAGTGGTCGGCTTCGAGTCCCTGGCTCTGGCTGCTTTTCTTGTGGCCAGATGGGTCATCAGGCCACCCACTGCCCGCAGAAGCAGGCCCGGAAACCTGCTCAAACCCCTAACCTCTGTCCTAGGTGTAAGAAAGGCAAACACTGGGCAAAAGATTGCCGTTCTAAAACTGACTTACAGGGAAAGCCACTTCCTCCGGTCTCGGGAAACTGGGTGAGGGGCCAGCCCCAGGCCCCGAAACAATGTTATGGGGCGATGCAAAATCTGACCAAATTGGAGACACTTCAGGGCCAAAACACAGAACTGTTACTGAGTTGCTCAGAGCAACTGCAGGGAGTGCAGGATTGGACTTCAGTTCCTCCACCTACACAGTATTAACTCCAGAAATGGACATGCAGGCTTTGCCAACTGGAATTTTTGGCCCTCTTCCGAAGAACACTATGGGCCTCCTATTGGGGAGAAGCAGTACTATGAAGAAAGGTTTATTAGTAGCCCCTGGAGTCATAGAGTCTGATTATATGGGTGAAATAAAAATTATGGCCCATTCACCACAGGGCATAACAGTAATACAATCTAGTCAACGTGTTGTTCAATTAATTCTACTTCCTACAATTCCAGTTGGAAAAGCCTTTAAACAAGAACTAGGATCCCGAGGTTTCGGGTCTTCAGATGCTTATTGGATTCAGGCCATTAAAAAACAGCGCCCTGAGCTTCTATTGTATATTCAAAAAAAAAACCTTTTAAAGGTATTTTGGATACTGGTGCAGATATTTCTGTCATATCTCAAAAACATTGGCCTGATGAATGGCCTTAAGCAGGTTGTAATTTCTACTTTGCAAGGCATTGGGCAATCACACAACCCAGAACAGAGTTCAACCTTTTTAAAATGGAGGGACAAAGAAGGACATAAAGGACATTTTCAACCTTATGTTTTGCCAGGACTGCCGGTTAATCTATGGGGGAGAGATGTTATGATGAATATGGGGGTATATATTTATAGTCCAGATAAAAAGATTAGTAATCAATTATTAGACCAAGGCATTTTACCCCATCAGGGGTTGGAGATAAATTCACAAGGGCCTTTACAACCCCTGATCCCTACAGTTAAAAATTATAAAAAAGGTATAAAATGTTTTTAGGAGGGGTCATTGATTGTCCTACAATCCATGCTGATCTGATAAAATAGAAGTCTGACGATCCAGTATGGGTTGATCAGTGGCCCCTATCAATAGAAAAGATCACGGCCGTCAATCAGCTTGTGCAGGAACAACTTGCTCTCGGCCATATTACCCCCTCAAATTCACCTTGGAATTCACCTATTTTTGTCATTAAAAAGAAAACAGGTAAATGGAGGCTATTACAAGATTTACAAAAGGTTAATGAAACACTGGAATTGATGGGCCCCCTTCAGCCGGGATTGCCTATCCCCATGGCCATTCCAAAAAATACTTACAAGATTATTATTGACTTAAAAGATTGCTTTTATACTATTCCCCTTGCCACTAATGACTCAAAGATTTGCTTTTAGTGTCCCTTCCACAAATTATAAAGAACCTATGAAAAGATATCATGGCAAGTTTTACCTCAGGAAATGGCTAATAGTCCTACTCTCTGTCAGAAATTTGTTGTTCAAGCTTTAAAAACCACTAGGTCCTTGTACTCCCAAGTATATATTATTCATTATATGGATGATATTCTTTTGGCATGCCAAGATGAAGAGTTGCTATTAACAACATTCGCTTATATGCAAACTACATTACAGGATTATGGTTTGATTATCACAACAGAAAAGGTGCAGTGCTTCCCCCCACCTATTCTTATTTTGGGTTTTTTTCTAGAAAAAAAAAATGGTTTCGAGCTCAAAAGATAGAGATTCGTAAAGATAATCTGGTTACCTTGAATGATTTCCAAAAACTGTTAAGAGATATTAATTGGATAAGACCTTACTTAAAGCAAACTACAGGGGAAATGAAGCCTCTTTTTGATATTCTGAAGGGTGACCCTGATCCAACTTACCCCCAAACTCTGACTCTAGAAGGAAGGCAAGCCTTAGATAAAGTTGAACAGGCCCTGTCTAAACAACAAGCTACTTATTGTGACTATACTCAAAAATGGGGTCTATATATTCTTCCTACTAAACATGCTCCTACAGCAGTCTTATTCCAAAGATTACCTTTAAGATGGCTTCACTTGCCTGCCTCTCCCTCTCGGGTACTAACCCCCTATTATGATTTAGTTGCTGCCCTAATAGCTCTTGGGCGGTCAAAATCCATTGTATATCTAAGAAGAGACCCACATTTTATATGTGTTCCATTTTCTAAAATTCAGCAGGACTGGCTGTTTCAGTTTAGTGACAATTGTGTTATTGCTTTAGCTGGTTTTAATGGACAGCTTGATAATCATTATCCCTCAGATAAAATTTTACAGTTTGCCCACTATCACCAATTTCTCTTCCCAAAATCGTTGTTTCTCAGCCCCTTGCTGCCCTATTTACTGATGGCTCTTCTAATGGAATAACTAGTTTGATTATACAGGACAATACTGCCGCCTGGCATACTAATTATAAGTCTGTTCAAGAAGTAGAACTATTTGCCATTTTTCAGGCTCTATTACAAATTTCTGCTCCATTTAATTTATATTCTGACAGTCAATATATCATAAGAGCCTTAAACACTATTGAGAATGTTCCATTTATTGGTACCTTGAATTCTACTATCAAACTCTTTTTCATGATATACAACATTTAATTTGCTCCAGAGTTAATAAATGCTATTTTGGTCATATTCATGCTCACTCTGGGCTTCCTGGACCTTTAACACGAGACAATGCTTTGGCTGACGAACATGTATGATATTTCCTTCATTGGAACAAATGACAAAACTTCTCACAGCTTACACCATCAAAACAACAATAGCTTAAGACTTCAATTTGGCATTACTCGAGAAGCTGCCAGACAGATTGTTAAACAATGTCAAACATGTCCTCAATTTTTAGTGTTCCCCCATTATGGAGTTAATCCCGAAGACTGTTGCCAAACGATATATGACAAATAGATATTACCCATATTCCTAAATTTGGTAAACAAAATTTTGTTCATGTTACTATTGACACCTTCTCTGGCTTTTTACATGCCTCTCTACAATCCGGAGAAGCTAACAAACATTGTATAGCTCATTACATTAAATGTTTTGCTGTTATGGGAACCCCTAAGACCATAAAAACAGACAATGGTCCAAGATACACTGAAAAAATTTTTCAACTATTTTTACACAATTGTCTATCTCACATAAAACAGGTATCCCTTATAATCCTCAAGGTCAAGAAATCATTGAACGGGCATATCAAACTCTCAAACATCAATTACAAAAACTAAAGTAAGAGAAATTGTATCCCAATACCCCCTCCAACTCTCTAAATCATGCTTTATTTGTTCTAAATTTTTTACAATTGGATAGAAGTGGCCGTTCAGCAGCACAGCGATTTTGGAACTTTGATGCACAAACAATAAGACCTAAAGTCTTTTGGAAAGACCCACTTGTGGGAAAATGGTATGGACCAGATCCTGTACCAATCTGGGGATGAGGACATGTTTGTGTTTTCCCACAGGATGCCAAAATGGCGCACTGGTTGCCAGAAAGGTTGGTACACACGACAGAGACAATCTCTAGTAAACCAGATGAAGAGATTGACGATTCAAGAACATGATGAATTACCGTCTCGACAACAACTTCAGACATTGATGCGAGAGACAAAGAATCGTGTTGCTGTACAGGGCGATCCGATATTGCCTTTAAGCTTCCTAATAACCTTATTAATTATCTTAAATCAGATTAATACTGCACACTCTAAAAAATATTCAAGTGCTTACTGGGCTTATTTTCCGGACCCTCCCCTTCTCCAACCGGTGGGCTGGGAGGGTCGGTCTATTCCCATATACACTAATGATACTGTGGCTTTGGGTGGTTTTTCAGATAAACGTATTATTCCTAATCAAGTTAATTTCTCTTATCATAGAGTGTTTGATCACTTACCTATTTGTCTGTCTAGATATTTTAATTCAACAGGATGTCTTTTTGTTGGGGAGTCAAGATATGCTGATTATGACAATGGTTGGAGCCTATATATTCCTGGAGTAACAAAAGAATCTGAAACTCCTCAACGTTGTAATGGAACTGGTCCTTTAGATATCCCTTTCTGCGACTTTGGAACAAGGAAAAGAGTCACTGCTACACCATGGAAACTGTGTCGAGATAGAACTGCTACGGTTTATAACATATTTGGAACAAATGAGTCATTGTGAGACTGGTCTCCAGACTCGGCCCAAAATCCTGGAGCTCAAGATAATAGGAACTTTGCATTCCGTATTTGGAACTTGGGCGGCTCTAAAGTGTTTCAAACAGAAATCTGGAAACTAGCTGCCGCCCTTGGATGTGAGGGTTCCTACCTTCAGGTGGGATCAAAAGTGAGACACGGTTATTTATGAAATCTCACCATGAGGTATCCTCATACATGTGTGCCTCACCCTTATGCTTTGCTAATAAGATCTGTAAAAATACAACCTGGGTTACAAAATTATAATGTAACTTGTAACAATTGTACCTTAACTAACTGCGTTAGAGAAATTACTAATCAAACTAGGGTTCTAGTCTTAAGACAGCCTGCTTTTGTTATGGTTCCTGTAAAGATTAATGGGTCTTGGTATGATAAAAGGAGACTTGAACTTTATAGAAAAGTAGAGGGTGCTTTAACGCGTTATCGCAGGGAAATAGGGTTAATAATTCCGAGATTTGTAGCTTTGGTAACCCTTATTGCTTCCTCGATTACTGCAGCCCTGTCCCTGACACAATCAGTACCAACTGCAACTTTTGTTAATAATCTGGCACAAAATGTATCCGTTGCCCTGGGGACTCAAAAAGACATTGACAAAAAGCTAGAAGATTGATTGAATGCCCTTTATGATGTTGTAAAAATTTTAGGTGAAGAGGTTCAAAGTATAAAGTTGAGATTACAGGTACAATGTCATGCTGGTTTTTGATAGATTTGTGTTACCTCCAAAAAATATAATGGTAGTATAACTGCTTGGGACAAGGTGAAAGCTCATTTAAAAGGTATTTGACATAATGAAAATACTTCCTTAGATTTACTGCATCTACATCAGGAAATAATAAACATTAAAAATGCAACCAGACCTGATTTGGATGTTACAAAAAGAGCTGAGTCTTTTGTTAAAAAAAACTTTTTTGACATGTACCTACCATCAATAGTATTTGGTACTTGAGAACAGCCATAGGAGGACTATTCTTAATAATTTTAACTGTTTTATTTCTTGCACCTTGTTTAATTAAAAAACTGATTGATGATCTATAGATGATAAAGGCTTCCATCTATGGAAATGGTCTGCAGTTAAAAAAACATAAGCGTGTGCCTATATAAAAAGAAAGGGGAGATGCGGGAGCTGCCCGTGAGAATGGGGTCCTTTGTCCGAAGGACACAGCTCTGGGAGCTGCCTCAGTCCTTGAAGGTTTGTTTGCAAACATAGATCTCTGTCCCGCCACCCCAGAGATTAGGTGCTTATTTACTGCAGGCACCTGGAGTTTTGTGCAAACTTTTCACGCACAGAGAAATGTTATCTGGTGTAAGAAATAATAACAGGGTGCCATTCCCATGCTCTCCAGATTTCTTATGACTGTCTGTAAGATGTATAGGTCAACCAAGAAAAAAATGTCAACTGTCTTGTCTTTCTCATGCTCTTCTTATAAATCTAAGATGCTGTGGCACCGGCAGGTGGCGCCCGAACAGGGACTCGAGAATCAGAGCGCGATGAAGGCGCTGCCCATAAGATTGAGGTAAGTAACAAGGAATTCCTAATTAATTAAAGTAAAGGGCAGCGAGTGTTACTCTCGAGTAATAAATCATGGGACAAGGCAATAGCCGCCAGTTATTTGTACATATGTTGAAAAACTATGTTAAAAGGTAGGGGAATATGTAAATAAGTTACAGCTAAAGAAGTTTTACTTTTTATAGAAGAGATTTGTCCCTGGTTTCCAGAGGAAGGAACAGTTAGTCTTGGGAAAAGGGGAAAACAATTGCAGACATATTATTCCTTACATGGTCCCAATCTTGTTCCTGTGGATGCTTTTTCTTTGTGGACTCTCAGACACAGATGGGGAAAATTTAAACGGCAGAAGATTGTTATAGCAGTGTGCCTGAAACAGCTTGATGGCTGGAGGAGGATGAGACTCCAGTACCATAGACAGGATAGCCTTGGGAAATGATGGTTAACATCCAACCCCTGGGATATTCCTCCTCAGATGGAAAATTTAATTCTTGATGGTTATAGCAGTAAAAAGATCCACTCCCACTGCCTCCAACATATCCTCCCTCGGTTCTTGCTGGACTCGATCCATCTATCCCTGCTTCTTTGGCTGGCTGGTGAAAACATAAAATTAGAAGTGAGATATTATTATCTCCTCTTCAACAAGCCATTAAGTGAGCTAATAAAAAGGAGAACATATTCCCAGGTTTTCAGGAATCTATCCAGTATTTGAAAATGCTCAACAGCAGAGGTATTATAAACCGCTACCCTTTAAGCAACTAAAAGAGTTAAAAGTGGCTTGTGCACAATATGGCCCGACTGCGCCGTTTACTCAGGCTATTATAGAGGCTTTAGGAAATCAAAATCTGCCACCTAATGATTGAAAACAGGTTGCTTGGGCTTGTTTATCTGGAAGAGATTATTTACTATGGAAATCTGAGTTTGCTGAGCAGTGTGGGATCACAGCTGATATCAATCGGCAACAAGGACTGAACATCACTTATGAAATGATGGTGGGAGAGGGAGATTATTGAGATACTAATAGTCAACTTAATTATTTGCCTGGAGCCTACCCTCAGATTAGTACTGCGGCTCTATGAGCATGAAAAAAGCTTCCAAATTCTGATAAAAAGACTGAAGATTTATCTAAAATTCGCCAGGGGCCAGATGAACCATATCAGGATTTTGTTGCCTGCCTGCTTGAGGCAATGGGTAAAATGATAGGGGATGAGCAGGTGGGGATGGTGTTGACTAAACAGCTTGCTTATGAGAATGCCAGTTCGGCTTGTCAAGCTGCCCTGAGACCTTACAGGAAAAAGGGAGGCTTATCCGATTATATACGGATTTGTGCTGATATCGGCCCTTCATACGTTCAAGACATAACTTTGGCCACGGCATTACAAGGAAAGACAGTCAAAGAAGTACTGTATCAACAACAAAAGTGGGATAAAACTAGTGGTCGGCTTCGAGTCCCTGGCTCTGGCTGCTTTTCTTGTGGCCAGATGGGTCATCAGGCCACCCACTGCCCGCAGAAGCAGGCCCGGAAACCTGCTCAAACCCCTAACCTCTGTCCTAGGTGTAAGAAAGGCAAACACTGGGCAAAAGATTGCCGTTCTAAAACTGACTTACAGGGAAAGCCACTTCCTCCGGTCTCGAAACTGGGTGAGGGGCCAGCCCCAGGCCCCGAAACAATGTTATGGGGCGATGCAAAATCTGACCAAATTGGAGACACTTCAGGGCCAAAACACAGAACTGTTACTGAGTTGCTCAGAGCAACTGCAGGGAGTGCAGGATTGGACTTCAGTTCCTCCACCTACACAGTATTAACTCCAGAAATGGACATGCAGGCTTTGCCAACTGGAATTTTTGGCCCTCTTCCGAAGAACACTATGGGCCTCCTATTGGGGAGAAGCAGTACTATGAAGAAAGGTTTATTAGTAGCCCCTGGAGTCATAGAGTCTGATTATATGGGTGAAATAAAAATTATGGCCCATTCACCACAGGGCATAACAGTAATACAATCTAGTCAACGTGTTGTTCAATTAATTCTACTTCCTACAATTCCAGTTGGAAAAGCCTTTAAACAAGAACTAGGATCCCGAGGTTTGGTCTTCAGATGCTTATTGATTCAGGCCATTAAAAACAGCGCCTGAGCTTCTATTGTATATTCAAAAAAAAACCTTTTAAAGGTATTTTGGATACTGGTGCAGATATTTCTGTCATATCTCAAAAACATTGGCCTGATGAATGGCCTTAAGCAGGTTGTAATTTCTACTTTGCAAGGCATTGGGCAATCACACAACCCAGAACAGAGTTCAACCTTTTAAAAATGGAGGGACAAAGAAGGACATAAAGGACATTTTCAACCTTATGTTTTGCCAGGACTGCCGGTTAATCTATGGGGGAGAGATGTTATGATGAATATGGGGGTATATATTTATAGTCCAGATAAAAAGATTAGTAATCAATTATTAGACCAAGGCATTTTACCCCATCAGGGGTTGGAGATAAATTCACAAGGGCCTTTACAACCCCTGATCCCTACAGTTAAAAATTATAAAAAAGGTATAAAATGTTTTTAGGAGGGGTCATTGATTGTCCTACAATCCATGCTGATCTGATAAAATAGAAGTCTGACGATCCAGTATGGGTTGATCAGTGGCCCCTATCAATAGAAAAGATCACGGCCGTCAATCAGCTTGTGCAGGAACAACTTGCTCTCGGGCCATATTACCCCCTCAAATTCACCTTGGAATTCACCTATTTTTGTCATTAAAAAGAAAACAGGTAAATGGAGGCTATTACAAGATTTACAAAAGGTTAATGAAACACTGGAATTGATGGGCCCCCTTCAGCCGGGATTGCCTATCCCCATGGCCATTCCAAAAAATACTTACAAGATTATTATTGACTTAAAAGATTGCTTTTATACTATTCCCCTTGCCACTAATGACTCAAAGATTTGCTTTTAGTGTCCCTTCCACAAATTATAAAGAACCTATGAAAAGATATCATGGCAAGTTTTACCTCAGGAAATGGCTAATAGTCCTACTCTCTGTCAGAAATTTGTTGTTCAAGCTTTAAAAAACCACTAGGTCCTTGTACTCCCAAGTATATATTATTCATTATATGGATGATATTCTTTTGGCATGCCAAGATGAAGAGTTGCTATTAACAACATTCGCTTATATGCAAACTACATTACAGGATTATGGTTTGATTATCACAACAGAAAAGGTGCAGTGCTTCCCCCCACCTATTCTTATTTTGGGTTTTTTTCTAGAAAAAAAAAATGGTTTCGAGCTCAAAAGATAGAGATTCGTAAAGATAATCTGGTTACCTTGAATGATTTCCAAAAACTGTTAAGAGATATTAATTGGATAAGACCTTACTTAAAGCAAACTACAGGGGAAATGAAGCCTCTTTTTGATATTCTGAAGGGTGACCCTGATCCAACTTACCCCAAACTCTGACTCTAGAAGGAAGGCAAGCCTTAGATAAAGTTGAACAGGCCCTGTCTAAACAACAAGCTACTTATTGTGACTATACTCAAAAATGGGGTCTATATATTCTTCCTACTAAACATGCTCCTACAGCAGTCTTATTCCAAAGATTACCTTTAAGATGGCTTCACTTGCCTGCCTCTCCCTCTCGGGTACTAACCCCCTATTATGATTTAGTTGCTGCCCTAATAGCTCTTGGGCGGTCAAAATCCATTGTATATCTAAGAAGAGACCCACATTTTATATGTGTTCCATTTTCTAAAATTCAGCAGGACTGGCTGTTTCAGTTTAGTGACAATTGTGTTATTGCTTTAGCTGGTTTTAATGGACAGCTTGATAATCATTATCCCTCAGATAAAATTTTACAGTTTGCCCACTATCACCAATTTCTCTTCCCCAAAATCGTTGTTTCTCAGCCCCTTGCTGCCGCCCTATTTACTGATGGCTCTTCTAATGGAATAACTAGTTTGATTATACAGGACAATACTGCCGCCTGGCATACTAATTATAAGTCTGTTCAAGAAGTAGAACTATTTGCCATTTTTCAGGCTCTATTACAAATTTCTGCTCCATTTAATTTATATTCTGACAGTCAATATATCATAAGAGCCTTAAACACTATTGAGAATGTTCCATTTATTGGTACCTTGAATTCTACTATCCAAACTCTTTTTCATGATATACAACATTTAATTTGCTCCAGAGTTAATAAATGCTATTTTGGTCATATTCATGCTCACTCTGGGCTTCCTGGACCTTTAACACGAGACAATGCTTTGGCTGACGAAGCTACATGTATGATATTTCCTTCATTGGAACAAATGACAAAAACTTCTCACAGCTTACACCATCAAAACAACAATAGCTTAAGACTTCAATTTGGCATTACTCGAGAAGCTGCCAGACAGATTGTTAAACAATGTCAAACATGTCCTCAATTTTTTAGTGTTCCCCATTATGGAGTTAATCCCCGAAGATTGTTGCCAAACGATATATGACAAATAGATATTACCCATATTCCTAAATTTGGTAAACAAAATTTTGTTCATGTTACTATTGACACCTTCTCTGGCTTTTTACATGCCTCTCTACAATCCGGAGAAGCTAACAAACATTGTATAGCTCATTACATTAAATGTTTTGCTGTTATGGGAACCCCTAAGACCATAAAAACAGACAATGGTCCAAGATACACTGAAAAAATTTTTCAACTATTTTTACACAATTGTCTATCTCACATAAAACAGGTATCCCTTATAATCCTCAAGGTCAAGAAATCATTGAACGGGCATATCAAACTCTCAAACATCAATTACAAAAACTAAAGTAAGAGAAATTGTATCCCAATACCCCCTCCAACTCTCTAAATCATGCTTTATTTGTTCTAAATTTTTTACAATTGGATAGAAGTGGCCGTTCAGCAGCACAGCGATTTTGGAACTTTGATGCACAAACAATAAGACCTAAAGTCTTTTGGAAAGACCCACTTGTGGGAAAATGGTATGGACCAGATCCTGTACCAATCTGGGGATGAGGACATGTTTGTGTTTTCCCACAGGATGCCAAAATGGCGCACTGGTTGCCAGAAAGGTTGGTACACACGACAGAGACAATCTCTAGTAAACCAGATGAAGAGATTGACGATTCAAGAACATGATGAATTACCGTCTCGACAACAACTTCAGACATTGATGCGAGAGACAAAGAATCGTGTTGCTGTACAGGGCGATCCGATATTGCCTTTAAGCTTCCTAATAACCTTATTAATTATCTTAAATCAGATTAATACTGCACACTCTAAAAAATATTCAAGTGCTTACTGGGCTTATTTTTCGGACCCTCCCTTCTCAACCGTGGGCTGGGAGGGTCGGTCTATTCCCATATACACTAATGATACTGTGGCTTTGGGTGGTTTTTCAGATAAACGTATTATTCCTAATCAAGTTAATTTCTCTTATCATAGAGTGTTTGATCACTTACCTATTTGTCTGTCTAGATATTTTAATTCAACAGGATGTCTTTTTGTTGGGGAGTCAAGATATGCTGATTATGACAATGGTTGGAGCCTATATATTCCTGGAGTAACAAAAGAATCTGAAACTCCTCAACGTTGTAATGGAACTGGTCCTTTAGATATCCCTTTCTGCGACTTTGGAACAAGGAAAAGAGTCACTGCTACACCATGGAAACTGTGTCGAGATAGAACTGCTACGGTTTATAACATATTTGGAACAAATGAGTCATTGTGAGACTGGTCTCCAGACTCGGCCCAAAATCCTGGAGCTCAAGATAATAGGAACTTTGCATTCCGTATTTGGAACTTGGGCGGCTCTAAAGTGTTTCAAACAGAAATCTGGAAACTAGCTGCCGCCCTTGGATGTGAGGGTTCCTACCTTCAGGTGGGATCAAAAGTGAGACACGGTTATTTATGAAATCTCACCATGAGGTATCCTCATACATGTGTGCCTCACCCTTATGCTTTGCTAATAAGATCTGTAAAAATACAACCTGGGTTACAAAATTATAATGTAACTTGTAACAATTGTACCTTAACTAACTGCGTTAGAAATTACTAATCAAACTAGGGTTCTAGTCTTAAGACAGCCTGCTTTTGTTATGGTTCCTGTAAAGATTAATGGGTCTTGGTATGATAAAAGGAGACTTGAACTTTATAGAAAAGTAGAGGGTGCTTTAACGTTATATCGAGGGAAATAGGGTTAATAATTCCGAGATTTGTAGCTTTGGTAACCCTTATTGCTTCCTCGATTACTGCAGCCCTGTCCCTGACACAATCAGTACCAACTGCAACTTTTGTTAATAATCTGGCACAAAATGTATCCGTTGCCCTGGGGACTCAAAAAGACATTGACAAAAAGCTAGAAGATTGATTGAATGCCCTTTATGATGTTGTAAAAATTTTAGGTGAAGAGGTTCAAAGTATAAAGTTGAGATTACAGGTACAATGTCATGCTGGTTTTTGATAGATTTGTGTTACCTCCAAAAAATATAATGGTAGTATAACTGCTTGGGACAAGGTGAAAGCTCATTTAAAAGGTATTTGACATAATGAAAATACTTCCTTAGATTTACTGCATCTACATCAGGAAATAATAAACATTAAAAATGCAACCAGACCTGATTTGGATGTTACAAAAAGAGCTGAGTCTTTTGTTAAAAAAAACTTTTTTGACATGTACCTACCATCAATAGTATTTGGTACTTGAGAACAGCCATAGGAGGACTATTCTTAATAATTTTAACTGTTTTATTTCTTGCACCTTGTTTAATTAAAAAACTGATTGATGATCTATAGATGATAAAGGCTTCCATCTATGGAAATGGTCTGCAGTTAAAAAAACATAAGCGTGTGCCTATATAAAAAGAAAGGGGGAGATGCGGGGAGCTGCCCGTGAGAATGGGGTCCTTTGTCCGAAGGACACAGCTCTGGGAGCTGCCTCAGTCCTTGAAGGTTTGCTTGCAAACATAGATCTCTGTCCCGCCACTCCAGAGATTAGGTGCTTATTTACTGCAGGCACCTGGAGCTCTGTGCAAACTTCTCACGCACAGAGAAATGTTATCTGGTGTAAGAAATAATAACAGGGTGCCATTCCCATGCTCTCCAGATTTCTTATGACTGTCTGTAAGATGTATAGGTCAACCAAGAAAAAAATGTCAACTGTCTTGTCTTTCTCATGCTCTTCTTATAAATCTAAGATGCTGAATAAAGTCGGCGTCAGACTGCGTCCCTTCGTGGAGATGTGTCTGAACCTCTCGACCCCATCTTTGTTGTAGTCTCTTGCTGTAGTTTCCTTTCTCAGCCCCGCCGTGCACGTTCTCGGGACCGGATCTATTTTGCCGGCTGGCACCGGCAACTTTTGACCTCATGTAGCTCATGAGGTCATAAAGAGTCAGACATGACTGAGCAACTAGGCATAGCACATGCCAAGCACAGCAACTCAGAGAATCTGCTTTTGCTACAGGATCCACCTTCTGTCCATTCCACTTTTCCCTCCAGGTCTCACTACCTGCTGATCATGTTGCCAGAGTGTCCCTCATAGGTGTCTTGTCACCAGTTTGAGGACATAACTTCCAAGATGTCAGGCCAGTGGGATGTTGATGCCACACCCCTTAGCATCTGGAAGTTTGGAGCATCTGGTGATAATTTCATTAAGCTCAGCCCTCCCCCACCATAGATCTTCTCATTGGCATTGTTGTTGTTAATTTGAGGACTTCTATAGGACACAAGTGACATATTGCTCTTCAGTAACAGGGGCTGATAGTCTTGGCTGGCAGAATGAGGCAAGGGGCTGTATGCTAAGTTCCATTTTCTGAGAAGGAGAACACCTCAATTTCATGAGGCCTTGAGCTCTCAGACCTGAAGGAAAGAAACCAAGGGTGTAGAAAGTTGACAGGCGCTGACTGGAAATCTGTGTGAGAAGGTGTTGCTTCTGGCTATGTCCTGTGTCTCATGCTGAGCACAGAAAAACTGATGCTTTTGAACTGTGGTGTTGGAGAAAACTCTTGAGAGTCCCTTGGACTGCAAGGAGATCCAACTAGTCCATCCTAAAGAAAATCAGTCCTGGGTGTTCACTGGAATGACTGATGTTGAAGCTGAAACTCCAATATTTTGGCCACCTGATGTGAAGAGCTGACTCATTTGAGAAGACCCTGATGTTGGGAAAAAAAGAAGGCTGAAGAAGGGGACTACAGAGGATGAGATGGTTAGATGGCATCACCGACCCAATGGACATGAGTTTGGGTAGACTCCAGGAGTTGGTGATGGACAGGGAGGCCTGGCATGCTGCGATTCATGGGGTCACAAAGAGTTGGATACGACTGAACGACTGAACTGACTGACTGACTCACACCACCATCATCATACATGGTCACTGGCCCTTGTCCAAGTCCAACAGGTCCAAATCCCCTTATCCCCCGGCAGGCTTATTCTACTTTGTGTTTGCAGTGGACTTATCTGGACATCTCACAGTGGAATCATAGATTATTTGTCCATTTCTGTTTAGCTTGTTTCACTTGGCATATGACTTCAAACTTTACTCACTTTGCAACACATTCCCTTAGTTGTTAAAAATAAATAGCACATAGGCTCACCATCATGTACAATCAGGGAATTACAAATTAAAATCATGATATATCACACCACACCTCTTAGGACTGCTAAACTCCAAATATAAGATAATACTAATTGCTGAAGGGTGAGGGATGACAGTGACCATTCCTCATTGTTGGTGGGATGCATGTACAGCCCCCATGAGAGACAGTCTGGCAGTTTTCCCTAAAGCTCAACAGGTCTCACCTTGGGGTCCAGCAATTATGCTTTCCGTATTTATGCAGTTGCTCTGAAATTATACGTCCAAATGCAAACAAGGATGTAATTTTGCACAGCAGTTCTATTCACAACGGGTACAAACTTGAAGAAATCATGATAACCTTCAGTAGATGAATGTGCAAGCAAATTGGTGTACACAGATATCAAGGGAACCAGAACACACCACCCCAAATTATGTCTGTTTGACATGAGTTATTTTAGTTTGATTAATTTAAAACAATAATAAAAAACAACTGAGTAGAGTTTGCCCCCTATTTTTTTTTAAGATTTATTCATTTCTTTATGGCCATGCTGTGTCTTCATTGCTTTGAGAGGGCTTTATCTAGTTGTGGAGAGCTGTTTCTACTCTTGTTGCAGAGCACGGGCTCTAGGTACGCAGGCTTCAGTAGTTGTGGTGCATAAGCTCAGCTGCTCTGAGGCATGTGGAATACTCCTGGATCAGGGATAGAACCTGTGTCCACGGCATTAGCAGGCAGATTCTTAGCAGCTGGTTCACCAGGGAAGACTGAGGTTGCCCTTCTGTGAAGTACATTTACATTTATTAGGGAAATCTCCATTTGTAAGGGTGTCCCTCTTTGAACCTAGGAGAAGGATAATTACATCTCAAGGAAAGAACACTTATCAATGAAGATGTCAGGACTTAAATCTGCAAACAATCATCTGTTTATTTACTGTGCTTTCCATGATAACCTGTCATAAATGGCCCCTGCCTTACCCTCAAGGTCTTTCTTTTGTTTGGGGCTGAAGATCTATTCAAGGTGAAGTCTTCCTTCATTGCAGGGAGTGACTCAGTTTTCCTTGGCATCTCCTCTATATGCAAAAGATACACATATTAATTAAACTTCTGTTTTTCTCCTGATAATTTGTGTTTAATGATGGAGGAGGGCTCAACCTAGAACCTGGAAGGGGAGAGGGAAATTTATTTTCCTCCTATATACATGCAAAGGAGTAACATTCAACAGTGGAAAGGAATGAAACATCAACCCTTGAAGTTCAGTTCAGTTCAGTCGCTCAGTCGTGTCTGATTCTTGGCAACCACATGAATCGAAGCATGCCAGGCCTCCCTGTCCATCACCAACTCCCGGAGTTCATCCAAACTCATGTCCATCAAGTTGGTGATGCCATCCAGCCATCTCATCCAATGTCGTCCCCTTCTCCTCCTGCCCCTAGTCCCTCCCAGCATCAGAGTCTTTTCCAGTGAGTCAACTCTTCGCATGAGGTGGCCAAAGTACTGGAGTTTCAGCTTTAGCATCATTCTTTCCAAAGAAATCCCAGGGCTGATCTCCTTTAGAATGGACTGGTTGGATCTCCTTGCAGTCCAAGGAGACTCTCAAGACTCTCAAGAGTCTTCTCCAACACCACAATTCAAAAGCATCAATTCTTCAGTGCTCAGCTTTCTTCACAGTCCAACTCTCACATCCATACATGACAACTGGAAAAATCATAGCCTTGACTAGACGGACCTTTGTTGGCAAAGTAATGTCTCTGCTTTTGAATATGCTATCCAGGTTGGTCATAACTTTCCTCCCAAGGAGTAAGTGTCTTTTAATTTCATGCCTGCAATCACCACCTGCAGTGATTTTTGAGCTAAAACAAATAAAGTCTGCCACTGTTTCTCCATCTATTTCCCATGAAGTGACAGGACCAGATGCCATGATCTTCGTTTTCTAAATGTTGAGCTTTAAGCCAACTTTTTCACTCCCCTCTTTCACTTTCATCAAGACGTTTTTTAGTTCCTCTTCACTTTCTGCCATAAAGGTGGTGTCATCTGCATATCTGAGGTTATTGGTATTTCTCCCATCAATCTTGATTCCAGCTTGTGCTTCTTCCAGCCCAGTGTTTCTCATGGTGTACTCTGCATATAAGTTAAATAAGCAGGGTGACAATATACAGCCTTGATGTACTCCTTTTCCTATTTGGAACCAGTCTGTTGTTCCATGTCCAGTTCTAACTGATGCTTCCTGACCTGCATATAGGTTTCTCAAGAGGCAGGTCAGGTGTTCTGGTATTCCCATCTCTTTCAGAATTTTCCACAGTTTATTGTGATCCACACAGTCAAAGGCTTTGAAACCATACTCACAGAAAACTAGTCAATCCAATCACACTAGGACCACAGCCTTGTCTAACTCAACCCTTGAAAGACAGGGATAAATCTTAGATGCATATGGCTAAGTGAAAGAATCCAGTTGAAAGGCTGCACCCAGTATGACCCCAATGTGACATTCTTGGAAAGATAAAGCTACAATAGATGATAAGCAGATCATGGGGTGGGGACTTGGAAGTGATCATTTAGGATGGATACCTGTCGATATGCACTTGTCTTAGTGTATTACTTTATATAGCACAAAGGGTCAATCAGAATCTATTCAAATTTACTTATGTGTTATATAAGTAAGTCATAGGATGGAATACCAAACACAACAGAATCTCAACATCACTCACTAGTCTATCACTATTAGAGAAATCCAAATCAAAACTGCAAATGACATATTACCTCACATTAGTCACAATACCTATCATCAAAAAATCTACAAACAGTGCTGGAGAGGATGCAGAGAAAAGAGACCCTTGTTGCACTCTTGGCGGGAAAGTAAATTGATATAGCCACTATGGAAGGCAGTATGCAGATTCCTTAAAAAACTGAAAATAGAACTACCATAACACCCAGCAATCCCACTGGTTTTGCTGAGACTGAGTTCAGTTCAGTCGCTCAGTCGTGTCCGACTCTTTGCAACCACATGAAGCACAGCACGCCAGGCCTCCCTGTCCATCACCAGCTCCCGGAGATCACACAAACTCGTGTCCATTGAATCGGCGATGCCATCCAGCCATCTCATCAGCTGTCATCCCCTTCTCCTCCTGCCCCCAATCCCTCCCAGCATCAGGGTCTTTTCCAATGAGTCAACTCTTCTCATGATGTGGCTAAAGTATTGGAGTTTCAGCTTTAGCATCAGTCCTTCCAATGAACACTCAGGACTGATCTCCTTTAGGATCGAGTGGTTGGATCTCCTTGCAGTCCACTGGATTCTCAAGAGTCTTCTCCAACACCACAGTTCAAAAGCATCAATTCTTCAGTGCTCAGCTTTCTTCACAGTCCAACTCTCACATCCATACATGACCACTGGAAAAATCATAGCCTTGACTAGACGAACCTTTGTTGGCAAAGTAATACCTCTGCTTTTCAATATACTATCTAGGTTGGTCATAACTTTCCTTCCAAGGAGTAAGCGTCTTTTAATTTCATGGCTGCAATCACCATCTGCAGTGATTTTCAGGATAAATTGATTCTAAATTTTACATGAAAAATGAGCAAGAGCACCTAGGAAAGCCCGAGGGAAAAAAGCCAGGTCCATTGATGAGGTGTGATAAGGCCTACCAGGAGATAAGCCAGGATTATTTTAAAGCCAGGATTATTATCATTTGTTTTTTAAGAATCCAGGCCACTACTGTTACAAGTTTCATTATTGCCTCAGATACCACTATTTTGAAGCCTTTTGACTTGTTAGGTGCCTCCCGATTCAGAGATCTCCACTCTTATTTTATTTCTGGTTTCTCACTCAGATCATTTATTAAGAGTGAAAGTTGCTGGGAGCTGGCAAGAGACATTCCGCTCGTGACAAAGGTCATGAGGAAGGAGGCTCGGCATATGCAAAGGCGGGATTGAGCCTCGGGAGTCTCCCCAGATATTCTCGAGTATCTTCCCCCCAAAAACCAGAGTCTGCCTACTTTATTGCTTTGTGCTCTCACCTCTGACTTTACTGGGGGCTGTCCCCCACCACCATCTCACTCTCTCTGTCAAAGAGTTAACTTACAGCTCCAATTAATAAAGTTCCTGGGCAATTAGGAGTGTTTAAATCCAAACCCCTCAGATGGCTCTCTAACTCGCCTGACAAGTTTACCCGGACTCCTACAGCTATGCATAGGATTGCTTACAGTCTCCCAGCCTTGAGAGGCACGGGAAGCTTAAGATATTAAAATAGTTTAGAGCCTCTCAGAGAGTTAGAAACTGTCAGAATAAACTAGTAAAGGATTTCATTGATGAACCAATGCTTGTTGCCAAGTTTCCACATCCCCTGAATTGTATCCTTGAATGTGTATTAATTAATATAGTTGGTATGTAGAAAAAATAATTAGTGGCCTTGGTGTTAGTAACTTTAGACCCTTAAGGTAATAAATTCTTTCCTTTGTTGTAAACCCATTACACATCCACCCTATAGGAATGCAATTTTATCTTCGGAAGATGGCGCCAAACCTTAAAATAATTACTCTTAGAGAAAATAAGTCTTTGTTGATAAGTCCTTGTCCAGAGTCATAAAATGTTAATAGGCCTTCTGGCCAGAAGATGGTGTAAATCACCTAAACCATTTGTATACGATAAATTTGCAGGAAAGAAACCCTGGGTTTTTGATAAGGATCAAAAACTGCTGACTTTGCATCCCCTATTATCCTCTATGTGTAACTTAGGGTATATAAGCCCCTGTTAAAAATAAAGCTACGGGCCTTGCTCACCAACGCTTGGTCTCCCCATGTCATTCTTTCCTTTAACTTCTGGCTGAAGTCTCCATCTGGAGCGTGAATATCCTCTGCGACCACTTATTTGCCTCGGCTTCTAAGACCCACTCGAGAAGGTGTCTAAGGTGGGGCACTTTCCACTATTCGAGAGGGCACCTGCAGCCTCCGTGGTCAGAGCTAACCTGGTGTCACGGGTTATATTGATTTTCCGCATAAACCAAGCTACTCAGCCTCTTTTCTCCACTGAATTTTCCTACTGAGCTATCCTCATTCTATTACTCTTTATATCTCTAATTACCATTTGAATAGGTCACCGACGCTGTCTCCCCTTCGAATACCCTGGATCAGCTGGGGCTGGACCTCGGCAGAAAGTTGTGTAACCCCATTCACAATTATGCAACACAAAAAGCCATATACATACTCAGAGTGTTAATACCCTCTGTAGGCAGGTGAGAGGTGCCCAAGTGGCAGGAGAAAATAAAACTGCGATTGGTGGACTTTTTTTATTTCTTTTTTCTTTTATAATTCTGCATTGTCATGACAATACCTGGTTCTGCCTGAACTTAACTTGATCTCAAATCTTGCAATTACCAGTATGTTTTTCTCATGGAAATGTCTTCCTTAAACTATGTTAATGTGTCAGAAGACTATGTATTTGCTTGGAAATCTGACTTTCTTTAAGATTCTTGTCAATTGTTTTATGGCCAGGCATGACTCACTTTGTGCCATGCTATCTCAAAATACATGTTGTGGGTGAGGTGCCTGATGCAACTCTTTCAGCTTTGAGGTGTATCTTTTCTCTAATTAGAGCTTGCTAATACGTATATAACTCCTTGCTAGAAACTAGCAAGGGGGCAATCTTTCTGTCCCCTTCTGATGTCTATATCAGACTCTTTCTCTATCTCTTTTATACTTTAATAAAACTTTATTACATAAAAATCTCTGAGAGATCAAGCCTCATCACTGGCCCCGGATTGAATTCCTTTCTTCCAGAGGCCAAGAATCCTGGCATCTGTCATAGCTCATTGCAGCAACATTTCAATACTGAAGAGATCCTCCAAGAACTAAGAGTTTGAATAGTACAGAGCCATAGATTACAAAATGAAAATATATATGACCCCCCCCCCCCTAATTTGTGCAGCTTCACAGGTGCCACTATGTGGGTCAGGAAGATCTCCTGGAGGAGGGCATGGCAATCTACTCTGCTGTTTTTGCCTGGAGAATACCATGGACAGAGGAGCCTGGCAGGCTACAGCACATAGGGTCACACAGAGTGGGACATGAATGAAGTGACTTTGCACTCACGCACCTTAATTTTTCAAGAAATAGCTGGAGTAACAGGCAGATTTGGCCTTGGAGTACAGAATGAAGCAGGACAAAGACATAGAGTTTTGCCAGGAGAACGCACTGGTCATAACAAACACCGTCTTCCAACAACACAAGAGAAGACTCTACACATGGACATCACCATATGGTCAATACCACAGTCAGATAGATTATACTCTTTGCAGCCAAAGATGGAGAAGCTCTATACAGTCAGCAAAAACAAGACCAGGAGCTGAATGTGGCTCAGATCATGAACTCATTATTGCCAAATTCAGACTTAAATTGAAGAAAGTAGGGAAAACCACTAGACCATTCAGGTATGACCTAAATCAAATCCCTTACAATTATGTAGTGAAAGTGATAAATAGATTTAAGGGAATAGATCTGATAGACATAGTACCTGAAGAACTATGGTCAGGAGTTGGTGACATTGTACAGGAAACAGTAACCAAGACCATCCCCCCCAAAAAAAAGAAATTCAAAAATCCAAAATGGTTTTCTGAGAAGGCTACACAAATAGCTATGAAAAGAAGAGAAGCAAAAGGCAAAGGAGAAATGGAAAGTTATACCCATTCGAATACAGAGTTGCAAAGAAGAGCAAGGAGAAATAAGAAAACCTTCCTCAGTGATCAATGCAAAGATAGAGGAAAACAACAGAATGGAAAAGACTAGAGATCTCTCCAAGAAAAGTAGAGGCACCAAGGGAACTTTTCCTGCAAAAATAGGCACAATAAAGGACAGAAGTGGTAGGGACCTAAAAGAAGCAGAAGATATTAAGAAGAGGTGGCAAGAAAACACAGAAGAACTATACAAAAAAGATCTTCATGGCCCAGATAATGATGATGGTGTGATCATTCGCATAGAGCCAGACATCCTAGAATGTGAAGTCAGGAGGGCTGTAGGAAGCATCACTATGAACAAAGCTATTGGAGGTGATTGAATTCCAGTTGAGCTATTTCAAATCCTAAAAGATGATGCTGTGAATGTGCTACACTCAGTATGCCAGGAAATTTGGAAAACTCAGCAGTGGCCAGAGAACTGGAAAAGGTCAGTTTTCATTCTAATCCCAAAGAAAGGCAATGCCAAAGAATGCTCAAACTACCGCACAATTGCACTCATCTCACATGGTGGCAAAGTAATGCTCAAAATTCTCCAAGGCAGGTTTCAATAGTATGTGGACGGTGAGTTTACAGATGTTCAAGCTGGATTTAGAAAAGGCAGAAGAACCAGAGATCAAATTGCCAACATCCCTTGGATCATTGAAAAAGCAAGAGAGTTCCAGAAAAGCATCTACTTCTGCTTAGTTGACTACACCAGAGCCTTTGTCTGTGTGTATCACCACAAACTGTGGAAAATTCATCAAGAGATGGCAATACCAGACCACTTGATCTGCCTCCTGAGAAATCTGTATGCAGGTCAAGAAGCAACAGTTAGAACTGGACATGGAACAACAGACTGGTTTAAAATTGGGAAAGGAGTAAGTCAAGGCTATATATTATTATCCTCCTTATTTAACTTATGTCCAGAGTACATCATGAGAAATGCTGGACTGGATGAAGCACAAGCTAGAATCAAGATTATCAGGAGAAATATCAATAACCTCTGATATGCAGATGACACCACCCTTATGTCAGAAAGCGATGGGGACCTTGATGAAGAGCCTCTTGATGAAGGGGAAAGAGAGTGAAAAAGCTGTAAGAATTGACCCTAGAACACTGTTTGTATCTTTTTCAGAATTCTCTCCTATGGGAAGTTGAAAATGTGAAAAAGCAATTAGAAGAAATGCAAAACAACAAGATGCTTAAATCTCTAAATCCTTTAGAAATTTGTTAAGAGCCGAATTGAGTGCCATTCATTGTTACAGCCACTACAGATGCTTAGCGGAAGTTGAGTTACATTTTCTTTATGGCTAATCCACTGCTGTAATACCTATAGCATTTCTGATTTTGAACATTGAACATGTTTGCATTATAGGTGGATTTAGAGTGTGGTCGTTGTGTGTGGTTCAGAATTCTGAGTAGTTCTTTCTGGGTTCACCTGAAAGCTGAGACAAAGTGTGAGTCTTTCACAGGGACAGTGCTGTCCATCAGAAAGATAATATGAGCCACATACACAATCTAAACTTTCCTAAAAACCAACAGGTTACTTGACGTCCTTTTTTCAACACGAGTCTTGAAATCTTCTGAGTGATTTCCACATCAAGCTTTGCGCCAGCCTGTCTCACATGCTCAGGGGCTGCACGAGGCAAGTGATTGCCATGGCCAACAGCACGGAGCTGCCAGGTTGAGTCAAGTGACTCGAAAACTTGGCCTGTTTGACTTGATTTACCCCATGAGGAAGTGAAATGGGTTGTAGAGGAATGAATGTGAGGAATCCCCAGGAATGTAGGTGAGCTTCATGGAGACAGTTTAAAGCAATGAGAGGAGTGAGAGCAATAGAGTGAGTCCTGCCCCGCCCCCCCCCCCACCACCCCAACCCCAAGTCCAGCTTCTCTCTACAGGCTTCATCATTGTTAATGGCTTGCCATGTTTCCTCCAGAAGCTTTTCTACACCTAAGATGGAACTTTTTATTCATTATGGTTTATGAGGTTCAATATTGTTCCGAGTATTTATATTTGCATGGGACTCTTAGAGAACATTTTCTCAGAATTAAAATATTTGGAGTTGATACACAGTATTGATGAAACTCAAAACCCCAGGCAGAGGTTTGGAAGTGGGGGGTCAACCAGTTGATATTTGGGTGTATTCATTTGAGGGGCCTGACAGACTGTGACACTGATGTTTCTGAAGAGTTGCAGAAGGTTAATGACCTGTAGTCTTTTTTACATGAATGGAGACTGAGACATGACTTGCCGTTGACTGAGGTGGGAGGTATCACTTGGCTTGTGAATGAGGCAAGCAGATTACTGAGTATCCTGATTTTTTCTTACTCGTTGTTGTAGTGGCAGTAATTCGTATTAAGTATTTAAATGTTTCTCTGGGTTCTTCATGGAAAATGGTCACAGGTGAGAGATAAACTTTGGTAAGTTTTTAAAGTGCTTAACTGGTGACATTCATACATCTGTAGGAAATCGACTGCTGCTTGAATCCTGACTTAGGAGACAGTTTGGAGCCCATATGCATATTTCTGCATTTGTGTGCTTAGGGGATCCTCATGGTCCAGGGCCCCTGCTCAGCCTTCTTCTAGAGTAAGGGGATATCACTTGAGACAAAGGCAGAGCCAGAAACTGGCCCTGTGTCCGAAACCACGGCCGGTGGAGTTCAAGGAGAGCATGTGCCCTGCAGAATGAATAGGGAACATGGCCGGATTTGCTGGCAAATCTCCTCCAGGGTGAGGGGCTGGTGTTGCAGTGGTGGAGACCCCCTGCTCCCAGGGTGAACAAGGTAAGGGTGAGGAGGACTGTGTAGACAGTGGAGGAAGAGGAGGTGGATATGGCCTCCTGCTCCTGAGGGGCTTGGGTAAGGAGCGGGGCACTGGTGCCTGGACCCGAAGGCCTGGCACGGTTGGGGGGTTCAGACAGAGAAGGCTGGGGCCTGGCCACCAGTCCCCTGTGTGTCAGTGAGAGTGAGAGATGAGAAGAGGAAGCAGCTGCAGGGCAGGAAGGGCTGCTGTGCTCTAAAAGACAGTGGGCTGCAGTGGCTGGTGGGAGTGAGGGATGTCTCCAGGAGGCAGCTCTCGAGAGCAGCACAGATGGGGCCTCGGAGCAGGGATTGCAGGAAGTGTGGGTTGGGTGGGGGGCACTATGCCAGCTCAGGAGGGAGAGAGTGGGGACTGAAAACCTGCCTCACAGGCAGGGCAGGCTCGGCGTATTTAGCAGGACCTCCCAGAGGAATTGGTCACCTTGTCTCTGAGACCTTCTTCCAGAGGAAAGAGCCTCGGGTGATGAGGGAGAGATACATGGAGGGGGAGAGAGATGGAGGCTGCACTCTGTGAGGGGACTGGGAGGTGATGGTTGGGGGCCAACCAACCCGGAGGCCTCTGTGGCCCTCAGAAGACCTGCGAGGGTCTGCAGTCCATGGCGGGACTGTGTCGTATCCCCCACCCAATTCCCAAGTGTGCTCTGGCCCCAGGCCCTGGGGTTGAAGTGGAGCAGAGAAAGGATCGGTTCCGTCAGGAGGGAGGGGAGACGGGGGGGATACAGGCGTGGCTCAGGGAGATTCCAGACCTCCATCTCCTGTGCAGCATAGTTTTCCTCGCAAAACTGTTGAGCAGAGCAGCATGTGAACCTGAGCAGGCTGAGCTGGTGGTTGGCCCTGGCCGCTCTGCAGACATAAGGGATGTCCTGTCCTAGAAGGAGGGCTCTGCCTCCTGGGTTTAGGGACTCCTGCACGTGAGTCCCTAAACCCATTGCCCTCTTCCCAGAGACAATACTGAGCAAAGCCCCGGCCGTCCTGCAGTGCAGGTGGCTCACAGTCAATGTGGGGCGCCCTGCCTCTCAGCAGGCCCCTCTGAGTGAGCTCCTGGGTGTCGGCAGGCCCAGGCCTTAGTGCTCAGGGCCTAAGCATCTGTGCTAAGCTCCAGAATTCAGCCCAGAGTCTGGTGACACGCTCATCTCTGCATTTGGTGGGTGACACCAATGGAGCTCAGCTCCGAGCTGTGGGTCCTAGGGCTTTCTGCTGCGGGTTTTCTGAGGCAATGTTAGAAGCGCTGAGAACGATGCAGACAGTATTCCAGGCAGACGGGTGATTGTAATCCGCAGACTTCATGCGGGAGATGGAGGTTAGAGCAGGAGTGGGTGGGAGGGGAGGTGCAGGTGCCAAGGAGAAAGCAGAGCAGGTGCAGGTAAGAATAAGAAATTATTCAATTATGTTAGATTTTAAATAAAATGGCATTGTTCTATCTCTCCAAACCCCACAGAATTTCATACTTTGGAAATTCTGCAGAGAACAAATCACTTCATTCTGAAACCAGAATTTCCATGGAGAGTCTCCTCTGAATATGTCCAACATAAGATCAGGGTGGATCAGAATCAGTTCCCAACATCTGCTTGATTATCTCTAAGGGAGACAAGAATACTCAGACTGTGTGCTCTAGGGAATTTTATTGTTTAAAAGAAAAATTAAATCTCTACTATGGCAAAAGACAATTATTCTGCACTGTCTGAGTTTATCCTCTTGTGACTCACAGATAATCCATAACTTCAATCCACTCTCTTTGGTGTATTCCTAGTAATCTATTTAGCAAGTGTCCTGGGTAATCTTAGATTGATTCTGCTAATACTTGTCAACCTGCAGCTTCATATATTCATTTTTTTTTTCTCAGCCATCTGGCTTTTATTGATTTTTCTTTTACTTCGTCTGTCACCCCAAACACCTTGGTGAATTTTCTGTGTGAAGTTAAAAGTATAACATTTTATGCACATGCCATTCAGGTGTGCTGCTTCATCACATTTGCAGTTTGTGAGCAGTATTTGCTCTCAATCATGGCCTATGACAGGTATGTTGCCATTTGCAACCCTTTACTGTATGCCATCATCATGCCTAAAAAACTCTGCAATCAGATCATTGCTAGCACATATATTTATGGATTCGTTGTGGATTTTGCACAGACAGTCGCAACATTCCTTTTGTCTTTCTGTGGCTCCAATAGGGTCAACCACTTCTACTGTGATGACGTTCCTTTGGTCGTGTTGGCTTGCTCTGACACTCACATCAAAGAGCTGATGCTGTTAACCATTGCTGGGTTCAACACCCTTTGCTCTCTACTGATTATGATCATTTTTATGTCTTCATCCTCTTTGCCATTCTGAGGATCTGCTCTGCTGAAGGAAGGCAAAAAGCCTTTTCTACCCGTGTTTCCCATCTCACCTCCATCACCATATTTTATGCAACAGTCATTTTTATGTACCTCCTGCCCAAATCAAGCCATTCTCTGAACATACGTAAATTTGCTTCAGTATTCTATGTGGTAGTGATTCCCATGTTAAACCCATTGATCTATAGCTTGAGGAATCAGGAAGTAAAGAATGCACTGAAGAGAATTATAGAAAAGTTCCATTTGGCTATCAAATAACTGAAAAAATCAAGGATGGGGAGGAATCAGAGGACTTGTAATTATGGCTTATCTAGAGTCCATGGGGTCGCTAAGAGTCGGACATGATTGAGCAACTTCACTTTCACTTTCATGCACTGGAGAAGGAAATGGCAACTCACGCCAGTGTTCTTGCCTTGAGAATCCCAGGGATGGGGGAGCCTGATGGGCTGCCGTCTATGGGGTCGCACAGAGTCGGACACTACTGAAGTGACTTAGCAGCAGCAGTCAAAATGCTGATAAATGATAGTGTCAAATTCCTCACTTCCAGTGTTCACATTTACTCAATATATCTTACCCACTGTTTCATTCTTGGTGATTTACAAGTGAAAGGCATTTTTAAAAATTTGGAGGTGTTCAATTTTAAAAGGAGAAGGAGACAGACAAACAAGGAAAGACAAAGAGAAACAGAGATAGAGATATCTTAACTTGTTTGAACAGACATCTTTAAAATTAAAGAGAAGGAACATCGGGCATAATGACTTTATCTGAATTCTGTATCATATGGGTCATACTAAAATAGATCAACATTTGGTATCTTATATTTTGGGTTTACTGCATAGATAATCTGGAAAATAAGGCAAAGTTTAATGGCAAGATTTTCTTTTTTTAACACTCTGAATAATCTTCCTAACACTCCTCTTCTTGCATTCAGCTCAAAGAATAGCACCAGCAGAACAACCTTGACATTGAACCCTTGGTGACAACCCATACGGACACTGTATCAGTTTAGTTCCCTGGAGCTCTTTCCTGCCATTATCATTCCTTGCTTGTTCTATATCAGTTGTGATTAGAAACATAGACTCTTCCTTCACACAGTTTGGCGAACAATTTTAGTTTTCCCAAGTAATAGTTGTTATCTTGGGTAAATTATTATATTTCACATCTCTTTTCCTTGGTTTCTTCATCTACAATGGTAATAGTTCCTTTGTCCTGGACTGACTGTGAAGATTAAATAAGATGATGACCATAAAAGGCTTATATAGTTCGTAGTACATGCCAAGTGCTTCATGAGCATTGACTATTACACATAATTAGTAAAATTATTTTCAGCATTGTTATAGCATGCATAGCCTTTTTAGAAAGAGTTGGCAACATGATATGCTTTATTTTAAAATCAACAAAATGAAAACATAAAAGCTAACAAATTATTGTATTATCATAATTAAAGCAATTTCATTCCTTTTCATTTTTGTTTCAAATTGATATAAACGACTTTTTTTAAAGTGTACATATTTAAAGTACTCAATTTGATAAGTTTTGAAACATTACCACAGTGAAAATGCTGAATGAGTTTGTCCCTTTCCCCGAGGTTCCTCCTCCACTGACCCTGGGCAACCACCAATCTGGTTCCTGTCACTATGGATTGCTTTGCAATTCTTACGTGCATGCTGCATGCTAAGTTACTTCAGTCGTGTCTGACTGCTTATTTCCTATAGTTTTACATAAATGGAATCATCAATATGAACAGAGAAATTTTATATCTCAGAAGTGCAAACAGCTTCATGTTCAACGTTTGGCATAATTATTCTCTAAAAGTTCATTGCCCACACCACTGAGCTATTCTAAGGCCATTCTACCTCCTATGCATGTGTGAATGCTGTCACTTCAGTCATGTCTTTGTGACACCATGGACTGTAGCCCACCAGACTCCTCTGTCCATAGGATTCTCCAGGCAAGAATACTGGAGTGGGGTGCCATGCCCTCCTCCATGGGGTCTTCCAGATCTAGGGATGGAAAAGTGGCCCTGGCTTCTCCTGCATTGGCAGGCAGGTTGTTTACAACCAGCACAAAGTGGGAAGCCCATCCTACCTCCCACTGCCCCTAAATTTCATCACAATTGCTTTTATTAATTTTGGGGGGGTATAGTTACTTTACAATATTGCATTAGTTTCCTGCCATCAGTTCAGTTCAGTTCAGTCACTCAGTCATGTCCGACTCTTTGCAACCCCATGAATCACAGCATGCCAGGCCTTCCTGTCCATCACCAACTCCAGGAGTTCACTAAAAATCATGTCCATTGAGTTGGTGATGCCATCCAGCCATCTCATCCTCTGTGGTCCACTTCTCCTCCTTCCCCCAATCCCTCCCAGCATCAGGGTCTTTTCCAATGAGTCAACTCTTCACATGATGTGGCAAAAGTATTGGAGTTTCAGCTTTAGCATCAGTCCTTCCAAAGAAATCTCAGGGCTGATCTCCTTCAGAATGGACTGGTTGGATCTCCTTGCAGTCCAAGGGACTCTCAAGAGTCTTCTCCAACACCACAGTTCAAAAGCATCAGTTCTTCAGTGCTCAGCTTTCTTCACAGTCCAACTCTCACATCCGTACATGACCACTGGAAAAACCATAGCCTTGACTAGACGGACCTTTGTTGGCAAAATAATATCTCTGCTTTTGAATATGCTATCTAGGTTGGTCATAACTTTCCTTCCAAAAAGTAAGCTTATTTTAATTTCATGGCTGCAGTCACCATCTGTATTGATTTTGGAGCCCAAAAAAATAAAGTCTGACACTGTTTATATTGTTTCCCCATCTATTTGCAAGGAAGTGATGGGATCAGATGTCATGATCTTTGTTTTCTGAATGTTGAGCTTTAAGTCAACTTTTTCACTTTCTTCTTTCACTTTCATCAAGAGGCTTTTTAGTTCCTCTTCACTTTCTGCCATAAGTGTGGTGTCATCTGCATATCTGAGGTTATTGATATTTCTCCCAGCAATCTTAATTCCAGATTGTGCTCCCTCCAGCCCAGCGTTTCTCATGATGTACTCTGCATATAAGTTAAATAAACAGGGTGACGATATACAGCCTTGACATACTCCTTTTCCTATTTGAAACCAATCTGTTGTTCCATCTCCAGTTCTAACTGTTGCTTCCGACCTGCATACAGGTTTCTCAAGAGACAGGTCAGGTGGTCTGGTATTCCCATCTCTTTCAGAATTTTCCAGTTTATTGTGATCCACACAGTCAAAGGTTTTGGCATAGTCAATAAAGCAGAAATAGATGTTTTTCTGGAGCTCTCTTGCTTTTTCAATGATCCAGCGGATATTGGCAATTTGATCTCTGGTTCCTCTGCCTTTTCTAAAACCAGCTTGAACATCTGGAAGTTCATGGTTCACATACAGCTGAAGCCTGGCTTGGAGAATTTTGAGCATTACTTTACTAGTGTGTGAGATGAGTGTAATGTGAATTAGTTATTCATATACATATATCCACTCTTTTTTAGATTCGCTTCCCTTTTAGGTCACCACAGAGCACTGAGTAGAGATCCCTGTGCTATACAGCAGGTTCTCATCAGTTATCTATTTTATACCTAACAGTGTATATATGTCAATCCCAATCTCCCAATTCATTCATCTATCTTTCCTCCCTTGGCAATCCTAAGTTTCTTTGCTATATCTGTAATTCTATTTCAGTTTTGCAAACAAGTTCATCTGTACCATTTTTGTAGATTCCAGATAAGGGATATGATATATTTGTCTTTCTCTTTCTGACTTATTTCATTCACTTTGACAGTTTCTAGGTCCATCCCTGTTGCTGTTAATAGCATTGCTTCATTCTTTTTTATGGCTGAGTAATATCCCATTGTACATATGTACCACATCTTCTTTACCCCTTCCTCTGTTGATGGACATTTAAGTTGCTCCCATGTCCAGGCTATTGCAAATTGTGCTGCAATGCACATTGGGGTGCATGTATTCTTAGAAATTATGGTTTTCTTCAGATATATGTCCAGGTGGGCTTCCCCAGTAACTCAGCTGGTAAAGTTGCCCAGCAGATCTGGTTTTGATCCCTGGGTGGGGAAGATCACTCAAAGGAAGGCACGACAAACCACCCCAGTATGCTTGCCTGGAGAATCCCTATGGACACAGGAGCCTGTGGGTGACACACCATAGGATTGCAAAGAATCAGACATGAATAAGCAACTAAGCACACACATGGCAGCTGTAGTTTTATTTATTTTAAGGAACTTCCATAATGTTCTCCATAGTGGTTATACCATTTTACATCTCCACCAACAGTATAGGAGGGCTCTTTTTTCTCCAAACCCTCTCTAGCATGCATTGTCTGTAGATATTTTGAAGATGGATAGACATTTCCCCGAAGAAGACATACAGATATTTAAAAAAAAAAAAACATGAAAATATTCTCCGTATCACTAATTCTTCAGTTCAGTTCAGTTCAGTTGCTCAGTCGTGTCCGACTCTTCCCGACCCCATGAATCGAAGCACGCCAGGCCTCCCTGTCCATCACCAACTCCCGGAGTTCACTCAGACTCACGTCCATCGAGTCAGTGATGCCATCCAGCCATCTCATCCTCTGTCGTCCCCTTCTCCTCCTGCCCCCAATCCCTCCCAGCATCAGAGTCGTTTCCAATGAGTCAACTCTTCGCATGAGGTGACTGGTGACTGGAGTTTCAGCTTTAGCATCATTCCTTCCCAAGAAATCCCAGGGCTGATCTCCTTCAGAATGGACTGGTTGGTAGTGAAATGTAAATCAAAACTACAGTTGGTTAGCAATGACAACCCACTCAAGTATGCTTGCCTGGAGAATTCCATGGACCGAGGAGTCTGGCAGGATACAGTCCATGGGGTCTCAAAGAGTTGGACATGACTGAGCGACTGTCACTCACTCACCCACTTAACCTAATTGGCCATTTTAAATTTATTTTTTCCTGTGTTTGTGATTATATTTGAAACTGAATTTTTTTTGGTTCTTCCATTCCTGCTATTAAAATAAGCATATATTTTCTTGAAACAAAATTTAAGCTATTTTTGTTGCATTTAGTAAGGATTGCGTTAATAAAATATTAATTATTTTGTTCCAAACTTTTCAAAGTAAAACTGGAGATAAAATCAGCTGAATCTTATTCTGTGTGTCTGGTGCTGGATGAAACTCTTTAAATGGATGGTATCAGCTAATTTTTATAACACTCTACTGAGACAGGTACTTAAAAAAAAAAAAAAAAATCCAGAACAGTTTATGTAGATCTTTAATAAGCATGTAGCTAGTAACTAGAGAAAAAAATAAGTTTAATTTTGTTAAAACAGATTTTTAGTGACTATTTTAAACATTTTTAACTATGGCATCAGAGAATACTCTCAAGAGTCCCTTGGACTGCAGGGCAATCAAACCAGTCAATCCAAAAGGACATATCAGTCCTGAATATTCATTGGAAGGACTGATGTGGAAGATGAAGCTCCAATACTTTGTCCACCTGATGCAAAAAGACAACTCATTGGAAAAGACCCTGATGCCAGGAAAGTTTGAGGGCAGGAGGAGAAGGAGGTGACAGAGGATGAGATGGTTGGATGGCATCACTGGCTGAATGTACATGAGCTTGAGCAAAATCCAGGAGATAGTGAAGGACAGGGAAGCCTGGCATGCTGCAGTCCATGGGGTCACAAAGAGTTGGACATGACTGAGTGACTGAACTGGTTTTGAACATTGATCCAAATTCATTTAAAGACTAAATTTAAATTACTTGTTTAATTAAAAAAATAATTTGAAAGACAGATGAGCCTGAATCTGGCACAATGAATGAATCTTTCCTGGGGATCACATACTCTGGAAAAGAAAATGAAGGGAAAAGTCACCACACCTGGGGAAAAGCTATTCAGGAAAAGCTACTCAGGGGAAATGAACTCTAATGGTCCTCAGCCTGGGTTATTACTTATATAATAAAATATCAACATTTATGCTTATTAATTATCTAAAAACCAAATTAAGTAACAAGAAGAAGGTCTGAGGGAAAAAAATCTGTCAATAAATATATAATGACTAATGGTTTTTCTTCATAGATAACACTGTAATGTTACTATGAAGCAATCAAACTATATTAAAATATGGACTTCTCTGAACTAGTATGTAAATAAGAGATATAATTGAGGGAATATGAGGTACTTACATGTACGCAACAAAAAATTAAACTCATTAGAACATTTACATTCTAAGCATATTCTTGAAAATCTAGTACTTCTACAATTTATTTTGTTAAATTAATAAATCATACTTTCAAGAAAATTTACTTATTTTAAAGACTATTTTAGATACATTATATAAGTGGAAAATGAGCATTTTATCCTACTCTAACTGGCTTATTTTACTTATAATATCCTCCAGGCTCATTTATGTTGTCATATATGGCAGAATTTCTTTCTTTTTAAGGCTGATATACATGCCATATTTTCTTTTTTTAATTTTTTTTATTAAAGGGTAGTTGACATTTCTGCAAAGTGATTCATATCTCTGTGTATACATATATCTTACTGTTATAATATATTATTAATAATATTATTTATCATTATATATCATTATATATTATATAAAATAATTATAACAATATATTGTATTATATATTATACATACTTATATTATATATAATAATATTTTTATTTTTATGTAATATATATAAATTATAAATATATGATTTATAATATATTATATATATATTATATAATATATATTTTATATAATATATATAATTATACATATAATATATAAATATATACTATATAATATAATATATATAATATATAATAATATAATATATTAATATAATATAATAATAGTCTAATATTTAATAATTATAACGATAATTTTAGTAATAATGATAATAAATTATAATAATAAATAATTATGAGAATACCAAAATATAAAAATTTGCTATTAATATAATAATTAATATTATAATAAATAATGATATATAATATTAATATATAAGATAATATATAGTATATTATGTATAATATATAATAGATAATATATGTGTATGCTGCTGCTGCTGCTAAGTTGCTTCAGTCGTGTCTGACTCTGTGTGACCCCATGGACTGCAGCCTACCAGGCTCCTCCGTCCATGGGATTTTCCAGTCAAGAGTACTGGAGTAGGGGTGCCATTGCCTTCTCCGAATATATGTGTATAATATATACATATTATATTATATGTATATATAATTATATTATGTGTATATTATATAATATATATGTATAATATAATGTATATTATAATTATAGATTAATTAGGTATAATATATAACATAAATATACAAATATTATAATATGCTATTATATAGCATATAATAATTAATTATATTATTTATTATATAAATTATTATATTTATTATATTTTATATATATATTATATTTTACATTATATATATATATATATATATATATATATATATATATATATATATACACTATGCCTACAAGGCTCAGTCCATTGGGTGCAATGAGGTGGACATGACTGAGTGACTGAGCATGCATTATATTTATATACATATATATTCTTCATGTACATTTCTATTATGGTTTATCATAGAATGTTGAATATAGTTCCCTGTGCTATACAGTGGAACCTTGTTATTTATCCATCCTATATGTCCTTACAATTAAAATATATACAATAGAATTCTACTACTGAGCCATAAAGAAAAAATGAAATAATGTCATTTGCAGCAACATGAATGGACCTAAAGATGAACAGAGCCACTGAACAAGAGGTATGGATGGAACATATCTGACAATGAACAGACATGTTAAAGCTGGCAGGTTTTATGGAGGAAATTATTGTATCAAATCTTTAGGTTTGAAAATTTCCATAGGAAAAAACCTGATTACATGATAATTAGTTTTTTTAGTAAAAAGATAAAAAATAGTTGAAAGTCTGTATGTAGTTGTTTCAGCTTTTCATTTGAAATATTAATGTCTTTATTAAAACTATTATCATACAGGTCAGCAAATCTTTACATGAGGAAAAAAAATACATATATACCCTCAAACTGTACTTTACAGTTGCTACCTCTGAACGTGATAGAAAAAATGGAATTCAAAATGCAAAAATATATATGTTATAGATGATGTGTGTGTACTTGGAAAACAAGATAATTTAGAGATGTACTTTCATAGTTTATTGCTCTTTGGTTTATGTTGGTATGAAAAGGGGTTCTATAGTGGGATTCTTATTTGAGGAAAGAAAAATAATTTCTTTGTTTGAGATATTTAAAAAGATTTAATGATATACATATATATATATATATGTATGCATGTATTTGTCTATCTATCATCTATCTATTATACTACTGCTACAAATGACAAAAGTATCCAAGAATTTTGTTAGACATTCTGAAAGGGACACAAAAATTGTACATTCTTGAGAATTTTAGACTGCATTAATTTTGAAATATATAGCCCTTCTGCAGTTAGATCTTGATTCTTGGTACCAGCTAATGATTTAATCAGCTGTTCAGTTCAGTTCAGTTCAGTTCAATTCAATTGCTCAGTCGTGTCCAACTCTTTGCGACCCCATGAATCGCAGCACGCCAGGCCTCCCTGTCCATCACCAAATCCCAAAGTATGCTCAGACTCACGTCCATTGAGTCAGTGATGCCATCCAGCCATCTCATCCTCTATTGTCCCCTTCTCCTCCTGCCCCCAATCCCTCCCAGCATCAGAGTCTTTTCAAATGAGTCAACTCTTCACATGAGGTGGCTGAAACTGGAGTTTCAGCTTTAGCATCATTCCTTCCCAAGAAATCCCAGGGCTGATCTCCTTCAGAATGGACTGGTTGGATCTCCTGGCAGTCCAAGGGACTCTCAAGAGTCTTCTCCAACACCACAGTTCAAAAGCATCAATTCTTTGGTGCTCAGCTTTCTTCACAGTCCAACTCTCACATCCATACATGACCACTGGAAAAACCATAGCCTTGACTAGATGGACTTTTGTTGGCAAAGTAATATCTCTGCTTTTCAATATGCTATCTAGGTTGGTCATAACTTTCCTTCCAAGGCGTAAGCGTCTTTTAATTTCATGGCTGCAATCACCATCTGCAGTGATTTTGGAGCCCCCCAAAATAAAGTCTGCCACTGTTTCCACTGTTTCCCCATCTATTTCCCATGAAGTGATAAGACCAGATGCCATGATCTTAATTTTCTTAGGACCCACTAAATGTTAGTCACAGTTATCATTACTATCATTCTACTTTCAATTATTATAGCAGCATCAATTTGCAGTTTGCATATTCACTTACTGTCCATTAAAGGTTTAGTCATCAAAAGTGTCTGGTGTTATAAGTAGTATATTGGGACTCAGAGTTTATGACTTTCCCAACTGTGTGTGAGGAGATAATTGATGAGCTTGAGTCAAACCTACATCCTGCTCCAAAACCTCTAATCTTCCCACTGCAGTCTGCAGTTTGGTCTCCCAAAGGAAGATGCTTCAAGGCTGAGGACAAGAGTCATCCTGAGGAATCAGATGATTACTTCAACACACTCAAACTGCACCCCATATTCATTAATCCTGAGTTTAAACTGTTTGTTGAAATTGGTTTTTATTAATACATCCCCAAGAAAAAGCTGAGAAACATCATTTTAATAAGTCTCCTTGAAACTGATTAAAAGGTAAATCTACCTTTAGCAATTACAGTAGGGAATTCTGTTTGCAGGGAAGAGTTTTGTAATAGGACCCAGAGACACAGTTTCATCACTGACACTTCAGCACACTTAGTCAAAGTCAGTCTCTCTTTACTTAATGATCATCAATTATTCAATTAAAATAGACAAGTAAAGAATGGTAGCTACAAAAAATATATTTTTATTAGTTTTCCCAAATATTCTGAATTTTTGCAACCTGACTAGAAATGGAAATATTAACCTAATTTATTTCATATTATATATTATGAGCAAGCAATAGGCACTTGGGAACTTTTAAATTTTCTGGAGAGATACTTTATATTCACTAACACAAAATAATTTGGTAATAGAATCACTGATTATTTTTTTTCAAATTCAATGCTGCTACTATTTTTTTTTTCCATAATTCAGATTTTTAACATATGAGGGAAGGTATTGCCAGAATGCATTAAAGGATACCAATGGGTTTAATACTTTCCTGAATAAAAAAACAATCCTAAAGAGTCAGCTAGGTAAAAGCTAACTCATATGAAGATAGGATTGAAATAGCTAATGTAAAATATATGTACTAACAATGTGAGAGGCCATATACCATGTGTGTATAGTTTGGATTAGGTGATAGTGTGTGAGCTGCAATAATTAGACAAAGTTTTGGTTTCTTCATAACTCTAGAATAGAAATTATGAACCAAAATATGATTAAAATGCTCATATTTATCATTTCATCATTTTATAGAAATTAGACAGGGCACAAAAATCTCATCACAATGAAAACAAGATAATGAAGGTATCAAATGAAGTCCAGTCAGTGCCAGTGCTCAGTGTCCAGTTGTGTCCAACTCTTTGTTACTGCATGGATTGTAACCTGCCAAGCTCCTTTGTCTACAGACTTTTCCAAGCAAGAATACTGCAGTAGGTTACCATTTCCTAATCCAGGGAATCTTCCCAGCTCAGGGATTGAACCTGTGTCTGTTGCATCTCCTGCACTGGCAGATTCTTTATCATTACCTGGGAAGCCCTCAAATCAACTTACTCTGTGAAAACAAATAAAAACTTGCTTCAAGAAATAAGTCAAATTTTCAGCTTAAAAGTATCAGAGAAATAATTGTGTGTGTGGGAGTGTTTAATACCAGGGCCTCTTACACTGCAGGCAGATGCTTTACCATCTGAGAAACAAGGGAAGCCCAAATAAAAGTTAAAAGAATACAAATGAAGTATATGTAGATTATTAGTCATGAATAGCCGTATCCTCCTTCGTAGTTAAATAAGAAAGATTGAAACTAGGTATATTAGAAATTAAGTACCAAAAACTGTGTAAAGAAAATAAAAAGCCTTATGTAACTTGATTTAGGAATTAAAAACAACAACAACGTAAAAGAAAACATAATTAAATGGAGTCATTTTTTAGCTACTTTATCTGTAGTTCCTGACACAACTGGGGAATTAATAAATTATTGTTGAGAAATACATTAATTTCTCAAAAAGTTTTGGTAGTATGACTCCCAACAATACCAATCTCATTATTTTCAAAGGATGTTTCCTCTTTTATGCTAATTCAGTTAATTATTCAGTCAGTTCAGTTCAGTTCAGTCGCTCAGTCATGTCCGACTCTTTGCTACTCCATGAATCGCAGTACGCCAGGCCTCCCTGTCCATCACCAACTCCCGGAGTCCACCCAAACTCGTGTCCATCAAGTCCATGATGCCATCTAGCCATCTCATCCTCTGTTGTCCCCTTCTCCTCCTGCCCTTAATCCCTCAGAGCATCAGGGTCTTTTCCAATGAGTCAACTCTGCATGAGGTGGCCAAAGTATTGGAGTTTCAGCCTCAGCATCAGTCCTTCCAATGAACAACGAGGACTGATTTTCTTTAGGGTGGACTAGTTAGATCTCCTTGCAGTTCAAGGGACTCTCAAGAGTCTTCTCCAACACCACAGTTCAAAAGCCTCAATTCTTTGGTGCTCAGCTTCTTCACAGTCCAACTCTTGCATCCATAACTTTACTAATGATTAACATACAATTTACTAAAGATTTAATGCTTCCCTGGTGGCTCAGTGATAAAGAATCCTCCTGCCAATGAAGAAGACACAAGTTCAATCCCTGGGTCAGGAAGACCTTCTGCAGAAGGAAATGGCAACACACTCCATATTCTTATCTGGAAAATCCCGTGAACACGGGACCCTAGTGGGTTACAGTCCTTGGGGTTGCAAAAGAGTTGGAAATGACATAACAACTAAACAACAACAGTTTAATAGGCATAAAAGAGAAAATATCATTTTTAAAGGATGAGTTTGGCAAGTGAAAACTATATATAATTATTAATATTAGTGAAGAAAAAAATGTAAACTATTGCAACTCTGTTGAGAATCTTTATTGAGTCTCCTGTTTGTGTCAACAAAGACATATAAAGAGGCAAATAAGAGACCAAAACGTCTTCCCATATGATAAATAACAAAGAGAAAGGAACAAATCAACTAAAAGTTTGGTATAATAATGAATGATCTTGGGGGAAAAAAAGTAAGTTAGGGAAGAGAAGCAGTGTACTAGTAATTAATGCTGATGTGGCCTCTATGATAGTACAGACATGATTCTAGACCTTTTACACAATTTACATCCTTTATATTTGCATAGTTTACACACACATTTAATCCTCAAAGTCACACCAGAAGCAGTTACTATGTCCATTTTTGTTTCAAAGATGTTGAAAATAAAATACAGGGTGTTATGTGAATAAGTATTGTCATGGCTCATACCAACAAAGCCAGAATTTGGGCCTAGATAATCTAACTCTAGTGTTCTCACATTTCACACTGTGAAAGTGTCCAGGAGGTGAAAGAGTGAGATATCAAAGAAAGGTATCCTAGGCAGAGGGAATGAATGCAAACCTGGGGTCTCCCAGGTGGCTCTAGTGGTAAAGAACAAGTTTGCCAATGCAGGAGATATAAGAGACATGGGTTTGATTCCTGGGTTGGGAAGATCCCCTGAGGGAGGGCATGACAACTCACTCCAGTATTCTTGCCTGGATTATCCAATGGACAGAGGAGCCTAGAACATACACACACAAGCTGGCATGCCTTAAATATTTTATATATATATATATATATATATATATATATATATATATATATGGATAGAAAGAAGGGAATGGGGGAGGGGGAAGAATTAAGATAAATGTAGTCAGAAAACCATAAATAGCCTAATCATTCCCAGTTCTGTGGACCCCTGTAAACTTTTTGAAGTGATGTTGATTAACCTAGAGCCTGTTATACAAAAAGTAAGACAGAAAAAGAAAAATAAATATCATATATTACTGCATATATATAGAACCTAGAAAAATGGTGCTGATTAACCTATCTGCAGGACAGGAATAGAGACACAGACATGGAGAAGGGACTTGTGGACACAGGAGGAGAAGGAGTTTTTGATCAGCTCCTAAGCATGTCCGGCTCTTTTCAAACCCATGGACTGCAGCATGCCAGGCTTCCCTGTCTTTCACTATCTCTTGGAGTTTTCTCAAACTCATGTCCATTGAGTCAGTAATGCCACCAGTCATCTCATTCTCTGTCACCCCTTTCTCTTCCTGCCCTAAATCTTTCCCAGCATCATGGTCTTTTCCAATGAGTCAGTTCTTCATATCAGGGGGCCAAATCATTAGAGCTTCTTTCTTAGTCCTTCCAATGAATACTCAGTGTTGATTTCCTTTAGGATTGACCAGTTTGACATTCTTGCAGTCAAACGGACTCTCAAGAGTCTTCTACAGCCCCAAAATTTGAAGGCATCTATTCTTCAGCACTCAGCCTTCTTTATGGTTCAACTGTCACATCCTTACATGACTACTGAAAAAAAAACATAGCTTTGATTATACGGATCTTTGTCAGCAGAGTAACATCTCTGCTTTTTAAGAAGTTGTCTAGATTTATTATCTTTTCTTCCAAGGAGCAAATATCTTTTAATTTTGTGGCTACAGTCACATTCTGCAGAAATTTTGGTGCCCAAGAAAATAAAATCTAGCACTGTTTCTACTTTTTTCCTATCTATTTGCCATGAAGTGATGAGATTGGATGCCATGACCTTAGTTTTTTGAATGTTGAGTATTAAGCCAGCTTTTTCACTCTCCTCTTTCATCTTCAGAAGGTTCTTTAGCTTCTCTTTGCTTTCCTCCATTAGAAGTGTCATCTGCATATCTGAGAGAGTGGGGCACATTGAGAGTGTAGCATTGACATGTATATACCACCTGTGTATAATAGATAGCTAGTGGGAAATTGCTGTAGAGGACAATGAGCTCATTTGGTATTCTCTGATGACCTAAAGGGATGGGATGGAGGGGGGAACTGGGAGGGAAACTCAAGAGAAAGAGATACATGTCTACTTAAAGCTGATTCACATTTTGTACAGCAGAAATCAACACAACATTGTAAAGCAATTATATTCCAATTCAAAATAAATTTGAAAAAACCATAAAAAAGAATCTGATTTCTATACTGGGTGAAATGGGCAACTACTGGAAGATTCTGTGCCAGGGAGTAAGATAACCTAATTTACTCTTTAAACAAATTACTCTGCTTTACAATCAACTGAAGATAGAAAGGAAGGAAACAGAGAACCTAGCTGAAAGGATGATGGATAAAAACATGGAATAGCATTCTAGCTGGCAAAATAAGTTGGATGCCAGATAAATTGGAAGAAAGCACCAATCTGAATTCCTCCAAGTCAAGAGTGATTCAAGGTATTTGCGTGGAGCAACCATAGGATTCAGAGGCATTTGAGAGGAATGGACTTGAGAGAAGAAAGGGAATGGTATTAGAAACTCAGTTTTGGACACTAAATCTAAGATGCTTAGTGCACTATCAAGTAAAGACATCAATCTGAAATTGAATATGAGAGTTTAAAATTCAGAATGTACTAAGGTGAAGAATTACATTGGGAACAATTTGCATATGTACACTGTTAAATGGAATAAGACTGAATGAAATTAACAAGTAAAGGAAAATGTGTAGATATAATCAGATGAAATTGACAAGGACTTGAACTTGTGTCTGTCCAACATTTAGAGGTCAAGGCAATGAAGAGAAACCAGCAATGAAACTGAGGATGAACATTCAGGAAGAAATTCAGGGGGGCATGAAAATTGAAATGTGAGAAAATTCATCAAGAAAGGAAAAACTATGCCAAATATGGTAATAGATTAAATAGGATGATCTTGTTAAGTGGACTTTATATTGAATAATGGGAATAAAAGGATGACTGGAATGATTTCATGAGGAGTGGGAGGACATACACTGGAGGCAGCATACAAACACAAACAACTTTGCAAAGAACAGTGCTGCAAAAAAGATAATTTTGCAGTAAAGTAAGTACAAGGCTATGTTTGTTTGTTTGTTTTTCCAGTAGTCATGTACAGATGAGAAGGTTGGACTATAAAGAAGACTGAGGGTCAAAGAATTTGTTCTTTCAAATTGCAATGCTGGAGAAGATTCTTGAGAGTCCTTGGGCTGCAAGGAGATCAAACCAGTTAATCCTAAAGGATATTAACCCTGAATATTCCTTGGAAGAACGGATGCTGAATCTGAAGCTCCAATACTTTGGCCACCTGATGTGAAGAGCCAACTCACTGGAAAAGACCTTGATGCTGAGAAAGTTTGAGGACAGGAGGAGAAGGAGGTGACAGAGGATGAGATGGTTGGATGGCATCACTGACTGAATGTACATGAGCTTGAGTAAAATCTCAGAGATAGTGAAGGACAAGGAAGACTGGCATACTGCTGTCCATGGGGTTGAAAAGAGTCAGACACAACTTAGTTACTGAACAACAACAGCAAAAATGTTAAAGTAGACTTATTGTCTTACTCAACATTTCTATTTTTCAGTATTTAATCTTAAAAATATTGGATCATTCTAAACCAATCTTGAGTAAGATAATTTATTATAGGATTAGTATTTTCTAATGTGTTGTTGTTTAGTCACTATGTCATGTCCAACTCTTCTGCTCAAAAGTCATGTCCATGGACTGTAGTCAGCTAGCAACTTCTGTCCATGGAATTTTCCAGGCAAGAATACCGGAGTGGGTTGCCATTACCTTCTCCAGTGGATTTTCCTGCCATTTCCTTCTCCTTGGGATCTATCCCAGGGATAGAACTCGTGTCTCCTGTATTAGCTGGTGGAATCTTTACTACTGAGCTACCAGAGAAGAATTTTACTAATTAGAAAAAGTGACAAAATATTAAAATTGGATGTATTATAGAGTATTATAAACATATTTTGGAAATAATCTTACATAGTGTATTAAATCCTGATAATCACTGGTGTCCAACTCTTTGCAACTCTGTGAATTATAGTCTGCCACGTTACTCTGCCCATGGGGTTCACCAAGCAAGAATACTAGAATGGGTTGCTATTCCATTCTCCATGGGATCTTCCCGACCCAGGGATTGAACCAAGTCTTCTGCATTACAGGCAGATTCTTTACCATCTGAGCCACCAGGGAGGCCCAGAATCCTGATATATCATCAGACTTTTATATTTGTGGAGCCTGAATTTGGCAATTCACCCAGGAGCCATGGTTTGTGAATCCACTGATGCAGAACCTCTGAATTGGAGGGGCAATTGTGCTATGCTATGCTGTTTTGTATAAGGGAATTTATCACCCCTGCGTTTGGTGGGGAGGAAGGAGAGGTGTCCTAGAACCATCCCCCACCCCCAAGATATTGATGAACTACTGACTTGCTGGGGAAAAGAGGCCACCAGGGAAGTCCCAGTATAAGAAGTAAATCATCATATACTCTAAGAGCATATTTTAATAAAGTACATAAAATATGAAGGACAATGAATTGTCTTCAAGTTTAAAGAGTACTTACCTGTAGTGACTGACTTATACTATATATTTTTCATATTTTTCTGTATATCACATTTTATTATGATGCATTCATATACATAGGAAAACAAGTACATCAAGGCTGTATCTTATCACCCTGCTTATTTAACTTATTTGCAGAGTACATCATGAGAAACGCTGGACTAGAAGAAACACAAGCTGAAATCAAGATTGCCAGGAGAAATATCAATAACCTCAGATATGCAGATGACACCACCCTTATGGCAGAAAGTGAAGAGGAACTAAAAAGCCTCTTGATGAAAGTGAAAGTGGAGAGTGAAAAAGTTGGCTTAAAGCTCAACATTCAGAAAATGAAGATCATGGCAACCGGTCCCATCACTTCCTGTCAAATAGATGGGGAAACAATGGCAGACTTTGTTTTTTGGGGCTCCAAAATCACTGCAGATGGTGACTGCAGCCATAAAAGTAAAAGACGCTTACTCCTTGGAAGGAAAATTATGACCAACCTAGATAGCATATTAAAAAGAGAGACATTACTTTGCCAACAAAGGTCCGTCTAGTCAAGGCTATGGTTTTTCCAGTTGTCATGTATGGATGTGAAAGTTGGACTGTGAAGAAGGCTGAGCACCGAAGAATAGATGCTTTTGAACTGTCATGTTGGAGAAGACTCTTGAGAGTCCCTTGGAGTGCAAGGAGATCCAACCAGTCCATTCTGAAGGAGATCAGCCCTGGGATTTCTTTGGAGGGAATGATGCTGAAACTAAAACTCCAGTACTTTGGCCACCTCATGCGAAGAGTTGACTCATTGGAAAAGACTCTGATTCTGGGAGGGATTGGGGGCAGGAGGAGAAGGGGATGACAGAGGATGAGATGGTTGGATGTCATCACTGACTCAATGGACGTGAGTCTGAGTGAACTCTGAGAGTTGGTGACGGACAGGGAGGCCTGGCCTGCTGTGATTCATGGGGTTGCGAAGAGTCGGACACGACTGAGCGACTGAACTGAACTGAACATTTACATTTGACCCTTGAGCTATGTAGGATTGGGAACATAAACCCCACTGACTGTAGAATTTGCCTTAACTTTGCATTAAATATGCAGTTCTTCATCTGAAGAGTCAACCAACTTTGGAGAGAGTAGGACTGTAGTAGTATTTATTGAAAAGAAAATGGCATATGAGTGGATCCATGCAGTTCAAAACCATGTTGTTCAGGTGTCAGTTCAGTTCAGTTCATTCACTCAGTCGTGTCCGACTCTTTGTGACCCCATAAATCGCAGCATGCCAGGCTTACCTGTCCATCACCAACTCCCGGAGTTCACCCAAACTCATGTCTATCAAGTTGCTGATGCCATCCAGCCATCTCATCCTCTGTCATCCTCTTCTTCTCCTGCCCCCAATCCCTCCCAGCATCAGAGTCTTTTCCAAAAAGTCAACTCTTTGCATGAGGTGGCCAAAGTATTGGAGTTTCAACTTTAGCATCATTCCTTCCAAAGAACACCCAAGACTGATCTACTTTAGACTGGACTGGTTGGATCTCCTTGCAGTCCAAAGCACTCTCAAGAGTCTTCTCCAACACCACAGTTCAAAAGCATCAATTCTTCAGTGCTCAGCTTTCTTCACAGTCCAACTTTCACATCCATACATGACAACTGGAAAAACCATAGCCTTGACTAGACGGACCTTTGTTGGCAAAGTAATGTCTCTGCTTTTCAATATGCTATCTAGGTTGGTCATAACTTTCCTTCCAAGGAGCAAGTGTCTTTTAATTTCATGGCTGCAATCACCATCTGCAGTGATTTTGGAACCCCCCAAAATAAAGTCTGCCACTGTTTCCACTGTTTCCCCATCTATTTCCCATGAAGTGAAAGGACCAGATGCCATGATCTTAGTTTTCTGAATGTTGAGCTTTAAGCCAACTTTTTCACTGTCCACTTTCACCTTCATAAAGAGGCTTTTTAGTTCCTCTTCACTTTCTGCCATAAAGGTGGTGTCATCTGCATATCTGAGGTTATTGATATTTCTCCCGGCAACCTTGATTCCAGATTGTGCTTCTTCCAGCCCAGCGTTTCTCATGATGTACTCTGCATAGAAGTTAAATAAGCAGGATGACAATATACAGCCTTGATGTACTCCTTTTTCTATTTGGAACCAATCTGTTGTTCCATGTCCAGTTCTAACTGTTGCTTCCTAACCTGCATATAGGTTTCTCAAGAGGCAGGTCAGGTTGTCTGGTATTCCCATCGCTTTCAGAATTTTCCACAGTTTATTGTGATCCACATAGTCAAAGGCTTTGGCATAGTCAATAAAGCAGAAATAGATGTTTTTCTGGAACTCTCTTGCTTTTTTGATGATCCAGCAAATGTTGGCAATTTGATTTCTGGTTCCGCTGACTTTTCTAAAACCAGCTTGAACTTCTGGAAGTTCATGGTTCATGTATTACTGAAGCCTGGCTTGGAGAATTTTGAGCATTACTTTACTAGTGTTCAGGTGTCAACTATACTTTATTTATGTTCTAAAGAATTATATTTTCATACAGTAAATCATATATAAAAATGCCCTATACCTATCAAGTTTTCTAAAACTCTAAACTCATGGATTTTCTTGAGTTATTTTAGTAAATGAGGTGATATTTTTAAAAGTCTTTTTAATTATAAATTGAAGAAGGTAATGGCATCCCACTCCAGTACTCTTGCCTGGAAAATCCCATGGATGGGGGAGCTTGGTAGGCTGCAGTCCATGGGGTCACTAAATCGGACATGACTGAGGGACTTCACTTTCACCTTTTGCTTTCATGCATTGGAGAAGGAAATGGCAACCCACTCCAATGTCTTGCCTGGAGGATCCAAGGGACAGGGGAGCCTGGTGGGCTGCCATCTATGGGGTCACACAGAGTCGGACACAACTGAAATGATTTAACAACTTAGCAAATTATAAATTAATATAAAGGAATGGATTATTTAATTAATAATATTAAGGAAATTAGTTCGCTGTGTGGAAAAACAATAGCTTACATTCTTGCTGCAGGTCACACAACAAATTAATGCTATGTAATTTAAAAGTTGAACTTTAATGATATATGATGTAGACAGCAGGTATTTATTGTTCTTAGGTCTACATGTCACAAAGAATAGAGAAAACAACTGACGGTTTATAACATCTAGGTGAAAAACACAGGTAGTAGTTATAAAGCAAATAATTTGAATCAGAATCCCATCAACTAGGAAGGTCACAGGGAATGGAAGAGACAGATGTAAACAAATGATGACAATGCATCAGAAGCAGTTGGGATATTTAAAGTTTACCACTTTTTTTTTTTTTTTGCTTTTGCTTGTTTTGTTTCAAGCAACTGAATTGGACATGCACAATCAAGGATAACCACTTCAGTATTTTTGCCTTTAGAATCGCATAAATAGTATGAAAAGGCAAACAGATAGGACACTAAAAGATGAACTCCTGAGGTTGGAAGGTGCTCAGTGTGCTACTGGAGATTGATAGAGAAATAACTCCAGAAAGAATGAAGATATGGAGCCAAAGCAAAAACAACACCCAGTTGTGGATGTAACTGGTGATGGAAGTCAAGTCCAATTCTGTAGAGAGCAATATTGCATTGGAACCTGGAATGTTAGGTCCATGAATCAAGGCAAATTGAAAGTGGTCAAACAGGAGATGGCAAGAGTGAACATCAACATTTTAGGAACCAGTGAACTAAAATGGACTGGAATGGGTGAATTTAACTCAGATGACCATTATATCTACTACTGTGGGCAAGAATCCCTTAGAAGAAATGGAGTAGCCATCATATTCCACAAGAGTCCAAAATGCAGTATTTGATGCAATCTCAAAAAAATGACAGAATGATCTCTGTTTGTTTCCAAGGCAAACGATTCAATATCACAAAACAAAACAAAACACCAAGTCTATGCCCCGAACAGTCACGCTGAAGAAGCTGAAGTTGAATGGCTCTATGGAGGCTTAAAGCTCAACATTCAGAAAACTAAGATCATGGCATCTGGTCCCATCACTTCATGGCAAATAGATGGGGAAACAGTGGATGACTTTATTTTTCTGGGCTCCAAAATCACTGAAGATGGTGACTACAGCTATGAAATTAAAAGATGCTTATTCCCTGGAAGGAAAGCTATGACCAACCTAGACAGCATTTTTAAAAGCAGAGACATTACTTTGTCAACAAAGGTCCGTCTAGTCAAGGCTATGGTTTTTTGAGTGGTCATGTATGGATGTGAGAGTTGGACTGTGAAGAAAGCTGAGCACCAAAGAATCGATGCTTTTGAACTGTGGTGTTTGAGAAGACTCTTGAGTCCCTTGGACTGAAGGGAGATCCAACAAGTCCATCCTAAAGGAGATCAGTCCTGGGTGTTCATTGGAAGGATTGATGCTGAAACTGAAACTCCAAATGCTTCGGCCATCTGATGTGAAGAACTGCCTCATTTGAAAAGACCCTGATGCTGGGAAAGACTGGGGGCAGGAGGAGAACATGACGACAGAGGATGAGATGGTTGGATGGTGTCACCAACTCAATGGACATGAGTTTGGATGGACTCTGGGAGTTGTTGTTCGACAGGCAGGCCTGGCGTACTGCAATTCATGGGGTCATAAAGAGTCGGACACAACTGAGTGACTGAACTGAACTGATGAAGACCTACAAGAACTTCTAGAACTAGCACCCAAAAAAGATGTCCTTTTCATTATAGGAGTCTGGGATGCAAAAGTAGGAAGTCAAGAGATACCTGGAGTAACAGGCAAATTTGGCCTTGCAGTACAGAATGAAGCCGGGCAAAGGCTAATAGAGTTTTGCCAAGAGAACACACTGGTCATAGCAAACATCTTCTTCCAACTACACAAGAGAAGACTCTACACATGGACATAACCAGATGGTCAATACTGAAATCAGACTGATTATATTCTTTGTAGTGGAAGATGGAGAAGCTCTATACAGTTAGCAAAAAAAAAAACAAAAAAACAAAAAAAAAAACTGGGAGCTGACTGTGGCTCAGATCGTGAACTTCTTACTGGTAAATTCAGACTTAAGTTGAAGAAAGTAGGGAAAACCACCAGACCATTCAGGTATGACCTAAGTCAAATCCCTTACAATTATAGAGCAGAAGTGACAAATAGATTTAAAGGGTTAGATCTGATAGACAGAGTGCCTGAAGAACTGTGGGTGGATATCCATAACATTGTACAGGGGCAGTGAACAAGACCATCCATGAGAAAACCCAATGCAAAAAAGCAAAATGGCTGTCTGAGAAGGCCTTACAAAGGCCTCCAAAATCACTTTTGAGGGGGCTCCAAAATCACTGCAGATGGTGACTGTAGCCATTAAATTAAAAGATCCTTGCTCCTTGGAAGAAAAGCTATTATCAATCTAGACAGCATATTCAAAAGCAGAGACATTACTTTGCCAACAAAAGTCCTTCTAGTCAAAGCTATGGTTTTTCCAGTGGTCATGTATGGATGTGAGAGTTGAAGTATAAAGAAGGCTGAGAGCTGAAGAATTGATGCTTTTGAACTGTGGTGTTGGAGAAGACTCTTGAGAATCCCTTGGACAGCAAGGAGATCCAATCAGTCTATCCTAAATTAAATCAGTCCTGAATATTCATTGGAAGGACCGATGGTGAAGCTGAAACTCCAATACTTTGGCCACTTGATGCTAAGACCTGACTCACTAGAAAAGACACTGATGTGGTGGGAAAAATTGAAGGCAGGGGGAGAAGGGACCGACAGAGTATCAGATGGTTGGATGGTATTACCCACTTGATGGACATGAGTTTGAGTAAGCTCCAGGAGTTGGTGATAGATAGGAGAAGCCTGGAATCCTGCAGTCCATGGGGCTGCAAAGAGCTGGACACGACTGAGTGACTGAGCTGAACTGAATCAAGCATTAGTGATTTCATGATGACATCATTATAGTTTATTTTTGCTTATTTTTTAAAATTAATTTATTTATTTTAATTGAAGGCTAATTACTTCACAACATTCTAGTTTAAAATAAGACCTATTGTTACCTTTGTCTTTATAGGCTATTTTTTTTTTTCCCTAATTGAAGCTTTCTAATCACAGTTGCACCATGGAGAGTCAGTGAACCTAGTGCAGTCATGTCTGGGGAATATTAGAAATTAACTCCCCAAGGAACAGATACTGCACTTTACAAAGGCCTACTTCACACATTCAGGTAGTCTGGGTCTTCCAACTTTCAGGGGAAGATTTCTTCTACAACGAAGTAGGTTAAGAGATACTGTTGATCATTTCCATAACCCTCTTTTTCCAAGCCTCTACACTTTTCACAATTTAAAGGAAAGTAGAAGACCCTGATGAATTGGAGAAGGAAATGGCAACCCACTCCAGTGTTCTTGCCTGGAGAATCCCAGGGACAGGGGAGCCTGGTGGGCTGCTGTCTTTGGGGTCGCAGAGTCGGACATGACTGAAGCGACTTAGCAGCAGCAGCAGCAGCAGCAGCAGCAGCAGAGGACCCTGTCTAACTCTGCTCCAACTGGATGAAGCTGACATGTATACACAGTAATGAAATACTTTCTTAGCCCACACAAAATAAAATATCCTCTTTGACTTCTGCCCAAGACTTGGGTTTCCTTTAGAGGAAAACACATTGTTGATGAAACTGTGGAAGCCAATTCCTAAGGAAGAAGAGCATTTGTATGTATGAATGTTGTCTTTCTCTCAAGGGAAACTTTTGATCTTTAAAAAAAAAATGTGATTACCATCTTTCTAAATTCCATATGTATGCACTAGTATACTGTATTGGTGTTTTTCTTTCTTGTTTACTTCACTCTGTATAATAGGCTCCAGTTTCATCCACTTCATTAGAACTGATTCAAATGTATTATTTTTAATGGCTGAGTAATACTCCATTGTGTATATGTACCACAGCTTTCTTATCTATTCATCTGCTGATGGGCTGGTGCACTGGGATGACCCAGAGGGATGGTATGGGGAGGGAGGTGGGAGAGGGGTTCAGGATGGGGAACATGTGTACACCCATGGTGGATGCATGTTGATGTATGGCAAAGCAAAAATAAATTAAAAAATAAATAAAATTAAAATAAAAAAAATATCAAAAGAGACATTTGTGGCTGAAAGTAATTCACAAAGTAGGGAGTTTTTTTTTTTTTTTCCCAAAATTGATGAGGCTGTGTGGATTTGGCTTCTTTTTCCTTTTATTACAAAGAACAAATATAAGAAAATAAGCCTGATTTCAATGTATGATCAAAGAAAAGTAACTCAGTATCAAAATTTCTGCTAATTACCTCTAAAATATCCAAATTGATATTTATCATAGAAGACCAAAGTGAGACTCAGTTCAGTTCAGTTGCTCAGTTTTGTCCGACTCTTTGTGACCCCATGAACCGCAGCACGCCAGGCCTCTATGTCCAACCCAGAGTCTACCCAAAACCATGTCTATCGAGTCGGTGATGCCATCCAACCATCTCATCCTCTGTCGTCCCCTTTTCCTCCTGCCCTCAATCTTTCCCAGCATCAGGGTCTTTTCAAATGAATCAGCTCTTCACATCAGGTGGCCAAAGTATTGGAGTTTCAGCTTCAACATCAGTCCTTCCAACGAACACCCAGGACTGATCTCCTTTAGGATGGACTGGTTGGATCTCCTTGCAGTCCAAGGAACTCTCAAGAGTCTTCTCCAACACCACAGTTTGAAAGCATCTAGAGTTATTGTATTACCATCATGGAAATGGGCAAATGATGTTCAGATCAATATTTTATCTTTTTTTTTTCCCATTCTTTTGCCAGAATGGTGAGCTGTAGTGCCAATAGCTCTTCTAAGATGTCTGTTCAGGAAGATAAGTTAGTTGAAACACACCTTTCACAAGCTGGGTTTTGCCTCTAGCAAGAGGAAAATAAATGAATGGGGGAAAACAGTTTTCACGTCACATTTTATGTATGTACTTATGTATAAGTATGCATGTGTTTGTATATATGCATATTGGGATAAGTTCTGGGTGTTCATATATATATATATACTTTTCCAGTGGCTCAGTGGTAAAAGAATCTGTCTACAGTGCAGGAGCCAAAGGAGATGCAGGTTCAGTTCCTGGGTTGGGAAGATTCCCTGGAGGAGGGCAGAAACCCACTGAAGTATTCTTGCCTGGAGAATCCTGTGGACAGAGGACCCTTGCAGACTACAATCCATAGTGTTACAGAGAGTGAGACATAATTGAAGTGACTTAACACACACATACATATATATACATAGTTGCATGTGTAATTTTTTTTTTCTGGAAAACACATTAGGTACAAGTCATCACATTGAGCTGAGTCAATAGAAAGAGGAGGAAAAACTAAAAGGACACATTTTCTGACTACTCACAGTACCTTTTTAAAAAACAGCAGCAAAAAATGAAGCTTCCCTTTGGGTAAAATGTTTAGGGGAAAAGTAAGGGGTTATTCTTTCTATTTCACACACTTAATTTTAATTTGCTATGGTGAGATTTTTTTCTTTTTCTTTTCAACTTTACTCCTGAAATTAAAATTAGCTAGTTATCTTCCTTAGCCTTAAAAGTGGAAAGAAGCATAGAACTCTCAAAAACCACATCATGCAAGTTGAACATCGTGATAGGAGTACCACTTCCGTATAATTGCTATTTCTCTTGTCAACAGATGGCTACCATTTAAAAGCAGGAGTGAAGGCTACTGTTACACTAAATATTTACCAGATAATTTAGAAAGAATTCCTAATTATAAGTGTTGAAAATAATTTATGTAAAACTATTTGTTGCTGTTCACTCACTCAGTAGTGTCTGGCTCTTTGTGACCCCATGGGCTGCAACATTCCAGCCTTCCCTGTCCTTCACTACCCACCTGGAGATTGCTCAAACTCATGTTCATTGAGTAAATGATTGTAAAGAGCTGTACTTTTTAATATATGTGTATTCTAACTCTAACTACAAGTGTACTTTTTCACTTTTATAAAGTAGTATTTGAAAATGAACAAATTACATATGAAGCCAAAATTTGCCTAATTCACAAATAGAAATATTTTGTTGCCTCCACTTTTCTATCTATTAAATATCCTGTTTAGCTTTTATTATATTTAGCATAATGTATATTTGTTAAAATAAATGTCTATTAAAACAGATAAAATGTTACATATTTAAGTTTTATTCCACTGAGAAGTAAATATGGGAGCAGGATATTTAAAAATATCTTAATTCTCTCTATTATTAAATATAACTAAAATAATCTAAACCTAAAATGTTACATATTTTTATAAACATTATTTTTATTAAACCTCAATTTTTTGCTTCAGAAAATTATAAATAGTCAAACAGGAGAGTTTGAGGGGGGGTATATTTATTTCTTCTGATATTCTGCTTCAATGAGCAATAATTTCTCAAGTTAAAACACACACGTTTTGGCATCTGATGACAATTCCTTACTCCTGATAACTTAGCTGTCTTTACCTTGTCCCTTTTCAGCAGTTCAGAGACTAGAACAAATGATTGAAGAGAATATTACCAGGGTGATGGAATTCATTCTTTTGGGTTTATCAGTCCAGAGACAGATTGAAATTTTCTCTTTCTTCTCATTTTAGTGGTATCTTCCCTAACTTTGGTAGGAAACATTGGCATGATTTCTTTAATCCAGTTGGATCCTCACTTTCACACACCGATGTACTTTTTTCTCAGTAATCTGGCCTTTGTAGACTTTTGTTACTCCTCATCAATAGCTCCAAAGTCCCTGGAGACCCTCCTGACCAAGCACAGGTCCATCTCTCTCTATGCATGTGTACACAGCTGGGCTTTTCCCTGAAGTTCTTGATTTTGGAGACATTCCTTCTTGCAGTAATGGCTTATGACCTCTATGTGGCCATCTGCAGCCCTCTTCTCTACATGGTGATCATGTCCCAAAAGGTGTGCATGCAACTGGTAGCAGGCCCTTACTTATACAGCTTTTCTGTTGCTTTCCTCCACACAGTTGTTACTTTTTGATTGATCTACTGAGGCCCCAGTGTTATTAATTACTTCTATTGTGATGATGTCCCTTTGCTGGCTTTTGCCTGCACAGACACCAGCCTCAAAGAGATCTTGATTTTTATCTTAGCTGGATTCAACATGATCAGCTCTTTGACCACAGTCCTTATTTCTTACCTATACATTGTAGCTGCCATCCTGAGAATCCAATCTGCAGAACGGAGGCACAAAGCATTCTCATCCTGTGGTTCTCGTCTGACTGCTGTCACTATATTCTATGGGACTCTGATCTTCATGTATTTGCAGCCCAAATCAAACCATTCCCTTGACACAGACAAAATGGCCTCTTGTCTACTACACAATAGTCATTCCTATGTTGAATCCCATGATCTACAGCCTGAGGAACCAAGAGGTAAAAAATGCCTTGAGGAAAGCCTTTGAAAAATGTTATTTCCTGTCTCTAATAAACATTAAAATGTAGCTTGTAACACTGACTGTCTTGGAACTATGCTTCATGCAGATATGTTGTTTTTATTATCTTTGATAGATTAATTTTATTTTCACCATTTTTATGTAAGCAAAATGACTTTGCACATGTGTTCTATTTTTTATAAAATTTATAAATAAGATGAATCTTTTTATATTTCAAAAAAAAGAAGGATAAAAAAGGTTTTTAGCAGTCACAGTAGAGTGTATTAAATATGCTAAGAGTATACGTCATATTTGAGCAGGGGCACCTCAGATTGAGTGAAAAGCAAGAAGGAAAAATATCTTCTTGAAACTGAGATTGTAATTAAGTTCACGCGGTAAGAAGTGGGTGAGGTTATGTTAATTGCTTTTGTCCAACTTGAAAGAAAATATATTTTAAAGTGCTTATGCTTCACAAGAGGGGGATAATAAACTAAAACATAAAGATTATAAAAAAATAAATAAAAATTATAATGCACATTTTTAACAAATCGCTACTATTTGCATATGTGACACCTGACAGTTTTAACCTGGATAGTTTCTATTTAACTGATAATAAGATTTAGCCACTGCTTTCAAAAATGTTTCTATTTTATACATTGTGGAGACAGAAAAAGGGAAGTGATAAAGTAAGTTTCCTGTCCATCCCCACGTCATTTCATGCAGTAGCCTTTCCTCAACTGTACCCTGTCTACTAAAAAGCATTCCTCTCTGCTTGTGATCCCCACTAGATTTACTGTTGGTTTCTCTCTGTAATTCCATGGTTCTCATGTTGTTCATCCCAGGGACGGAGGAGCCTGGTAGGCTGCAGTCCATGGGGTCGCTAGAGTTGGACACGACTGAGCAACTTCACTTTTACTTTTCACTTGCATGCACTGGAGAAGGAAATGGCAACCCACTCCAATGTTCTTGCCTGGAGAATCCCGGGGACGGGAAGCCTGGTGGGCTTCCATCTATGGGGTCGCACGGAGTCAGACACGACTGAAGCGATGCAGCAGCAGCAGCATGTTGTTCAAAATTATGTCATTTTTCACCATGCAGATCTGGGAATCAGGGTCAGCTTTTGGAAAGTCATACTCTCTTTTTCTGTATCAAAACAAAAATGCAGACATACTCCTATATTCCCCCTGCAAAGCTTCAGATCCTTTTATATTTTAGGGATTTGAAGAAATTGTAATGGGTTGAGGGGACAGAAAGGGGTAGTTTAAAACCAAATTATAAATGTGGTTGTTGTCAGATGTCAGGAATATAGTTCTATGTTGGGGTGGTTGTAAAGTGATGTAATCTAAAACCCAATTAAACTGGAATGTATTTGTTTTCTTTTATTCAGATTCAAATGTTTGGTGTCTACCATGTGGGTGATATTGTGAACTATTCTTGTAGAGCAAAATCAAAAACATTCCTGAATATGCTGAACAGTCTGCTATTTTGGGAAATATTGGCAAAAGAAATGATTGTATAAGTTATTCAGAAACATTTTAGCTTATTTTATCCAAGTTATCTTAGGACACATTTCATTGTCAAGTTAGCTTTCAGATTTATGTGGAGACATCAATATTGCCCTATTAAATTATTTATATTAAACTTTATTTTAATATATGCCTCACCTAACCTCAACACCATTATTAAAGCAGCAATGAGGTGTTCTAAGTGGATGTAAATTGTACAAATTCTGAAGAGAAACAATGACTTACAATCCTGATTTTCAAGTTCTTATATCAACTTCTTTCAGGGTCAGGGAGCACAGTTGCAGAGAAATTAATCTTGGAAATCATGACTGTCAATTGCCAAAGATAAAACTCAAGAAAATAGAACATCTTTGTTGTAGCTTAAAAAAATAATTCCAAAAGTATAATTTAAATAGTTAAAAGCACAGCAGCAAGCCTATATAGTAAACTGTAGAGTAAAGGGTGAACCTGAGATTGGCAATGTGAGAAGGGTTTAAAGGTTAGTGAATCTTTCAAAAGGAATCTGGCGCCCCTTCTGGGGGATTCAGGGGAGGTTGCTGCAAAACCACCCATTTACCAAAGATAGTTCAGATACATTTGAAGAGCTCCCAGAGAAGAAAGGGTGATAGCCTGGAAGACTAAAAAAAACTAAAGAAAAAACAAAGTTCTAACATTGAAACAAAACTCTAAAGAAATATATTAGTTTCATCAGTCTGTGTTAACAAAGTAAACACACTCATTGACTTAAAACAACAAAAATTTATTTCTTCATGGTTCTGGAGCCTACAAGTCTGAAGTCAAGGTATTGGTGGAACCAGGCTCTCTATGAAGCTCTAGGGGAGGTTCCTTCCTTGTTTTTTCCAGCTGCTCATGGTCCCAGGCATTCCTTGGCTTGTAAACATCACTCCAGTCTCTGCTGTCTTCACATGGTCTTCTTCCCCCTACATCTGGGTCCAATTTTCTTTATTCTTGTAAGGACATCACTCACACTGAATTAACGGTCCACCTTACTTCAGTATGACTTCATATTAACAATTTCATCTTCAGTGACCCTATATTCAAATAATGACTTTGTAACCCAATGACCGTATAACCAAACTCTGCAGTTCTTCAGGTTAGGAACTTAACACATCTTATGGGGGGACAATTTCACTCATAATAAGTGCTTGTAAGTGTGTGCATACTCAGTTGTGTTCGACTCTGTGTGACCCTATGGACTGTAACCCACCAGGCTCCTCTGTCCATGGGATTTTCCAGGCAAGAATACTGGAGTGGGTTGCCATTTCCTTCACCAGGGGATGTTCCCCCAGGGATTGAAATCATGTCTCTTGCCTTGCAGATGATTCTTTGCTGCTGAGCCATTGCAGAAGCCCCACTAATAAGTAAGGACAGTTAAAGATGTGCTGGCTCAAATGTCTGGTGAAAACACACCTTATCTGCACCTGCAGGCATAGTGCAGAAAAAAAAAAAAAAATAGCTGAGATTTCCTAGCTTAAGAAAGAGACCTGCAAGTACCTAAAAAGGCTAGCGAAATGGCCTAGATGACTGGTCAAAAGGGATCCAAAACCAGTTAATGTGACAACTGGAGTCTTAAAGATCATAACAAGCCCAAGAACTCATCAAGTAGTTAGGACAAAGGGATATATAACCTAATATCTAATATAGATCAGAAGCTTGAGTTTTTCTCCTTCTGGTTAAGACAGAAGACAAGATGCCCTTCTCTCAATACCAGAATAGTTTCTGTAAAGACTTGATCATTCTCTGGTAAAAATCATCCTAGTGAGTGATAAGATGCAGAGGTGAAGTGCCAAAGATATGTTTATGGAAAGTATTATAAGAGCAAATATAACACTATAGCTAAGTGAACTCCCAAGATGCAGTGACTTAATAAAGTAATTTATTTTTTTCTCAGGCAGCAGTATGAGTTAAGAGGTTTGGGAAGGGGAATTAGACCCTCAATATGGGGTTGCCATCTTTGTCTAAAAAGTGATCATTTCAGTGACAACATTTTCAAGTGGGAAGGAAGAGAAAAAAGTCCATATCTAATGGCTTTAACATAGAGAAGGTGATCTTTAGGTTTCAGGCACCACTTTCTACTGATGGCTCATTGCCAAGACTTGACAACATTATGTATCCCACTGACAAGGGGCAATGGGAACGGTGGTTAACAGCTGGATGACAAATGTTTTACTTATAAAATAAAATATAAAATACTGGACACTGAGGAATATGTCTGCCATAAGGACAGACAAGTTACAATGATCTCTTACAATGATCTCTGTCAATATGATTATTTCTTGAGCAGCCTATTGTTTCATACTTGAAACCAACTTGTTAGAAGCAAACTTGGGTGATTTGAAAACATTAAAAAAAAAAAAAAAACTTTGTTAATGTAGTTTCCAATGCTAATCAAATGGTACTCTTTCTTCCTGTTCAGAACCTAAAGTTATGAAAAAGAACTCTCCTGCCACTGGCTGCCTTTTCTCAGAACCAATCTGAGGGAATGTGTCTTGTGAGAAATTAGTAAATTAGCCTGAGTAACAATACTTTCTGTGCTTAAATGAATCCATCTTTCCAGTGATATTATCACAAGTAAATGTTACTTCTCAGAGTCTTTCTACACATGTTCAGTTGTGCACCCCTTTTAATTGCATTAGCCCTTAAACAAGAATAAACTCATTCATGAGAAATTACTTCTGCTTCTGACTTGCTTTTATGCTGGTAATATTAGCAAGAGTCAACAAGGACAAAAATTTTATTCCACTTATATTAAGAATGAAGGTAGATTAAGTTGACACCAATCAACATAAGTTGAATAGTGAACTTGTAATCAGATCCCAATGGATACCAGTCTGAGCTGTGCTGATCACATTTTAACACATGTTGAGTGCAATGGCATTCAGTTTTACAGAGATTCTTATCTGGTTGATCCATTCTAGTTATTAAAACCTTGACTTAAGCAGCTAAACACAGACCTAAGAATGTAATGTTAGTGACAAGAATTTGGAATCAAACAATAGCTTCATCATAGCAATCAAATGTTTAATAGGACATTCTTCTGATCAAAAGTTAGATTTTAAATGAAAAAAAAAATCCATATTGCTTCATCTTTTTAAACTATGAGAAGGACATGATAGGCTTTAGTCTAAATTTTTCACCTATTTAAATTAATAAAGAGAAAAACTAGCCAAAATCCAAACCAAAGAGTAGAATTATGGTGAGTCAACAGATTGCTTGAAACACAAATAGTGTTAATTATAGAGCAATACATACTGAGAATTAACCTTATGATTGATTCATGACACTAGTTGAAGATTGTGAATACATTTTTGTTTTCAAAGCCCATGTATGTATGAATGTTATGGAAAGCTCTTTTGGTAAATGAGGATCCACCAACTTTTATATTCATGGAAAAGTGATGAAGTCTTAATTTTTTCTCATGAAATTATATATTATTTATAAAACAAGTGAAGAGTAATTATATATGCAAAATATCCTAAGAAATCATATTCAACTCTTACAAAGATACCTCCAAATTAACATGTGCTTATCCAAATGTATTTATGAGTTATCCGATGACTACACTTAGCACAATTTTGCATACACTGGGACTAACAGTAATAGGTCAGGGTTAGTATGTTTGCATATGTAGATAAAGGAGGCTTAGTCCTGAGAGTCCATTCATGGAGTAAACCATCACTGTGTTAGACTGGACCTCTTAGTATATTTAAGTGTTGCCCATATACAGTCTATTTTAAACAGGGAATTTATATGCCTGGACATTTATAACAGGAAGCTGCATACATAGAATTATGTACTGCAGGTTCACTGCCTCAAGTTTGCCTTGATGATTGCTTTGTTAACCGCCTCTTTCACATCTTTGTTCCTCAAACTGTAGATCATGGGATTCAGCATGGGAATCACTGTGGTGTAAAATACAGCCACCATCTTCCCCTGCTCCACAGACTCTTGAGTGGGCCTCCTGAGATACATGAAGATGAGAGTCCCATAAAACATGGTAACAGCTGTCAGGTGGGACCCACAGGTGGAGAATGCCTTCCTCCTGCCATCAGCAGAGCGCATGCACAGCACGGCTGCTATGATGAGGGTATAGGAAACGAGAACCACAGAGAGGGAATAAGTGAAATTAATCCCAGCAATAACAATCATGGTGTATTCTTTAATGTGGACCCCTCCACAGGCAATCTTGATAAGAGGAGGGTCAGCACAATAGAAATGGTTGATTTTAAAGTTTCCACAGAAGTACAGGCCATATGTCCACAGTGTGCAGATAAGGCTAACAGAGAATCCATAGATGTATGGCACAGAGATGAGACGAGCACAGACAGTCCTGGACATTTTACTGCCATAAGGGAGAGGGTTGCAGATGGCCATGTAGCGATCAAAGGCCATCACAGCCAAGATATATACTTCCACATGGACAAGGGCTATGAAGAAGTAACACTGCACCAAACACCCCACATAGGAAATGGTTTTTGTCTCTGATAGTATGTTTTCCAGCATCTTTGGAGTGACATTGGAAAAGAACCACACATCCACAAAAGACAAATGACTCAAGAAAAAGTACATGGGGCTCTGAAGCTGGGGGCTGATGCTGACCAAAATAATCATACCAATGTTCCCTATCAGAGTGATCATGTAAACTACTAGAAACACCACAAAAAAGAGAACTTGAAGCTCCTGATGACTGGTCAACCCCAGAAGAATAAATTCTGTCACATCTGTGAAATTTGGCATTGCCTTCATTTAGACCCAGTCTGCATTGCCTATGGACAAATTAAAAGAAACAAATAGATTTATTTTATTCTTGAAAATTTTGAGTCATGTTTATCAGTATCCTAGTTCAAATAATATAAAAGTCAATGTAGACTTTGCACAGTCTAATATAAGACTATATAATAACATTTATTTCCTTTAATAGGCCTTATAGGTAATTATTGCAATATTTATTAATTTCTTAACTCTAAAACAATTACATTCATGTACTACTAGTATCAGACACTTGTTTTTGCTAAATTATTACAATGATGTTAACATCATAGAGTGTTAATAGAAGTAAAGGTAGACCGAGAGTCATCAGAGAATGACCAAATCCATTTCAACATATTGTCTTATAGGAAAAGACTTGAGACTCATAAATATTCAACCAAGGTCAGACAACCACTTTGTGCTGAATAGGGAAGTAGTAAGAGTGAATCATTGAAATTCCATTGAATACTATTTTTGTGTATGATGGTTGCCTCTCATTGTCAATATTAATACAAATACATGTAATATTAACTTACTAATTTCCCTATGACTTGAAAGATATCCTTTTTAAAAAATGTATTTGTGTATTTATTTTTGGCTGCCCTTGGGCTCCTCTTGGTTGGGGTGTGTGGGCTTCTCACTGCAGTGGCTTCTCTTGTTGTGGAGCACTGACTCTAGATGAGCAGGCTTAAATAGCTGTGGATCACAGGTTCTAGAGTGCAGGCTCAGTAGCTGTGGCTCTTGGGCTTAGTTGCTCCATGGCATGTGGAATCTTCCTTCCACCAGGGATTGAACTTGTGTCCCCTACATTGTTAGGCATATTCTTATCCACTGAGCCACCAAGGAAGTCCAGAAGATATCTTCTTATCTACACAATTTTATGGGATGATTGTCTTAAATCTTGGTCTTACAATCTAGTCATACCTTGGCATACCTTTCTACACTATGCCAGCATAGGATATAAAAAGCTTTCATCTTATGAAAATCCTAGTCATGTTTTATTTTATTTAGCTATATATTTCACTTGCTTGATTACTGCTCCTTGCAGGATGAGGTAACAGGTATTTAACGACACAGACTGTATCAATTTAACAGCTATCTTAGAAAAGTAAACTGCAAGTGGTTCAATCACCATATCAAAATTATATCAATTGATAAATTCTATTTACATATAAAATTCAGGTGCCATGTTTTTAAAATTACTGTCCTATTTCAGATTCTACTGCTTTTAAGCAACAATCCATTATATGTCCAATTATTTATTTTCAAATTCAATGCCATTACAAGGAAAATGTCCACAAGGAATGTTTTCTCTGTTTAATATACTTCCCCAGATAAGTCTTCTGAGAAGTAAACTGCTCTGAGTACTTAGGGATGCATCTGTAGGATTAACATCATCTTGGGAATTTAAGATCCTCATAATAATATTGCTTGAAGAGAATATTATGACATAAAATGGGCTGTAGTTATAATTGCTTATAATAATTAATTTACAGACATTAAAACCAATTTTATGCCAAATATATTTGCTATGTTATATTTATTATGTATTACATTATATCTAAGAGGTATTTTAGAAGTATCTAGAAGTAGCTTAAGTTTTATAGTATGAAATTGAACAAGCTATGTGAGATTCTGGTTTGTATCATTATTGATTCTTTTTGAAAATGAGTGAATGAAAAGCATACAAATGAGACAATTTAGGGAATGGAACTACTGTGAGACAAAAATGGAGCATGCTGATAAACAGAGAAATAAGCAGAAGCAGGATGCACACAGAGTAGTCAAAGATCTCTTTGAGGATTGACTTTTCAGTTATGGGCAAGTAGCCAGTTATATAAAAATATTGAGGAAAATAAATATACAAAAAGTTAGAAGAGGAACTATTTTAAAAAGTGTATAAACTCTATGATTGTATCATGGCTCCCTCCAATAAGTTCAGTTCAGTTTAGTTCACTCAGTAGTGTCAGACTCTTTGCGATCCCATGAACCGCAGTGCACCAAGCCTCCCTGTCCATCACCAATCCTGGAGTTTACCCAAACTCATGTCCATTGTGTCGGTGATGCCATCCAACCACCACATCCTCTGTCATCCCCTTCTCCTCCTAACTTCAGTCATTCCTAACATCAGGGTCTTTTCAGATAAATCAGCTCTTTGCATCAGGTGGCCAAAATACCAGAGTTTCAGCTTCAACATCAGTCCTTCCAATGAACACCCACACTAATCTCCTTTAGGATGGACTGGTTGGATCTCCTTGCAGTCCAAGGGACTCTCAAGAGTCTTCTCCAACAACATAGTTCAAAAGCATCAATTCTTTGGTGCTCAGCTTTCTTTATAGTCCAACTCTCACAACCATACATGACCACTGGTAAAATCATAGCCTTGACTAGACAGACCTTTGTTGGCAAAGTAATGTCTCTGCTTTTTAATATGCTGTCTAGGTTGGTCATGACCTTCCTTTGGAGGAGTATCTTTTAATTTCTTGGCTGCAATCACCGTCTGCAGTGATTTTGAAGCCCCCCAAAATAAATTTAGCCACTGTTTCCACTGTTTCTCCATCTATTTTCCATGAAGTGATGGGACCGGATGCCATGAAGTTAGTTTTATGAATGTTGAGCTTTAAGCCAATGTTTTCACTCTCTTCTTTCACTTTCATCAAGAGGCTCTTTAGTTCTTCACTTTCTGCCATACGGGTGGTGTCATTTGCATATCTGAGGTTATTGATATTTCTCCTGGCAATTTTTATTCCAGCTTCTGCTTCTTCCAGCTCAGTGTTTCTCATGATATGTACTCTGCATAGAAGTTAAATAAGCAGGGTGACAATATACAGGTTTGCTGTACTCCTTTTACTATTTGGAACCAGTCTGTTGTTCCATGTCCAGTTCTAAATGTTGCTTCCTGAACGGCATACAGGTTTCACAAGAGGCAGGTCAGGTGGTCTGGTATTCCCATTTCTTTCAGAATTGTCCACAGTTTATTGTGAACCACACAGTCAAAATTTCTGGTATAGTCAATAAAGCAAAAATAGATGTTTTTCTGGAACTCTCTTGCTTTTTTGATAATCCAGTGGATGTTGGCTATTTGATCTCTGGTTCCTCTGCCTTTTCTAAAACCAGTTTGAACATCTGGAAGTTCACGGTTCATATATTGCTAAAGCCTGGCTTGGAGAATTTTGAGCATTACTTTACTAGCATGTGAGATGAATGCAATTGTGTGGTAGTTTGAGCATTCTTTGGCATTGCTTTTCTTTGGCATTGAAATGAAAACTGACCGTTTCCAGTCCTGTGGCCACTGCTGAGTTTTCCAAATTTGCTGGCATATTTAATGCAATACTTTCACAGCATCATCTTTCAGGATTTGAAATAGCTCAACTGGAATTCCATCACTTCCACTTTGTTCATAGTGATACTTCCTAAGGCCCACTTGACTTCATATTCCAGGATGTCTGGCTCTAGGTGTGTGATCACACCATCATGATTATCTGGGTCATGAAGATCTTTTTTGCATAGTTTTTCTCTGTATTCTTGCCACCTCTTCTTAATATCTTCTGCTTCTGTTAGGTCCATACCATTTCTGTCCTTTATTGAGCCCATCTTTGCATGAAATATTCCTTGGTATCTCTAATTTTCTTGAAGAGATCTCTAGTCTTTCCTATTGTATTGTTTTCCTCTATTTCTTTGCATTGATCACTGAGGAAGGCTTTCTTATCTCTCCTTGCTCTTCTTTGGAACTCTGCATTCAAATGGGTATATCTTTCATTTTTTCCTTTGCCTTTTGCTTCTCTTCTTTTCACAGATATTTGTAAGGCCTCCTCAGACAGCCATTTTGCTTTTTTGCATTTCTTTTCTTGTGGATGGTCTTGATCCCTGTCTCCTTTGCAATGTCACAAACCTCCATCCATAGTTCATCAGACACTCTGTCTATTAGATCTAGTCCTTTAAATCTATTTCTCGTTTCCACTGTATAATAAGGAATTTGATTTAGGCCATACCTGAATGGTGTAGTGGTTTTCCCCACTTTCTTCAATTTAAGTCTGAACTTGGCAATAAGGAGTTCATGTTCTGAGCCACAGTCAGCTCCTGGTCTTGTTTTTGCTGACTGTATAGAGCTTCTCCATCCTTGCCTGCAAAGAATATAATCAATCTGATTTCAGTGTTGACCGTCTGGTGATGTACAAGTGTAGAGTCTTCTCTTGTGTTGTTGGAAAAGGGTAGCAACTCACAATTTGTAATTTGATTAATATCTGTGAACTATTTTCCTACCTCTGAAATCATTCATATGGGTATTAAATGCACCACAGAGAAAATGATTTGGGCACATAACATAGGCACTCATATTTCAGTTCTGGTCTGGATTCACCTGTACCCTATATTTTCATGACTGTAGATCTTCTGGCTGCTAAGTGTGGATATACTAAGCCAGATATGAGTTGATGATTTTGACTGGGAGATAGAGCTAAGACCAAGAATTTTCATATATAAAAACTCTTGACTCTTCTTGGTGAAGCCATAATTAACTAATTAACAGAGTTCGATTTGGATTATTGGTACTACTAATTATAAGAGGATGAGATGGTTAGATAGCATCACCAACACAATGGACATGAGCCTTAGCAAACTCTGGGACATAGTGAAGGACAGAGGAGCCTGGCATGCTGCAGTGCATGGAGTCTCAAATAGCTGAATACAACTTAGTGACTGAACAACAACAGCAACTAAATATAGAAAATATAAAAAATCATCAAGGCACCTAAGAAACATAAAGTAATAATACTACTTCTCCAATTTCCCTTCCTGTGTGATATGTGGGTTTTCTTCCACTTGTCATAATCACTAGCTCTGTAATAGTAGAGTTTGTCTCATTCATTTTAGAACACTTCAAACTGACTACATTAGTTGTTATATATTGTAGACATTCATGGATAGTCACACATGATTTTTAAGCATCCTGATCTCCAGATCAGCTTCATAGAATGTATTACTGTGTTCATAACTAATAAAATTTCTATTAAAAATTGTTCTAGTGGCAGCAGTCTCAGCTTTAAGGTAAGATAATAGCTAACTTTTGTTGAATCCTTACAAAATCTTTTGTAAGCAAAGGTCTCATGAGAGAGGTTCAAATTAGTGTATCTTTCTAAACAATGAGAAAACTGAAGCACTGACAGACTAAGAGGCTTTCCTTGGATCAGACATGTGCAAATTGGCCAGATGGAAATGCAAACCAATTAATTGGACTCTAAGGGTACACTCTTAATAACTTTATATCACTGCTGCCTCTTTGATAACTTTTTCTAATATTCTATTTCTCTACATTTAAAATTCAGTTTGATTATCCTCCAAAAAAGGGGAAATTTTATCCTTTTGATAATTCATGCTTGATGAACCAGAAGAGCTTGGCAATGCCCTAGAGCCCTAAAACCAGAGTTCTTGGACCACCATTATCTAAGCCTCTCAAGGTTTGGTGATCCTATAGTCCTAGGGCCAGATGACTGAAGTAATTTCTTATAGAGAGCCACTTTGTTAAATAACTGTGCATCATCTTTTAAAGCAATTAAGCCTATAGAATATATAATTTACAAATTAAAAAAATCACTTTCATTAACTTTTTAGGAATTTTATACAAACACACAATACAGCAAAAGTATAATTTTTGTCCAATATAGTGAAAGACAGGGATGTGTGGCATGCTACAGTCCATGGGATGGCAAACAGTAGGACACAACTTAGTGACTGAACAATAACAATAATTCCCAATGACGCAATACCTTCAATTCCACTCAGATACATTTTAAAACACAATGTGAAAATCACTGGTTTTTGTAGAGAAGACATAAAAGTCAAAACCTGAAGAGCAAAAATTCTTGTCAGTCCCTATGGTAGCAAGATATTCTTATGAATTTTTATATCAACTATTAATATAAATATTAATATTCCCCAAGTATATAATTCCAGACAATCAAACACTGTGATAACAAATAGGTCCACAAGTAAGGTCTTAGTCTCCTCTTCAAAAAGAGGAAAAAAATTAAAAATGTGATTGCATTAATCTGCATTGCAGAGTATAAAATTTGCAGACCTACTTTCGGCAGCAACAAAAAAACAATGATAATTCCTCACTATTTATAATAGAGTCTTGAACACTGCACACATTGAGAGCATTTCCCCAAGGAACTATCCAGATAATGATGAAACAAATTATAATTAAAATTATAGAAACGTCTCAGGAGTAAGGGAAGTTAAGGAGGATGAATCAGAAGAATGTCTTCTGATAACATTAGTGACCAATATCCTTAATATCATGATATAATCTCTCCCATCTTCACATGGTATAATATCTGCCTCAGGAAAACACCTTGCACCTCAGGAAAGCATTCTTGGTTTGCATTATAAAATGTTCCTCAGTAACTTTCTTTTCTATTGTGCTTTAGTTCTAGTAATCATTATCTTTCAGGCCAAACACAGCAATGCACATTTTATGCATCTCATGGCTGTTGAAGAGATCCCGGGTGCCTCAAAAGTACAGATCACATGGAAACATCCAGGGAGAATGAGTACAAGTAGAGGTCATTGGTGGAGAAGTTGATTGTAGTAGAACAATTTATCAGTGCACTGAGGCTCTTTTGGGAGTCAGTAGAGCATCAACTTCAATGTCAGTCAGATCAGAAATAACATCGTAAGTCTGCACCATAGTCAACTACCTGTCTTTGGAAAAGTAAGGATTTTCAGTTCCAAAGCTTATGTGTAGAAAAAGGAAACTGCTGTCTCACAGTGAGGTGTGGGGATCACAGATAACATTGGGAAATTCTTAGTACAATGCCTGTCTCTGATGAAGCCGTCAAAAAATTTAAATGACCTGTGTAGTTTCACCTATTAACAGTTCACAAGTACAGTCTCACCACCTATTTGTGATTGTGATCAGTATTATCTCTGTGTTGAAGGGTAAAAAAAAGCATATGTAAAATAATTCTGAGGTTCAATTTTTCCACAAAGTATAGATAGTAGGGGCTTCCCTTGTGGCTCAGATGGAAAAGAGTCTGCCTACAATGCAGGAGACTCATGTTTGATCCCTGGGTCCTGAAGACCCTCTGGAGAAAGGAATGGCTATCCACTCCAGTATTGTTGGTGCTCCCCTAGTGGCTCAGACATTAAAGATAGCTAGCAGATTAAAAACTCTGAATGGAAAACAAAATTGCTCATAAACTCTGATTTGTACTACCTCAACTTTGCTGGAAAATCATGCACAGAATAATACTCAGGCAAAGCTTTCCTCTGTATTCTTCAGTGCCCAAGGACCCCAGACTCCTTAGTTCCTTCTCACCTTTTATGAAGAAATAGCATCAGGCAAACTCATTGGCCCACATTATTATAACTTAACCTGCACTCCCTAGAGAAAAATGAAATTTAAAATAAGAAAGCATTGTGTGTGTGTGTATATGGTGTGTGTTAAAGCAGGAGAGAGCAAGGAAGAGAGTGAAGGTTAAATACATTTTATACTACAGATGCTTAACTATAACAAAGTTGATAGATATATAAATAAATGTATGAATGAGATCCATTTTTTAAAAGTATGTTACAAAACCATCCTGAATTTCCTGTAAATGGCAAAATTGCTTGAAATTCACAGAAAGAATCCAGATTTTGGGGAAATTATGAACCAGTAGTGATCTTGGAGATCAGATACTACATCCTAAAAATTAACTAGATGAATGACACAAAATGAGTGGTTCAAGGTCACACACAAATTAGTTTGAATATTGGAAGCTAAAACCAGGAACATGACATAACCAATGACCTTGACATTATCATTCTTCATGCAACACTGAAACAACTCTGAAAAGAGTATAGAAAGTGGTTCACTTTTGGGAAAAAAAAAAAAAAAAAAAGAGAGTAACATAGATTACCCAAATCCATTTGCCAAATTCACTTGCTAAATTCAGACTTAAATTGAAGTAGTGAAAATCACTAGACTATTTAGGTATGACCTAAGTCAAATCCCTTACAATCATACAGGGGAAGTGACAAATAGAGTCAAGGACTAGATATGATAGACACGGTGCCTGAAGAACTATGGACAGAGGTTCGTGATACAGTACAGGAGACAGGGATCAAGAAGATACCCAAGAAAAAGAAGTGCAAAAAGGCAAAATGGTTGTCTGACAAGGCCTTACAAAGAGCTGAGAAAAGAAGAGAAACAAAAAGGCAAAGGAGAAAAGGAAAGATATGCCCATTTGATGCAGAGTTTCAGAGAAAATAGCAAGGAGAGATAAGAAAGGTTTCCTCAGTGATCACTGCAAAGAAATAGAGAAAAACAATAGAATGGGAAAGATTAGAGATCTCTTCAAGAAAATTAGAGATACCAAGGGAACATTTCATGAAAAGATGGGCTCAATAAAGGACAGAAATTATATGAACCTGACAGAAGCAGAAGATATTAAGAAGACATGGCAAGAATACAGAGAAGAACTATACTTAAAAGATTTTCATGACCCAGATAATCATGATGGAGTGATCGCTCACCTAGAGCCAGACTTCCTGGAATGTGAAGTCAAGTGGGCCTTAGGAAGCATCACTATGAACAAAGCTAGTGGAGGCAACGGAATTCTGGTTGAGCTACTTCAAATCCTCAAAGATAATGCTGTGAAAGTGCTGCACTCAATATACCAGCAAATTTGGAAAACTCAGCAGTGGCCACAGGACTGGAAGTCAGTTTCATTCCAATCCCAAAGAAAGGCAATGTCAAAGAATGTTCAAACTACCACACAATTGCACTCCTCTCACACACTAGCAAAGTAATGCTCAAAATCCTCCAAGCCAGGATTCAACAGTATGTGAATCTTGTACTTCCATATGTTCAACCTGGATTTAGAAAAGGCAGAGGATTAGGAGATCAAATTGCTGACATCCACTGGATCATTAAAAAAGCAAGAGAGTTCCAGAATAAAAAAAAAAAAAAAAACATCTACTTCTGCTTTCTTGACTACAGCAATGTCTTTGACTGTGTGGATGACAATAAATTGTGGACAATTCTGAAAGAGATGGGAATACCAGACCACCTGACCTGCCTCTTGAGAAATCTGTATGCAGATCAGAAAGAAATAGTTAGAACTGGACATGGAATAACAGACTGGTTCCAAATACGAAAAGAAGTACATCAAGGCTGTATATTGTCACGCTGCTTATTTAACTTCTATGCAGAGTACATCATGAGAAATGCTGGGCTGGATGAAGCACAAGCTGGAATCAAGTTTATTTGGAGAAATATCAATAACTTCAGATATGCAGTAGACACCACCCTTATGGCAGAAAGTGAAAAAGAACTAAAGAGCCTCTTGATGAAAGTGAAAGAGGAGAGTGAAAAAGTTGGCTTAAAGCTCAACATTCAGAAAACTAAGATCATGGTATCTGGTCCCATTGCTTCATGGCAAATAGATGGGGAAACAATGGCTGACTTTATTTTGGGGGGTGTCCAAAATCACTGCAGATGGTGATTGCAGCCACGAAATTAAATGACACTTACTCCTTGGAAGGAAAGTTATGACCAACCTAGACAGCATATTAAAAAGCAGACATTACTTTGCCGAGAAAGGTCCATCTAGTCAAGGTTATGGTTTTTCCAGTAGTCATGTATGGATTTGAGAATTGGGCTATTAGGAAAGCTGACTACTGAAGAACTGATGGTTTTGGATGTAGTGTCAGGAAAGACTTTGAGAGTCCCTTGGACTGCAAGGAGATCCAACCAGTACATCCTAAAGGAAATTGGTCCTGAATATTTATTGGAAGGAATTATGCTGAAGCTGAAACTCCAATACTTAGGCCACCTGATGAGAAGAACTAACTCATTGGAAAAGACCCTTAAGCTGGGAAAGATTGAAGTAGAGAAGAGAAGAGGACAAAAGAGGATAAGATGATTGGATGGCATCACCAACTCAATGGACATGAGTTTGAGTGGACTCTGGGAATTGGTGATGGACAGGGAGGCCTGGCATGCAGCAGTCCATGGGATCGCAAAGAATCACACACGACTGAGTGACTGAACTGAACTGAGGAGAATTTACTTGTGAAAACATGAGCTATGAAGTCAGCTTGTGGAATTCTCATTCTGGCTTTAGCAATTTTGATCCAAGCACTCTGGACAATATTTCTTAACATTTCTGGGCTTCATGATTTTTTTGTCTACTCAAAATGGATTCCTTATATGGATAGGGTTATTTTGAGGATTATACAGTAGAAATATGCAATACAGAAAATATTGTTCTACATACATGTCTGTCTGTATGTGTGTATGCTTAGTTATTTCTGACACTTTGTACACCAATAGACTGGCTAGTTCTTAGTAATCATAGCTATTAGTCATTAAGTAAAGAATCCTAGACAATGGCATTCAATATATTTCAATTTCCTTATCATCCACCTAAATGATTTAATGAATTTTATAAGTAACAGTACCTAAAATAGTAAATATCCACACTTTTCTTGTCATTGGTATTTCCTTTTTCTATCTTGTCATTTATGAATCATAAGTTTAGTTTTGGTAATGCACATGATTGTCTAAATAAAAAAGCAGAATTTTTATGGTTATAAATAAATAAATGTATAATATAGAAGTCTACATATCTATTAAAAAAGAGCCATCTTTGGAAAGAATATCAATTTCATGGCTCTTCTGAATAATGCAGGCAGAATTTATATTATTTGTCAATTGATACATTTCCCTAAGAGATTACACATATAGGTGAGTATTAAGTAACTACTTTGTTAGATAGTATTTTGCACTAAATGAATTCTCTGGATAAATAACAACTGGGTACAATGCAGATTTGCCATGGGACCCAACTGCTTTTCTAGTGATTTTCTTTTTTAGTTCATTGTCAATATTTTTCTTCATAGGTTGGGAAGTCCACATCATAATATTGATATCTGCCATCGATACTCATACCATATTCTGTTACCTGTAATATTTGCTTAATCCAATTTAATGCAGTTTCTTCCAAACAATTATCATATCTTTGTGCCACAACCTATTACCATCTTACTTTGGGTTATGGGTTGAATAGTTTTTTTAATATCCATATATCAAAATCTTGACTCCCAATACTTCTGAATACGACTGAATCTGTAGATATAGTTTTTAAATAGGATATTAAGTTGTAATGAGTTCAGATGAGTGCATCCTAACCCAAGATGACTGGTGTCATATTTAAGCAAGGAGATTAGGGCACAAAAGTACACACAGGAAAGACTGTGACAGACACGAGGTGATGGCCATCTATAAGGCAGACAGAAGTTTCAGCATGAAACCAACCCTACTAATGCTTTGATCTTGAGTTAGTATCCTCCAAACTGGAAAGAAATCAGTCTCCTTTGTTTAAGCCACCCAGGCTGTGGTACTTAATTATAGCAGCCCTTGCAAACTAATATGCTCTGCCTTCTGTTGACAAAGAGACTGCTTTCATATTCAAAGGAAATTTAGTTTCTTTGAAGAGTATCATTTTTAATATATTTTAAACCATTATAGTACACATTCAAAATGTGCACAAAACATAAATTTCCATGGGGTCACAGAGTCAGACATGACTAAGCATGTGCAGGTATTAATTCAGTTCATGAGGGCAAAGCAAAGCCTCCATGACCTAATCACTTCCCTAAAGCCCTCACATCTAAATAGCAATTGTTCTTTTATTACTTTAAGTGTAGAAATCAAATTGCCAGCATTCACTGAATCACAGAGAAAGCAAAAATGTTCTAAAAAATAAAAAAAAAAATCTACTTCTGCTTCACTGATTACACTAAAACCTTTGACTGTGTGGATCACAACAAACTGTAGAGAAACTTAAAGAGATGGGAGTACCAGACCACCTTAGCTGTCTTCTGAGAAACTTGTATGTTGGTCAAGAAGCAACAGTTAAAACTGGACATGGAATAACAGACTGGTTCAAAATTGGGAAAGGAGTATGTCAAGGCTATATGTTGTCAACCTGTTCATTTAACATATGCAGAATACATCGTAAAAAATGCTGAGCTGAATGAATAAAAAGCTGGAATCAAGATTGCTAGAAGAACTATCAACAACCTCAGATATGCAGATAATACCTCTCTAATGTCAGAAAGTGAAGAGGAACTAAAGAGGATTAGGGTGAAAGAAGAGATTGAAAAAGCTGGCTTGAAACTCATTATTCAAAACTCTAAGATCAGTCACATTGTTCATGCGTGTTCACTTACTTCAGTCATGTCCTACGCTTTGTGACCCCATGGACTGTAACATGCCAGACTTCTCTGTCTATGGGGATTCTCCTGGCAAGAATACTGGAGTAGATTGCCATGCCCTTCTCCAGGAGATCTTCCTTACCCAGGGATCAAACCAGAATATTTTGTATCCTTTATGTCTCCTGCATTTCTAGGCAGGTACTTTACTACTAGTGCTACATGGGATGTCCTATCACTTCATGGCCAATAGAAGGGGAAAAATTGGAAGCAGTGACAGATTATATTTTCTTGGGCTCCAAAATCACTGTGGATGGTGACTGAAGCCATGAACTTAAAAGAGGCTTTCTCCTTGGAAAGAAAGTTATGGCAAATCTAGATAGCATATTAAAAAGCAGAGACATCACTTGGCTGACAGAGGGTGGTTTTTTTCTGTTGTTGTTGTTTGTTTGTTTTTTTAGTAGCCATGTATGGATGTGAGAATTGGACCGTAAAGAAGGCTGAGCACTCAAGAACTGATGCTTTCAAATTGTGGTGCTGGAGAAGACTCTTGAGAGTCTTTTGGACTGCAATGAGATCAAATCAGTCAATCCTAGAGGAAATCAACCCTGAATATTCACTGAGAGGACTGTTGCTAAAGCTGAAACTCCAACTGGCCACTCATCACCAACTCATCACCAGCTTAACAGACATGAATTTGAGCAAACTCCAGGAGATAGTGAAAGACAAGGAAGCCTGGTCTGCTGCTATCCATGGGGGTCACAAAGAGTCAGACATGACTGAGTGGCTGAACAGCAACAGCATAGTATCCATTTAGGTACATGACTGTACCTAAACTTATGTATTCTTCTTATTTTTGAAAAATGTCTAGAGTGCTTCCTGATGTGGCTATTACAAAATGCATTCTTGCTCCTGTCTCTATATGAATATATCCGTGCACTTCTGCTTGATAAAATTTTGGATAGAATTGCTGATTTACAGATGAGGTATATAGTCTGCTTAAACTGGCAAATAGTTTCACAAACTGGTTATATTAATTACATTCCCATTAGCACTATTTAAGTAGTTTTGTTTCATGGTCTCACCAATATTAATATTACAAGGTGTTTATCAAATTTTTTTGTATGCTAGGTTTGTGTGTAGGTACAAATATTTTATAGTTCTAATTTTCATTTCTCTAATTTCCATTGAAATTGAAGATATGTCACATATTACTCAGTTTTTTGAATATATCTTTGTTGAGAACATTTCCATGATTTGCTTTTCTTTTTTTCATTCATTTCCATGAATTAATTGGGTAATATTCTAACATTCTATAATGAATTAGACTTAAATCACATTAATATTTCCAGCTCTGTCACTTAATACCTGTAATCTGTGGCAGTTGTTTAATGGTTCTTTGTTTCAGGTTCTCCCAAGTACAAATCTGAGACAGTAACATCACCTGTCTCAGTTGTTTCAATGGCCATTGACATAATATCTGTAAATATCTGGGGGAAAAGATCTGTAAAATATGTGCTGATTATTGTTTGGCATATAAGCAACACTATACATGGATTGTCTATTAATCTGCCTTCTAATGTTTTTGCAAACTATACTCTATGTTTGGTCTTTCACTAGTATCACTTGTTATTCTAACATCCACACTAAGCTTAATAAATTCTGAAGTCATCCAATGTTTTTTTCTTTGGCTTTAAAAATGCAGAATAAAAACCATTTTAGCTACCATTTCTTCCTCTCTCTTTATAATTTGTTTCTTTTCAGTAAGTTAGTTCTGTCTTTTGAACTACCCAAATTTATACTGTTGTTCCATATGATCTGTATTTATGTATATTTAGTCACAAGTTTGTTCTCATTGATGGATTTTATTTTCTTTGTGTTAAGTGTTAATCCCTCAGTCATGTCTGACTCTTTGTGACCCTATGGACTGTAGCTTGCCAGGCTCTTCTGTCCATGGAATTCTCCAGGAAAGAATACTGGAGTGGGTTGCCATTTTTTCTCCAGGGGATTTTCCCAACCCAAGGATTGAACCTGGGTCTCCTACATTATAAGCAGATTCTTTACCTTCTGAGTTACCAGGGAAGCTCTTGTTTTCCTTGTACTCCATCCTAATTGAAAAGTTTCTTCACAAGTTCTAGTTGTCCACTTTATTCTTTATAGTCCCATGGCTTTAGTATTAACCTTTATTTCTTTCAAATATTAAATGTATAATTTGCATAATATAAATTCAATATCTGAAGTTAACAGTATCCTTCCTTTTTTTTTTTTTTTCTATTTTTCTGGAAATTTGCATGAACAAGGACTTTATCTATGGAAGTTCCTTCATGTGTGAGTGGTTGATAGTTCATTTCTGTATTTATGGTTTTCCAGTCCCACAAAGCTTATTTTAAAGTAGGAACACCTTAAATTCACTTTAAATGAATTTGACAGCTCATTAAAACACTGTAAATCTAAACCCAAAATGACAAAAAAAATTGATGTATTATTTTTTGGATTTTCAGTAAAAATTATTTTTAACTTGTCCATTCATCAAAACCTAAGTAAATTACTTTGATTTTGTTGTTACTGCTGTTATTGTTGACTCTATACCTCTGTTGAAGTTATAGGCCTACAACAATCTTAATTTCATGAGAGACGTCTATTCTAGCTCCTTGCTTTTTGTGAACCTTATCACTGGCCTCTCATATTCCATTAAATAATTATACTTAAAGACCGAGTTACCTTTAGATGACCTATTGGTCTCAGCATGTATAAAACACAAGTCTACATGATTGGCAGAGGTGGTGCTGGACTGGACTATCTCTCATCACTTTGAGATTTGAATTGCAGTATCTTTGTCTCTAAACAGGAAAAATAATTTCAGTTCCACGGGGTTTCCATTGAAAATAAGTATTTTCTACTCTTAATATTCTGTGAAATAAAGTGAGATAAGGTAAAGGACTGTGTGGTTTGCAAATTGGTATTCAAATGTGAAGTATTACTATTATTATATTATATATAGTATAACATGGAATTATTCTATATTATTATAGCTGTGTTTTAAGCAATATGGATTGACATAATAGTTTTAGACACATGTATTATCAAGAAAGCTGAGCACTGAAGAATTTATGCTTTTGAACTGTGGTGTTGGAGAAGATGCTTGAGAGTCCCTTGGACTACAAGGGATCAAACTAATCAATCCTAAGAAAATCAGTCCTTAATATTCATTGGAAGGACTGATGTTGAAGCTGAAACTCCAATACTTTGGCCACCTAATGAGAAGAACTGTCTCACTGGAAAAGACCTTGATTCTGGGAAGACTGAAGACAGGAGGGGAAGGGGATGACAGAGGATAAGACGGTTGGATGGCATTACTGACTCCATGGACATGAGTTGTTTGTGCAAGCTCCTGGAGTTGGTGATTGACAGGGAAGCCCGTGCTGAGGTCCATGGAGTTGCAAAGAGTCGGACATGACTGAGCGAGTGAACTGAACTGATTATCAAGTCATTTTTTATCTCTTTATGTGTTTGTGTTAGTTGCTCAGTTGTGTCCAACTCCTTGTGATCCCATAGACTGTACCTCACCAGGGTCCTCTGTCTGTGAAATTCTCCAGGCAAAATACTGGAGTGGGTTTCCATTTTATTATCCAGGGCTCCTGTAGGAGAAAGTAGAATTGGCTGTTTCAAGTCCAAGGGAACTATGTATATCTATGTATATTTCTTTACATAGACCTTTAGGTAGCACTGAATTTGACCAATTAATCTTGCCCCCCACCCCCTCAACAAAAGTCTCAAGGTTAAAAAAAAAAAAAAAGCCAGAGGTAGATCCTGGGACAAAAGTGTGATTTGCTGAGGACCATGTCTCTTGTGCTTCAGGCTAAAGAGAGTGCTGATGGAAGCAGGGTATGGAACTGAGCTGACGGGTAAGTATAAAGGAGTGAGACATACTGCTGACTGAATGATTTCGTGGAGGCTCAAAAAAGGTCACAGCAAGATAAACTGCAATGGCTCATTGATTATTTCAAAAAACACATTCTAGCCCTCCACTTTTCCTCAAAGGTGGAAAATAAATCTCACCTGTGAGGGTACCCTCTGAACACCAGGAAGATAGAAATCATCCTTATCACCAGAGTTAGAGAAGTCAAGTTAAGAAAACTGTAAACCAACTGCGACTTTTTCATTAGATCACAACCCCAAGCACAAGTCCCTTTATTTTGTAAAATCTTCACAAATAATTGTCTTTGTCTGGAACTGACACATAAACAACTTCGTTTTGTCACTTTGGGTATTTCTTTCTATGAGACTTCTGTACATATGAGTTTTTTTGTTTGTTTTTTTTTTTCTCCTCTTTATGTATCTGTGTAAACTTATTTATAGACCAGTCAAAAGAACTCAAACAAGGTAAGGAGGAATGTTTCCCCTCTTTGAAAGTTCAAGTGTTTGTTTTCAGTGGTAAGGAAGGCATGCTTATGTAGTAAGTTCAGTTCAGTTGAGTCACTCAGTCATGTCCGACTCTTTGCGACCCCATGAATCACAGCATGCCAGGCCTCCCTGTCCATTACCAACTCCCAGAGCTCACTCAAACTCATGTCCATCGAGTCGGTGATGCCATCCAGCCATCTCATCCTCTATCGTCCCCTTATCCTCCTGCTCCCAATCACACCTAGTATCAGAGTCTTTCTCAATGAGTCAACACTTCTCATGAGGTGGCCAAAGTACTGGAGTTTCAGCTTTAGCATCAGTCCTTCCAATGAACACCCAGGACTGATCTCCTTTAGAATGGACTGGTTGGATCTCCTTGCAGTCCAAGGGACTCTCAAGAGTCTTCTCCAACACCACAGTTCAAAAGCATCAATTCTTTGGCACTCAGCTTTCTTCACAGTCCAACTCTCACATCCATACATGACCACTGGAAAAACCATAGCCTTGACTAGTTGGACCTTTGTTGGCAAAGTAATGTCTCTGCTTTTCAATATGCTATCTAGGTTGGTCATAACTTTCCTTCCAAGGAGTGTCTTTAATTTCATGGCTGCAACCACCATCTGCAGGTCAGATGTTCTGGTATTCCTATCTCTTTCAGAATTTTCCACAGTTTATTGTGATCCACACAGTCAAAGGCTTTGGCATAGTCAATAAAGCAGAAATAGATGTTTTTTTTTTTTTTTTCTGGAACTCTCTTGCTTTTTGCATGATCCAACAGATGTTGGCAATTTGATCTCTGGTTCCTCTGCCTTTTCTAAACCCAGCTTGAACATCTGGAAGTTCACAGTTCATGTACTGCTGAAGCCAGGCTTGCAGAATTTTGAGCATTACTTTCTAGTGTGTGAGATGAATGCAATTGTGTGATAGCTTGAGCATTCTTTGGCACTGCCTTTCTTTGGGATTGGAATTAAAACTGACCTTTTCCAGTGCTGTGGCCACTGCTGGGTTTTCCAAATTTGCTGGCATATTGAGTGCAGCACTTTCGCAGCATCATCTTTCAGGATTTGGAATAGCTCAACTGAAATTCCATCACCTCCACTAGCTTTGTTCATAGTGATACTTCCTAAGGCCCACTTGACTTCACATTCCAGGATGATAGTCATCCTGGGGCTCTAGGTGAGTGATCACACCATCGTGATTATCTTGGTCGTGAAGATCTTTTTTGTACAGTTCTTCTGTGTATTCTTTCCACCTCTTCTTAATATCTTCTGCTTCTGTTAGGTCCATACCATACAATTTTTTGAAAGTTATCAGCTACATTTTTTGACAAATCACCCCATTAAGAGATAGTCTAAAACAATGACCAATTCCTTCCCCCCCCAAAAAAAAAACAGTATTCCAGCATTAATATTTTTTATTCTCCAAGATATAAATTAGCTTTTTGGCTGACATTGATTCCTCAATGTATAAGTTCTTAATTTTGGGTCTGGGCAGGCAAAGTCTTCTCAGAGAACTCAAAATTTCTGTCTATTGACATGGAATGTCAAATACACTTTAGTAAGATTTTCTCCATGTAAATTTCCCCCATCTCCTTAAGGAAAGGATATGTATTTGGACACATTACTGAACTAAGCAATAGGAGGAAGTTATTGTCTATAGAAAATAAAAATTCTTAAAAGCAGTAACATTGAATTTATTTATTAATAAAAAGCAGTTTCCTGATGAACAATTCTTTAATAAAAGCTTCTTTCACATCCTTGCTCCTCAGACTGTAGATCACGGGATTCAACATGAGGATCACTGTGGTATAAAACACAGCCACCATTTTCCCCTGCTGCACAGAGTCTTCTGAAGGGGGTCTAAGGTACATGAAGAAAAGAGTTGTATAGCAGACAGTGACAGCTCTCAGATGGAGCCACAGGTGGAGAAGCTTTGCACCTGCCTTCTGTCGAATGAATCCTCAATGTGGCAGGAAAAATGTAGATGTAAGAAATGAGGATGATGAAGAAAGAACAAGTGAAGTTAAAACCAGCCACAACAAACATGGACAACTCTTTATTATAGGTGTTGGAACAAGCCAGCTTAATCAGTGGTGGGTCAGCACAGTAGAAGTGATTAATTTCATTGCGACCACAAAAGGCTAGGTTGTAGGTCCACATGGTTTCCATAAGGCCAGTGAGAGATCCATATACATAAGACACCATGATGAGGGACGTGCACACACTTTTAGACGTTCTGCTGCCATGAAGCAAGGGGTTGCAAATGTCCATGTACTGATCAAAGGCCATGACAGCCAGGATGTAGATCCCTACATGGACCAAGGCAATAAAAAAGCAGCACTGAACCATGCAAGCTGTATAAGAAATGGTTTTCCGCTCTGATAAGAAAATTCCCAACATCTCTGGAGTCACATTGGAAGAGAAACACAGATCCACGAAGGATAAGTGGCTCAGGAAAAAGTACATGGGGGTGTGGAGGCAGGCATTGACCCTGATGAGGACAATTATGCCAAGATTTCCTGCCACTGTGACCATATAAATGGTGAAAAACAGCACAAAGAAGATAATCTGCAATTCCTGGGTACCAGATAGTCCAAGGAGAATTAACTCAGTCATTAATGTGAAGTTCTTCTCATAATTTCCTCCATGAGATATTGACTTTTACATTTATATTAGATTACAATAAAGTGGAAAAATTGATATTACTATGTCACTAATGGCTTTTTCACCAATTTCTTTTCTTTCTCTTTCTTTTTTATTACTGTTTTTCAACTCTTGTTCATTCTCAGTAAGCACAATCTCAACATGGCAATGAAATCTTATGTTATTCAAAGCATCTCTTTCATTTTTGACATGCCTCCCCCCCTTTTTTTATTTCCTTATTTTTCATTTCCCTTCTAATTGTGCTTCTCGTACTTTTTTCTTTATCTACTCTCTCCTTTTCTTTCTCTGCCTTGACCTCTTTGTTTGAAAAATATGCTTTATGGGCATCAGTTCAGTTCAGTTGCTCAGTCGTGTCCAAATCTTTGCGACTCCATGAATCGCAGCACGCCAGGCCTCCCTGTCCATCACCAACTCCCAGAGTTCACTCAGACTCATGCCCATCGATTCAGTGATGCCATCCAGCCATCTCATCCTCTATCATCCCCTTCTCCTCCTGCCCCCAATCCCTCCCAGCATCAGAATCTTTTCCAATGAGTCAACTCTTCGCATGAGGTGGCCGAAGTACTGGAGTTTCAGCTTTAGCATAATTCCCTCCAAAGAAATCCCAGGGCTGATCTCCTTCAGAATGGACTGGTTGGATCTCCTTGCAGTCTAAGGGACCCTCAAGACTCTTCTCCAACACCAGAGTTGAAAAGCATCAATTCTTCAGTGCTCAGCTTTCTTCACAGTCAACTCTCACATCCATACATGACCACTGGATAAACCATAGTCTTGACTAGACAGAACTTTGTTGGCAAAGTAATGTCTCTGCTTTTCAATATTCTATCTAAGTTGGTCATAACTTTTCTTCCAAGGTGTAAGCGTCTTTTAATTTCATGGCTGCAGTCACCATCTGCAGTAATTTTTCAGCCCCCCAAAATAAAATCTGACACTGTTTCCCCATCTATTTCCCATGAAGTGATGGGACCATGCCACGATCTTCGTTTTCTGAATTTTGAGCTTTAAACCAACTTTTTCACTCTCTTCTTTCATTTTCATCAAGAGGCTTTTTAGTTCCTCTTCACTTTCTGCCATAAAGATGGTGTCATCTGCATATCTGAGGTTATTGATATTTTTCCCAGCAATCCTGATTCCAGCTTGTGCTTCTTCCAGCCCAGAGTTTCTCATGATGCACTCTGCATAGAAGTTAAATAAGCAGGGTGACAATATACAGCCTTGATGTACTCCTTTTCCTATTCGGAACCAGTCTGCTGTTCCATGTCCAGTTCTAACTGTTGCTTCCTGACCTGCATATAGGTTTCTCAAGAAGCAGGTCAGGTGGTCTGGTATTCCCATCTCTTGAAGAATTTTCCACAGTTTATTGTGATCCACACAGTCAAAGGCTTTGGCATAGTCAATAAAGCAGAAATAGATGTTTTTCTGGAACTCTCTTGCTTTTTTGATGATCCAGCAGATGTTGGCAATTTGATTTCTGGTTCCTCTGCCTTTTCTAAAACCAGCTTGAACATCTGGAAGTTCATGGTTCACGTATTGCTGAAGCCTGGCTTGGCAGAATTTTGAGCATTACTTTACTAGCGTCTGAGATGAGTGCAATTGTGCAGTAGTTTGAGCATTCTTTGGTATTGCCTTTCTTTGAGATTGGAATGAAAACTGATCTTTTCCAGTCCTGTGGCATAGTCATCCTCAAATATTACAGTCAGGTTTGTTTATATCTAATTATATAAACATGTGAGAAAGAGATTAGAAAGAGAAAAGAGTATGATATCAGAGAACAATATTTTCCCAAATGACCTAATTCATTTTGGATAATTTTCACCTAATCAATTCCTTACTGGAGAATACAAAATAATTAAATTGGGCAAGTTTTATGCTTTGCAACTTTTTCAGACTCAATAGAATAAGGATTTTTTAGGTGAATAACAAATTTTCCTTCACTTTTTCAAACATAAATACATAATTATATTCTGGCAGTTGACAAGGTTTTAAATTCTCCATCCATTAATCTTCCATTAGGTTATTTTATAGAGAATTTCCCACTGTATGGAGTTGGCAGTGATAAAAATCTTCAGTTCCTGGTCTCACTTCTGGTTTCAGTGTGAAATCTGAGGGCCAAGATTCTTTGTTCAAAGAGGAATATGCAGAAATCAAACTCTCATCCCTGGATATCTTACATGAGTCACTGATTTAAGGTGGTCACCGTAATGCAGTATACATTTCCATTAAATAGATTGCAGTGTGCTTTAAAGGCCAGACTGATCCTGCAAAGGAAGACTGACTCTATGAAGTCTGAGCTGACAGGTCTCCAGACTCCTTGGGTTTTTTCTTTATGCCTGGCTTTCTGGCTACACATTGATTGCAACACTACATGTGTTTCCAAAACAGTTTATTTTTGCTTGAGAAAGCTATAGTTGACTTCTGTTTTGGCAAGAAATAAAAATAAATAAATAAATACTCAAACTAATAATAACTAAAATATGTGTTTGCTTTTCTATGTAGACTTCATCTATATTCACTAAATGTCTGCACTTTTATGTTCATTGACATTTATTTTTTTCCATATAGTTATTTATAAATCATAGGTCTAATTTTGGTATCATACATGATTGCACAAATAAGAAAGTTTTGATAGTTATAAATACTTGTAGAATAAAGAAATCTACCTATGGGGGAAGAGCTGTCTTAAGAAAGAATATCAATGACTCTTCTGAGGAATGATTAAGGCACAATTTATGTCATTTGTAGGTTGATACCATTTTCCTAAGAGATTGCACAAACAAATGAGGGTGAAATAATTACTTTTTAAGATAATTATTTTTCAATACATGAGTTCTCTGGAGAAATAACAGTTGGGCACAATGCAGATTTACCATGCGACCCAACCTTCAGTCTCAATATTTTTTTCTTACATGGGGAAGTCTACACCATAGTGTTGATGTCTACCATGGATGCTCATACTACATTATATTTGCCATAATAGCTTAATGCAATCTCTTCCACACCATTATTGTAACTTTGTGTCACAATGTGTTACCACCTTACTTAGTCTTATGGGTTGAATTGTGTTCCTTTAAATGGCAATACACTCCAGTATTCTTGCCTTGAGAATCCTATGGATAGAGGAGTCCATGTGGCCACAAAGAGTCAGACACGACTGAGTGATTAATACACACACACACACACACACATAATCCATATCAGACTTCTCTTGTGGCTGAGGTGGTAAAGAATCCGCCTGCAGTGTGGGAGACCTGGGTTCAACTCCTGGGTTGGCAAGATCCCCTGGAAAAGGTAAAGGCTACCCACTCCAGTATTCTAGCCTGTAGAATTCCATGGACTGTATAGTCCATTGAATGGACTGAGCGACTTTCATTTCACTTCATAATCCATATATCAAAATCTCTGCTTTCAGTACTTCAGAATATGAATTAATTTGGAGATAGTGCCTTTAAAGAGGAAATTAAAGTGTAATAAGTTCGTATGAGTTGGTTTAAACCAAAGATGACTGCTGTTTTTATTATAAAAAAAAAAAAAAAGGAGATCAGTACACAAACTCACAGAGGATAGAGTACTTACAGACACAGGGAAATTACAGCCATCTACAAGGCAGAGAGAGGCTTCAGAATGAAACCAACTCTACTGACACTTTGATCTTGAATTCGTAGCCTCCAAACTGGGAGGAAATCCATCTCTCTAGTTTAAGCCAACCAGTGTGTGGTACTTGGTTATGGCAGTCCTATAAAATCAACATGCTCTGTGTTCTACAGACAAATAAAATGCGTTGATATTGGATTGAAGCTTTTTTTTTTTTTCTTTGAAGACTAGTATCATTTTTATATATTTTTACTATTTATAGTGAAGGTTAACACACACATACAAAATGTGCACAACACAAACATGTACAGCTTAATGAATTTTTAACACAGTAAACAAACTTATAAAAGACCCAAGTTCTAAAGCAAGGAGAAGATTAACACTACTTCAGATCCACGTCTCACCTCCTTTCTCAGTTACTGTCCCTCAAGTCAGCTGCATCTTCACTTTTATTGGGCTTCCCTGGTCATTCAGATGGTAAAGAATCTGCCTGCAATGTGGGAGACCCGGGTTCAATCCTTAAGTCAGAAGATCCCCTGGAGAAGGAACTGGCAACCCACTCCACCATTCTTGCCTGGAGGATTCACGGACAGAAGAGTCTGGCTGGCTACAGTCCAGAAAGTCGGACATGATTGAAGAGACTTAGCATGCACACATACAAATAACCAATTCATATGTGTTTTTTTTTTTTAAAGTGTATCCCTAGATGAAAGCAAAAAACTACACATCTTGGTGGGGAATAAAAAAGGTCTGGGAAGGAGACTCATTTGCCAGACTAACAATGGTGGCCACTCCTGTAGTCACTGTCTACCTTGGGTAAAATAAATCATTGTTCTTCACAGAGTTCTTGTCTCTCAGAAACATAACAAATAATGGCAAAGTCTTACACCCTTCTTGTCACTACTCAGGTTTGACAGTATTTATGGTTCCTATCTATAACAAATTAATCCTACATATGTTAGCAAAGCATTTCCATCCCACCTCATGTGATCCTGTGTACTATTTCTCAATTTTCTATCCATGATTGGTGCCCCAGGCATGATCAAGTTATTCTCCTTCCATCAATTGCCTCTTATTGCCTCTTTCTTTAGAAAATGCCTTTGCACCCATCTTCTACCTTTTTAAATTATACTCAGTTTCCAAAGCCTATCCCTATCCTGAAAATCTTAGCCAGAATTAATATTTTATTTCTCTTCATAAAACATTTTTATAAAAAAAAATTCATCAACTGTTTCCCTTATCCTAGGAAGTTGTATGGTAACTAAATGTGAATTTTATTCATAAATAAACATGGCAGTGGGTGTCCATTTAATCATTTTTAAAACCTATGTTTTCTACCTTTGACAAACTTTAATTACTTGTGTTGAGCTAAGTTAACACATGACCATTAATATATTTTTATCAGATATATTATCATATAATTTCTTAAAAAAAAATCTCTATCAGTTGAGGTGTGAAATAAAAGGAAACTTTCCCTCAACATAGTCTTGCCTAGCTAAAGCAAACTTCTATTAAGGTTGTTAAATAGAGAAAGTCTTCTAGGAAAAGTCCATTTTATTATAATAGAGTTCTCAACCCAAAATCATCAAAATAAACAATAATTTAAAATATACTAAAAAAAATTTTAAAAAAATAAAAAATAAAATATACTGTAAGGAAAGATATCTTAAAAATTAAGGCAGAAATAAATGCAAAAGAAACAAAAGAGACCATACCAAAAATCAACAAAGCCAAAAGCTGGTTCTTTGACAGGAAAAATAAAATTGACAAACCATTAGCCAGACTCATCAAGAAACAAAGGGAGAAAAATCAAATCAATAAAATTAGAAATGAAAATGGAGAGATCACGACAGACAACACAGAAATACAAAGGATCATAAGAGACTACTATCAGCAATTATATGCCAATAAAATGGACAATATGGAAGAAATGGACAAATTTTTAGAAAAGTACTTTTCAAAACTGAACCAGGAAGAAATAGAAAATCTTAACAGACCCATCACAAGCACAGAAATTGAAACTGTAATCAGAAATCTTCCAGCAAATAAAAGCCCAGGTCCAGATGGCTTCACAGCTGAATTCTACCAAAAATTTAGAGAAGAGCTGACATCTATCATACTCAAACTCTTCCAGAAAATTGCAGAGGAAGGTAAACTTCAAAACTCATTCCACAAGGCCACCATCACCTTAATACCAAAACCTGACAAACATGCCACAAAAAAAAGAAAACTACAGGCCAATATCACTGATGAACATAGATGCAAAAATCCTTAACAAAATTCTAGCAATCAGAATCCAACATCACATTAAAAAGATCATACACCATGACCAAGTGGGTTTTATCCCAGGGATGCGAGGATTCTTCAATATCCACAAATCAATCAATGTAATACACCACATTAACAAATTGAAAAATAAAAGCCATATGATTATCTCAATAGATGCAGAGAAAGCCTTTGATAAAATTCAACATCCATTTATGATAAAAACTCTCCAGAAAGCAGGAATAGAAGGAACATACTGCAACATAATAAAAGCTATATATGACAAACCCACAGCAAACATTATCCTCAATGGTGAAAAATTGAAAGCATTTCCTCTAAAGTCAGGAACAAGGTAAGGGTGCCCACTCTAACCACTACTATTCAATATAGTTTTGGAAGTTTTGGCCACAGCAATCAGAACAGAAAAAGAAATAAAAGGAATCCAAATTGGAAAAGAAGAAATAAAACTCACTGTTTGCAGATGACATGATCCTCTACATAGAAACCCTAAATATTCCACCAGAAAATTACTATAACTAATCAACAAATATAGTAAAGTTGCAGGATATAAAATCAACACACAGAAATCCCTTGCATTCCTATACACTAATAATGAGAAAATAGAAAGAGAAATTAAGCAAACAATTCCATTCACCATTGCAACGAAAAGAATAAAGTACTTAGGAATATATCTACCTAAAGAAACTAAAGACCTATATATAGAAAACTATAAAACACTGGTTAAAGAAATCAAAGAAGACACTAATAGATGGAGAAATATATCATGTTCATGGATTGGAAGAATCAGTATAGTGAAAATGAGTATACTACCCAAAGCAATCTATAGATTCAATGCAATCCCTATCAAGCTACCAACAGTATTCTTCACAGAGCTAGAACAAATAATTTCAAAATTTGTATGGAAATACAAAAAACCTCCAATAGCCAAAGCAATCTTGAGAAAGAAGACTGGAACTGGAGGAATCAACTTGCCTGACTTCAGGCTCTACTACAAAGCCACAGCCATCAAGACAGTATGGTACTGGCACAAAGACAGAAATATAGATCAATGGAACAAAATAGAAAGCCCAGAGATAAACCCAAGAATGTAGAGGCAAGAATATACAGTGGAGAAAAGACAATCTCTTTAAAAAGTGGTGCTGGGAAATCTGGTCAACCACTTGTAAAAGAATGAAACTAGAACACTTTCTAACACCATACACAAAAATAAACTCAAAATGGATTAAAGATCTAAACATAAGACCAGAAAATATAAAACTCTTAGAGGAGAACATAGGCAAAACACTCTCCGACCTACATCACAGCAGGATCCTCTATGACCCACCTCCCAGAATACTGGAAATAAAAGCAAAAATAAACAAATGGGATCTAATTAAAATCAAAAGCTTCTGCCAACAAAAGAAACTATAAGCAAGGTAAAAAGACAGCCTTCAGAATGGGAGAGAATAATAGCAAATGAAGCAACTGAAAAACAACTAATCTCAAAAATATACAAGCAACTCCTGCAGCTCAATTCCAGAAAAATAAACAACCCAATCAAAAAATGGGCCAAAGAACTAAATAGACATTTCTCCAAAGAAGACATACAGGTGGCTAACAAATACATGAAAAGATGCTCGACATCAATCATTATCAGAGAAATGCAAATCAAAACCACAATGTGGTACCATTTCACGCCAGTCAGAATGGCTGCAATCCAAAAGTCTACAAGCAATAAACGCTGGAGAGGGTGTGGAGAAAAGGGAACCCTCTCACACTATTGGTGGGAATGCAAACTAGTACAGCCACTATGGAGAACAGTGTGGAGATTCCTTAGAAAACTGGAAATAGAACTGCCATACGACCCAGCAATCCCACTGCTGGGCATACACACCAAGGAAACCAGAATTGAAAAAGACACGTGTACCCCAATGTTCATTGCAGCACTGTTTATAATAGCCAGAACATGTAAGCAACCTAGCTGTCCATCAGCAGATGAATGGATAAGAAAGCTGTGGTACATATACACAATGGAGTATTACTTAGCCATTAAAAAGAATACATTTGAATCAGTTCCAATGAGGTGGATGAAACTGGAGCCTATTATACAGAGTGAAGTAAGTCAGAAAGAAAAACACCAATACAATATACTAACACATATATATGGAATTTAGAAAGATGGTAATGACAACTCTGTATGCGAGACAGCAAAAAAGACACAGATGTATAGAACAGTCTTTTGGACTCTGTGGGAGAGGGAGGGACATATGATTTGGGGGAATGGCATTAAAACATGTAGAATATCATATAAGAAACAAATCACCAGTCCAGGTTGGATGAGGGATACAGGAAGCTTGGGCCTGGTGCACTGGGATGACCCAGAGGGATGGTATGGGGAGGGAGGTGGGAGGGGGGTGCAGGATGGGGAACACGTGTACACCTGTGGCATGTTGATGTATGGCAAAACCAATACAATATTGTAAAGTAAAAAAAAATTAATTAATTAAAAATAATAAAAAATAAACAATCATATTAATAGCAAAAAAATAAAAATAAATAAAATGTACTGTAATTTCCAAATCAATGACTAATTTTACATGCATTCTGATTTTCTAAGTTCAATAATGAGTGTCATATTATTTCTTTAAAACTCAGAAAAATTTTTTCAACAATTAATTTTCCATTGAACATCTACTTGTAGAATGTGAGATGAGTTTTATTTTATTTATTTATTTTTTGATGGTGATTTTTAAGTAAGGAATCAAGGATTCAGAGCCAAGGATTTTAAGTAAGTCACTGAAATAAATATTACTTGGCTCTAGATTGAATATTCTTAAAACATATAATATTTATTCTATTATTCAAATAAAACAAAAAATCATGTTTACAATATCCCATAGTAAAAGATAATCAAATATGACCCGTTCAAATTTTTCAGGTAGTGATTCTTCATCCTTATGGATAAAGAGTAATATGTAGTAATTCAAATGTGGTATTCCTTATATTCTTACTTTCTATATATTTGGCAGCTCAAATGAAGAATCACAAACATGTAGGAGAGACACTACTTCAATTTTGCTTTGCATTCTTCCAAGGAAGTACCGTATTCATAAGAGGATTACAAAGCAGGGATATTTTTCTGGCTTGCAAAGATTAAAAAGATGAAAAATTCATTTGTAAAAATGTAAAGTTTTGAGATTACCATATACTCTTAATCATATTTTGGAGTTCCAATATGATCTATGATAAATAACAATTTCATTTGATCTTAGTAGTTACAAAGTGGCAAGACACCATAATGTTGCTCCATATCACCAGCTCTGCAGAAAACAACTGTGATGTAGTATACAAATCTATGCAAAACCTCATGTATAGGCAATGGTAGCCACAAGTGTACATTTTGGACTTAACGACATGAAGAGTACATGAAACTACATGAAAAGTAGGTAATCATATGGATGTAATGATCATAGAGAGCAGCAGGAATGAAATCTTGAGTTATCAGGAATGTAATCATATTATACTCTTCAAATAAGTTGGACAAGAAAATGACTTTTTTAAACAAAATATTAACCAGAATGTGTGAGATTGGCAGATTGGCAAAGTGGCAGTACGAGGGTGTGAATCTTAAAGTTAGGTCTAAGTTTTCAACAAGAAAGAGAATACAGGGAAATAGTAATAAGATGAAGAAGACAAGTTGCAAAGCTGAACAACTGGTCAGTTTCAGGAGGCTAAAATCCTTCTTCTTGTCTGATTTATTCTGAACATTTCCAGTTGAATTCTCCTGTTTAAGGAAACAAAAACAGATTTATTACACATGAATAAATTATATACATTTATGATACCATCAGTATGTTGACATCGTGTCTAATTCTCTTCACATTATAAGACTTGCAATTTCCACTTTGTAAAAGTTGTCTATATGTCTATCTATCCATCTATCTATCTTCTATCTATCACATACCTATGTTTTAGGGAATACTGACTATGTACCAGGCTAAGTAGTAGAGAAATAACTGCTTTCAAATGTTATATCTGGCCTTAAGATGTTTATTTAAAAGGATTTCTTGGTGGCTTAAATGGTAAGGAGTCTGCCTGCAATGTGGGAGACCCAGGTTTGATCCCTGGGTTAGGAAGATCCCCTGGAGAAGGAAATGGCCACCCACTCCAGTACTCTTGCCTGAAAAATTCCATGGACAGAGGAACCTGGCAGGCTACAGTCCATGGGGTTGCAAAGAGTCAGACACAACTGAGCGATTTCACTTTTCAATTTTTTTTAAGGTGTTTATAGTATCATGGGAAACATTGGTTTAAATTAAATAACCAAATCTATAAGGGTATTATATCTAAACAGTACTAAATGTAATAATGGAAAAATAACACTATGAGGAGTAAGAGTCTCAAACAACTGAGTAATTTTCTATTTAATAATAAAATGAGTTAATTTTATTGAGTGAAAAATATGTAACAAGTACTGTGCTAAATATTTTAGGTAATAATCCATTTCCTCTACACAGCTTCCCTATGAGAAAGCACCATATATTAATCTCACAGATGAGAAAACTGGGGCAGGGAGAGGTTGAGTAATCTGCTCAGTGAATCTGATTCCAGAATTCATGCTTTTAACTCTTAATTTAGTTGACAAATGATGGAGTCAGGATCTGATTATAAATCTTACTTTATTAAACATGTTGAATTTATTATAGATAATAACATAGGACGTCTTCTCATGGTGGATTATATCATTCAGTGTCCAGGAACAGTTAAATACCTGGTCAATAGCATTATTGGAAGACAGAAAATTATAGCTTTATTCATTGTGTGGTTTTTGTCATCAACAAACTATAGTGACAAAAAGGAAGGTATAGTAAAAAAAAAAAAAAAAAAACAATAAACTTGGAAGTCAAACATATTTGAAATAGTCTTCAAAGATACCCATTCCAATATTCATACAAACATGGGGTTCCCTCATAGTTCAGTTGGTAAAGAATCTGCCTGCAATGCAAGATATCCTGGTTCAATTCCTGGGTCAGGAAGATTCGCTGGAGAAGGGCTAGGCTACCCACTCCAGTATTCTTGGGCTTCCCTTGTGGCTCAGCTGGTAAAGAATCCACCTGCAATGTGGGAGACCTGGGTTTTATCCCTGCATTGGGAAGATCCCCTGGAGAAAGGAAAGGCTACCCACTCCAGTATTCTGGCCTGGAGAATTCCATGGATACAGTCCATGGGGTCACAAAGTCTGACACAACTGAGCCACTTTCACTTTTCACTTTCTAAGTTATGTGATTTTATGTTAGTAATCTGTAGTCTCTGTATGCTCATCTCTAAAATGGGAACTATAATACTGAAATAATAGTATTGGTGATAACATTAAGTGAAACAACAGGTATTAAGTTGGCCAGAAAGATTCGTTCAGGTTTTCTGCTAGATTTGATGGAAGAAGTCAAATGAACATTTCGGGCAACCCAATATTAAAACAGTGCCTGATCTTTGAAAATTATTATTTCTTTTTCTCTCCTCCATATGTATATGTGTGAGTGTGAAAGTCTAAACATTCTTCAAATATCCACTACTCCAAAGAAAACATGTATGAATAAAAATATTAGACTTATAGCATTATTGTTTCCTGAAATACTCAACTATTTGTATAAATACACTAGGACTGATTTTCACTTAAAAAAAAAAAAAACACAAACAAAACTAGAGTTAGAGCTGATGATCTTTCAGATAGGTGGAAGGGAAAATGAAGCTATGTTATAACAGTTATTGCTCCTTAGGAAAGTGCATCAGATATGCAAATAATACCACTATAATGGCAGAAAGTGAAGAGGAACTAAAGAGCCTCTTGATGAGGGTGAAAGAGGAGAATGAAAAAGCTGGTTTGAAACTCAACATTCAAAGAACTAAGATCATGGTATCCAGTCCCATCACTTTGTGGCAAATAGAAATTGAAGTGACAGACTTCATATTTTTGGGATCCAAAACCACTGTGGATGGTGACTGCATCCTTGAAATTAAATGACATTTGCTCCTTGGAAGGAAAGCTGTGACCAACCTAGATAGCATATTAAAAAGCAAAGACATCACTTTGCTGATGAAGGTCCGTCTAGTCAAAGCTATGGCTTTTCCAGTTGTCATGTATGGGTGGGAGAGCTGGATCATAGAGAAGGCTGCACGTCGAAGAATTAATGCTTTTGAACTGTGACACTGGAGGAGATTCTTGAGAGTTCCTTGGACTGCAAGGAGATCCAACCAGTCAATCCTAAAGGAAATCAGTCCTGAATATTCATTGGAAGGACTGATGCTGAAGCTGAAGCTCCAAAAATTTGGCCACCTGATGCAAAGAGCAGACTCATAGGAAAAGACCCTGATGCTGGGGAAGATTGAAGGCAGAAGGAGAAGAGAGTGGCAGAGGATGAGATGATTAGATAGCACAACCGACTCAATGGACATGAGACAGTGGAGAAGAGGGAAGCCTGGTATGCTGTAGTCCATGGGGTCACAAAGAGTTGGATACAACTTAGTGACTGAACAGCAAACAACAACAGGGAAAGTTCATTAAATATTCTCTATTTTCTCATGGAAGCATCAATCATCACATTGCTCAATTTGTTCAGTAACTAGGATCTGTCAGATTTAACTTTAAAAGGAGAAGGACAGTGATTTAAGGGACAATTCAAACATTTTTCAAGAGAGACTTTATCATTAATAAAGTGATTGCCTTATTTTTAGGTAAAAATTCAAGGTCCTCTGTTCATGGGGTTCTCCAGGCAAAAATACTGGAGTGGGTTGCCATCTCCAGGGGATATTCCAAACCCAGGGATTGAACCCGGGTCTCCTGCATTACAGGCAGATTCTTTACCATCTGAGTTACCAGGGAAACCCAGGATGGACATGAGTCTGAGTGAACTCCGGGAGTTGGTGATGGACAGGGATGCCTGGCGTGCTGCAATTCATGGGGTCGCAAAGAGTCGGACACGACTGAGTGACTGGACTGAAATGAACTGAACTGAAGTATTTCACTACTTCAAAAAGCATTTCATGAGCACATACTTATTCTATGGCCAACACGGTGTTCAATAGAAACTAAAAAAAAAAAAAAGGTTATTTGAGGCCAATTAGTCAATTCATGAAAGCAGTGGGTGAAATCCTCTTATATCTCAAATGTATGTGCATTAGCGCATAACTATTATCACCATATTGCTAATGTCAGTTATAAACATCAGTGACAGCGTGGGTCACCTGAATTTCTGAACAGTACTGTTGGCTTAAAAATAATGCTTCCTCAGAGTCACTTGGTCCTTCCAGAAACTTTCTTATATTTGTAAAAAGGGAGGCACTTTGTTCACTTTCAAAATGGGCATTTTTTAATGCTGCAATCAGTACTGAACCTTTATTTAGTGTCAAGTCCATCTAGATTGTAAAGATAGAGACATGGACCCTGGGATCACAACATTTGAAAAATAATTAAAGGGCTGGTTTAACATAACTGAATATGTTTGTATTCTTAAAAACAACAGATCTCTAGATATTTAAGTAGAATTCAACAAACTATAAATTGAATGTTACAAGTTAAAAGAATAGCTATTTGTATGTATGTTTTAACAAAATTTATAAGCAATCTGACTTTCAAAATAAAGTTATTTCAATAACAATATCTAATAATGGAAAGATAGAAATAATTGTATGGGATAGCATAGAATTAATGACTATAAAAATATTGAGCAAAAATAAGTTCTAAGGTGAAAAGGATGCTTTGAAATAAAATGAGAAAAAAAGGTGTCAGTTGGGGGGATAATAATATCTGTGTCATCCTTTTCCTTTGAAAGTAACATCCAACACTGATTTTGTTCAGACACTGCCTGGTCTGACATAATATTGAATGGGACTTACTGGTATATTTTGGCAGGTGCATAAAAGATGAACAAGTTTTTGTTTTGTGCAATTATAAGACTCATTTCAATTTACTCAGAATAAATTGATTCCCTCCTCTATAGCATTAGCCCTTTCCTTTTCTTTATTATAGCACTTAACACATTTTTTTGACTTGTATATTTACAGTTTCATGAAACTGTGCAACACTAGTGCTCCTTGCAGGTTCCTCGGTATATAAAGCAGTTCTTGGCTCATTGTAGATACCTGCTAAACATTCATCAACTTGGATATATAAGAATTAATTGTGACAAAGGACAATTGTGGGTAAAATTTGAACTATGGTATTGACAAAAAATATCTGCCACATTCTGAAAAAATAGATTACTAGAGAGGAGAGAAAGCATGAAAACCCTAAGAGGTCGGAATGACATTGATAAACTCTAGAGATGATATAATTCCTCCGGAGGCAAACCCTAAATGTTTGTTTGAACCATTCTTTGTTTTAGGAATTAATATATAAAAATAAATTGTTTAGAAATTTTTGTTTTCTGTTATGGCCTAAGGAGAAAATGTCTTATTGAAAATGACTGTCACAGGTGGAGAAAAATAAATGGGTGTCATTCATGGACATGAGGGTGCCATCACACATTGTCTCCCCAAGGTGACAGCAAATCTTATCAGCAGTTGTGATCATATTCTTCTAAACCATGAGATCAAAGCCCCTGCATGGTAAATGCTACAAAATTATAAAATACTATAACTTAGCTTACCATAGTGAACATGTGTTATTAACAATTTTGTATACATATGTACATATATGGCCATATCTTATATTGATTTGTGGATATAGAGAAATATCCTAGAAATATAAAAAAATGTTAGTAATGGTAAATTTGAGAAGTGAGATTGGAAGATCAGAGTGGGACAAAGAAAAGGAAATATTTTACTTTATATTCTTTTAGAGATTAAATGTTTTACTATGAGAATGTATAACTTTTTAATGTAAAATTAATGTATATATACAGATATAAACATAAAAATAAAATACCTACATATATAATGCCCAACCTTTTACACACAATACACTCCCATATCACTTGTAAAACTATAAACTGAGTCTTTAGCTTTTCTGTCATTAGCTTATAGCTTTTAGTCATGGATTTAAAATTGACATTTCTGTAATGCAGTTAAACTTGGCCTGGTTCTCATAAATATAACTTATTTAATATATAAAGAAAAAGACACTGCAATTTTATTTCAAAAGTACCTTTCTTCTAATCAATTTCCAAAAAGCTTGTTTCACATCCTTGTTCCTCAAACTATAAATGAAGGGGTTCAACATAGGGCTTACAAAAGTGTAGAAAACAGCAATGATTTTGGACTGCTCCACTGACTGGTCTGTGGGAGGTCTAAGGTACATACAGAACAGGGTCTCATAAAACACAGTCACTGCCACCAGATGGGACACACAGGTGGAAAAAGCTTTGTGCCTGCCTTCAGCAGAGCGCATCCTCAGGACGGCAGTGAGAATGAAGATGTAGGAGATGAGGATTATGAGAAGAGAACTGGAAAGGTTAAATCCTGCCACCACAAACATGGATGTCTCCTTAATGTAAGTGTCAGAGCAGGAGAGTCGAATGAGGGGTGGGTCAGCGCAATAGAAGTGATTAATGACATTGGAGCCACAGAAGGTCAAGCGGTATGTCCACATGGTTTCCATCAGGCCACTAAGGAGCCCGTAGATATATGGACCAGCAATCAGGCGAATGCAGACCCACTTGGACATCTTGCTGCTATAAATCAAAGGATTACAGATGGCCATATACCTATCATAAGCCATTACAGCTAGCATGTAATATTCAGTAATCACCATGGCAATGAAAAAATAGCACTGGATTAAACAAGCAGTGTAGGAAATGGTTTTTTTCTCTGATAAGAAGTTCACCAACATCTTGGGAGTCACATTAGTGGAATACCACAAATCCAAGCAGGACAAACTGGCAAGAAAAAAGTACATAGGGGTGTGGAGGCATGAATCTATCCTGATCAATAACAACATCCCAAGGTTCCCTCCCACAGTGATCAGAGAGATCCCCAGGAACAGCACAAAGAGGATGGGCTGAAGATCTGGGCGATCTGTTAATCCCAACAGAACAAATTCAGTCACCAAGGTGGAATTTCCTCTGCCCATTTTCTTAGGTGCCAGCATTGTTCACTTCAGTCAGTCAATCAGTTCAGTTGCTCAGTTGTGTCTGACTCTTTGCGAGTTCACTTAGGTAAATTAAAATTATTCACTTAGATAAATAAAGTAGCCCATTAAAGTAGAAATTTAAAAAAAAGAGTAAATTGGTTGAAAGCAAGGGCCTGAATTGTTTTCCTGCAAATAAAGTACGTGAACTTTAAAAAAAAAAAAGAAGTGAATGAGAAGTCCATCATACATTTCTTCTCTCTCTTTCTTGTATTCCCTTTCTCTCTTTTCTTTGACCCTGTTACCCTCACACATAGCTATTACCAGACATAGTCTAAGACTGAAGGAGGTAAGACTTTTAATAAGGTCATAATCCCTAATAGCTAGGTATACAATGTGCAGATGATTCCCAAGTAGAATGGCTCTTGTGTCTCCACCTTATTTTGAAATGAGGGAAAGTGAAAGTGAAGTCACTCAGTCATGTCCGACTCTTTGTGACCCCATGGACTGTAACTATCAGGCTCCTCTGTCCATGGGATTTTCCAGGCGAGAGTACTCGAGTGGGTTGCCATTTCCTTCTCCAGGGGATCTTCCCAACCCAGGGGTTGAACCTGGGTCTCCTGCATTGCAAGCAGATGCTTTACCATCTGAGCCACCAGGGCAGTCTCATTGGAATGAGGGAAATATAACCCAAAGTTTAGCTTAAAATGGCTTCAACCACCAACTGTTACTTACAGATTGCTACAAAACTGTAGATTCATCATTGGTCCCAGGGACGATTCTGGACAAAATGGTGAACATGTTTGGAAACACTTTTGCAGTCTTTAATAGTATGTGCATATTTATTTGTTTATTAGTCATGTCACATGCAGGATCTTAGTCACCTGACCAGGGATCAGGGACCTGGCCTGTGTCCCCTGCAGTGGGAGTAGAGTCTTAACCACTGGACCACCATGGAAGCTTCCCAGTATGTGCATACTTAGAAATTCAAACTTAGAGAATTGTATTTCCTACTTACTGTATTGCTGTTGTTGTTTAGTTGCTAAGTGATGCTCAACTCTTTTGTGACCCAATGGGCTACAGCCTACCAGGCTTCTCTGTCCATGGGATTTCCCAGGCAAGAATACTGGAGTGGGTTGCCATTTCCTTCTTAAGGGGATCTTCCTGACCCAGGGATTGAACCCGCATCTCCTGCATTGGCAGGTGGATTCTTTACCACTGAGTATTAGAGTCTCACATTATAGGAATTTGAAGAAAAATTACTGAGGCCTATTTTACTGATCACTCATCTCCAACTCTGTGCTAACTCATGGACTATAGTCTACCAGCCTCCTCTGTTCATGGAATTCTCCAGGCAATCATACTATTGTGAGTAGACATTCTCCTCTACAAGGGATCTTCCCATCCCAGGAATCAAACCTGAGTCTTCAACATTGCAGCCAGATTCTTTACAGTCTCAGCCACCGGGGAAGTCCCACTTTACTACTATGTCCCCACAATACAGAATGATGTAGCATTCTTTGTGAATAGACCAAAGGCAAAGACTCCAGATTCAGAAATAACAAATACCTGGATGAACTAGAGGAAGAATTTTTCATTCAGAAGAGTTTATGTGAATAAAGCAAGAGAGACTTGGATAGGGAAAAAGAGAAGTGGCAAAAACTTAGATCATAGTTTTGTTTGCTTATCCATTTATGTATTCATTTTCCATTTATCCAAGATAGCACTTAAGGAGTTCATAGCATATAACAAAATTTGGTAACATTGTGCTGCTAGGGGAACAAAAATTTGACTCTAACCTTCCTAGCATCATATAGTTCAATTAATTCAATTTAGGTCAATTTATATAATAAATAGTTCAATTATCTTCTTTAGAGATTGCAATGTCCAGAATATTATATATATATATATATATATATATATATAAAAAACCTAATCAACAGAGGAGGAATCATTCTTAATGCAGAACTGCAGTTCAATTCAGTTCACTTCAGTTGCTCAGTCATGTCCGACTCTTTAAGACTCCATGAATCGCAGCACGCCAGGCCTCCTTGTCCATCACCAACACCCCGAGTTCACTCAAATTCATGTCCATCTAGTTGGTGATAAAATCCAGACATCTAATCCTCTGTCATCCCCTTCTTCTCCTGCCCCCAATCCCTCCCAGCACCAGAGTCTTTTCCAAAAGTTAACTCTTCACATCAGGAGGCTAAAGTATTGGAGTTTCAGCTTTAGCATCAGTCCTTCCAAAGAACACCCAGGACTGATCTCCTTTAGGATGGACTGGTTGGATCTCCTTGCAGTCCAGGGGACTCTCAAGAGTCTTCTGCAAAACACAGTTCAAAAGCATCAATTCTTCGGCGCTCAGTTTTCTTCACAGTCCAACTCTCACATCCATACATGACCACAGGAAAAACCATAGCCTTGACTAGACACACCTTTGTTGGCAAAGTAATGTCTCTGCTTCTCAATATGTTATCTAGGTTTGTCATAACTTTCCTTCCAAGGAGCAAGTGTCTTTTAATTTCATGGCTGCAGTCACCATCTGCAGTGATTTTGGAGCTCAAACAAATAAAGTCTACCACTGTTTCCACTGTTTCCCCATCTATTTCCCATGAAGTGACAGGACCAGATGCCATGATCTTAGTTCTCTGAATGTTGAGCTTTAAGCCAACTTTTTCACTCCCCTCTTTCACTTTCATCAAGAGGCTTTTTAGCTCCTCTTCACTTTCTGCCATAAGGGTGGTGTCATCTGCATATCTGAGGTTATTGATATTTCTCCCAGCAATCTTGATTCCAGCTTGTGCTTCTTCCAGCCCAGCATTTCTCATGATGTACTCTGCATATAAGTTAAATAAGCAGGGTGACAATATACAGCCTTGACATACTCCTTTCCCTATTTGGAACCAGTCTGTTGTTCCATGTCCAGTTCTAACTGTTGCTTCCTGACCTGCATATAGGCTTCTCAAGAGGCAGGTCAGGTGGTCTGGTATTCCCATGTCTTTCAGAATTTTCCACAGTTTATTGTGATCCACACAGTCAAAGGCTTTGACATAGTCAATAAAGCAGAAATAGATGTTTTCTGGAACTCTCTTGCTTTTTCGATGATCCAGCAGATGGTGGCAATTTGATGTCTGGTTCCTCTGCCTTTCTAAAACTAGCTTGAGCATCTGGAAGTTCACGGTTCATGTACTGCTGAAGCCTGGCTTGCAGATTTTCAGAATTACTTTACTAGCGTGTGAGATGAGTGCAATTGTGCGGTAGTCTGAGCATTCTTTGGCATTGCCTTTCTTTGGAATTGGAAGGAAAACTGACCTTTTCCATTCCTGTGGCCACTGCTGAGTTTTCCAAATTTGCTGGCATATTGAGTGCAGCACTTTCACAGCATCATCTTTCAGGATTTGGAATAGCTCAACTGGAATTCCATCACCTCCACCAGCTTTGTTGGTAGTGATGCTTTCTAAGGCCCACTTGACTTCACATTCCAGGATGTCTGGCTCTAGGTGAGTGATCACACCATCGTGATTATCTGGATCGTGAAGATTTTTTTGTACAGTTCTTCTGCGTATTCTTGCCATCTCTTCTTAATATCTTCTGCTTCTGTTAGGTCCATACCATTTCTGTCCTTTATCGAGCCCATCTTTGCATGAGATGTTCCTTTGGTATCTCTGATTTTCTTGAAGAGATCCGTAGTCTTTCCCATTCTGTTGTTTTCCTCCATTTCTTTGCATTGATCACTGAGGAAGGTTTTCTCATCTCTCCTTACTATTCTTTGGAACTCTGCAATTCAAATGCTTATATCTTTTCTTTTCTCCTTTGCTTTTTGCTTCTTTTCTTTTCATGGCTATTTGTAAGGCCTCCCCAGACAGCCATTTTGCTTGTTTGCATTTCTTTTCCATGGGGATGGTCTTGATCCCTGTCTCCTGTACAATGTCACGAACCTCCATTCATAGTTCATCAGGCACTCTGTCAGATCTAGTCTCTTAAATCTATTTCTCACTTCCACTGTATAATCATAAGAGATTTGATTTAGGTCATACCTGAATGGTCTAGTGATTTTCCCTACTTTCTTCAATTTTAGTCTGAATTTGGCAATAAGGAGTTCATGTTCTGAGCCACAGTCAGCTCCTGGTCTTGATTTTGCTGACTGTATAGAGCTTCTCCATCTTTGGATGCAAAGAATATAAGCAATCTGATTTTAGTGTGGACCATCTGATGATGTCCATGTGTAGAATCTTCTCTTGTGCTGTTGGAAGAGGGTGTTTGCTATGACCAGTGCGTTCTCTTGGTCAAACTCTGTTAGCCTTTGCCCTGCTTCATTCCGTATTCCCAGGCCAAATTTGCCTGTTACCCCAGGTGTTTCTTGACTTCCTGCTTTTGCATTCCAGTCCCCTATAATGAAAAGGACATCTTTTTGGGGTGTTAGTTCTGAAAAGTCTTGTAGGTCTTCATAGAACCATTCAACTTCAGCTTCTTCAGCATTACTAGTTGGGGCATAGAGTTGGATTACTGTGATATTGAATGATTTGCCTTGGAAATGAACAGAGATCATTCTGCCTTTTTGAGATTGCATCCAAATACTGCATTTTGGACTCTTTTGTTGACCATGATGGCTACTCCATTTCTTCTAAGGGATTCCTGTCCACAGTAGTAGATATAATGGTCATCTGAGTTAAATTCCCCCATTCCAGTCCATTTTAGTTTGCTGATTCCTAGAATGTCGACGTTCACTCTTGCCATCTCCTGTTTGACCACTTCGAATTTGCCTTGATTCATGGACCTAACATTCCAGGTTCCTATGCAATATTGCTCTTTACAGCATCAGACCTTGGTTCTATCACCAGTCACATCCACAACTGGGTATTGTTTTTGCTTTGGCTCCATCCCTTCATTCTTTCTGCAGTTATTTTTCCACTGATCTCCAGTGGCATATTGGGCACCTACTGACCTGGGGAGTTCCTCTTTCAGTATCCTTTCATTTCATCTTTTCACACTGTTCATGGGGTTCTCAAGGCAAGAATACTGAAGTGGTTTGCCATTCCTTTTTCCAGTGGACCACATTCTGTCAGACCTCTCCACCATGACCTACCTGTCTTGGGTGGCCCCACATGGCATAGCTTAGTTTCATTGAGTTAGATAAGGCTGTGGTCCTTGTGATTAGATTGACTAGTTGTCTGTGATTTGGTTTCATGGTGTCTGACCTCTGATGTCCTCTTGCAACACCTACCATCTTACTTGGGTTTCTCTTACCTTGGACATGGGATATCTCTTCATGGCTGCTTCAGCAAAGCGCAGCCACTGCTCCTTACCTTGGACAAGGGGTATCCTCTCATGGCCGCCCCTCCTGACCTTGAACCTGGAGTAGCTCCTTTCGGCCCTCCTGTGCCCGTGCAGCCACCGCTCCTTGGACCTGTGGTTGCTCCTCTCAGCCGCCGCCCCTGACCTCGGGCGTGGGGTAGCTCCTCTCAGCTGCCAGCCGCTGCTCCTGACCTTGGGCGAGGGGTAGCTCCTCTTGGCCATGCTTCTGCACTATCACAGCCGGTGCGCTTCTGATACTAACCCAGCAGCCACTCACGATAGTCTAATTTTAACTGGTCGTTCCAAGTTGTGTGTTCTAAGATCTTGTGTGTGTGTGTGTGTGTGTGTGAATAACTCAGTTGTGTCACTCTTTGCAACCCTAAGGACTGTTACCCACCATCCTCCTCTGCCATGGAGTTCTCCAGGCAAGAATACTGGAGTGGGTTGCCATTCCCTTCTCCAGGGGATATTTCTGACTCAGAGATTGAACCTGAGTCTCCCACATTGCAGACAGATTATTTATCATATGAGCCGTCCAAGATCTTAAGTGAAGTGAAGTGAAGTGAAGTCACTCAGTCGTGTCCGACTCTTTGTGACCCCATGGACTATAGCCAAACATGCGCCTCCATCCATGGGATTTTCCAGGCAAGAGTAATGGAGTGGGTTGTCATTTCCTTCACCAGAGGATCTTCCCGGCCCAGGGATTGAACCCAGGTCTCCCACATTGTAGGCAGATGCTTTACCGTCTGAGCCACCAGGGAAGTCTTAAGAGCTAAGACCTTAAGAGCTTCCAAATTTAAAGAGATATAAGAATTTATTGTTTTTTTTTTTTATGTAAAACTTACAAAATATAGCATTGGCAAATAATCTGAATTTTAATAACGATAACACTGTATGCGAGACAGCAAAAGAGACACTGAAGTATAAAACAGTCTTTTGGACTCTGTGGGAGAGGGAGAGGGTGGGATGATTTGGGAGAATGGCATTGAAACATGTATAATATCATATATGAAATGAATCACCAGTCCAAGTTCGATGCATGATACTGGTTGCTTGGGGCTGGTGCACTGGGATGACCCAGAGGGATGATACGGGGAGGGAGGAGGATGGGGGGTTTGGGATGGGGAACACGTGTATACCTGTGGCGGATTCATGTTGATGTATGGCAAAACCAATACAATATTGTAAAGTAATTAACCTCCATTTAAAATAAATAAATTTATATTAAAAAAAAATAAACCTATTCTCAACCAGAGCATAACAAATCTGTGTGCTTGATATATTGAAATTCAGATAACAATATATTGACTGTATTTACAGTATCTAAGTTGTTCCTAGCAGTTGAATGAAGTACCCTCAGAAGTTAGCTACTTTAATTTTGTGATACTTCCAAGATAGCATAAGAGTTAGTCATTATAATAAGGTAATCTTTGTACATAAACAGCAGTCAACCCTACATGTATGTGAGTCATTTTCCCAGGGAAATAAAAGTAAATGGTAACACTGCTTGCCTCAAAAGATCTGTTTGGTGTCTTCATGGTAAAGGAGATAAATGAAGAGAACATTAACATCAGACGTGATTAGTTCAATAATAAAGATTTGAATGGAGTAATTAACTGTGTTCTAGAATCAGTATATGGATTGAAGAATAATAGCATTTAACAAGAGTTTGAAGGAAAACTAAGAATTTTCTACAAGGACAAGTGTAAAGAGTACTTTCAGATAGAGTGAACATGAAGAGACAAAAGGCTTTCAAGAGAAATCAAATAAACCCATAGGTATATTTTCAAGGATTAATTTTCTACAAGGATGAATTTTTCACAGTACAGAAGAAAACATTTTAAAGGGAAAACAGTTAAATAAACTGAAGTCCCCATCACAAGCTAAGAAGTGTAGATATCCTTGAAAGCTATAAGGTAGCATATCTTTGAATTTTTCTGGAAAGTATGTATTACACCCAAATTATGGAGATGGATTAGATCCAATATTTTCTGTTAACTTGTCAAATAAATAATTTGCTGGGTTTAAATCTATACCTTTGGTCTTTGGGAGGAAAATACAATAATTAGAGAATCAGAATTTATGTAAATAGCAGGAGTATTCTTACCAGAGCACTTGGGTTTCTCTGGCTTATTGGTACAGAATTCGCTTGCAATGTAGGTAGACCCGGGTTCAGTCCCTGGGTGGGGAAGATCTCCTGGAGTATGAAATGGCAGCCCACTCCAGTATTCTTGCCTGGAAATCCCATGGAGGACGCAATCACTGGGGCACAAAGAGTCAGGCACAGCTGAGCAACTAATTCTTTCACTCACCAGAATGATGAGTCCATTTGGAAAATATTTGTTTAGAATATACAAAGCTTCTGTTTCATGGCATAAAGATACTTATCTAATCTTTAAATCTCTACACTTATGCCCTAAATAACAGCACCTGTTTAGTCACTGTATTACCTTTAACAACTAATAAAGACAAAAATACGACAAAGTTGCCTATAGACAAAGCTATGGTTTTTCCAGTAATCATGCATGGATGTGAGACTTCAACCACAAAGAAAGCTGAGCACTGAAGAACTGACATTTTTGAACTACTGTGCTGGAAACTCTTGAGAGTCCCTTGGACAGCAAGGAGATCAAACCAGTCCATCCTAAAGGAAATCAATCCTGAATATCCATTGGAAGGACTGATGCTGAAGCTGAAGCTCCACTACTTTGGCCACCTGATGCAAAGAGCTGATTCAATGGAAAAGACCCATATGCTGGGAAAAATTGAAGGCAAGAGAAGGGAGCAACAGAGGATGAGATGGCTAAATGGCATCACTGACTCAATAGACATGAGTTTGAGCAAACTTGGAGCTAATGATGGACAGAGAAGACTAGCATGCTACACTTCATGGGGTTGCAAAGAGTTGTACATGACTTAGCAACTAAACAAAAAAAGACAAAAATAGATATAACCAAAAATAAAAGAGAGAATTTAATCTGACTACTTCTTATTCTTTCCTTTAAATAGATTCAATGAGCACACTCCACAATTTAGGGGGGGGGGGAGACTATATTTTGAAGTAGTACTTCCTCCCATGCACATGGTTGCTTCAATTTTACAAAACAATTATGCTTTTTTATTTTATTTTACCTTTAAAAAAATCCTGCAACTGATATAAAGAAGATGTATTAATAATGAGGATAATGGGGCAGAGATAAACATTGTTTGCTATAACCTGAATTTTTTATATTATTATTTTCAAAACTATTCAGCAGGGCTTCCCTGGTGGCTCAGTGGTAAGGAATCTACCTGTCAACGCGGTGGAGATGGGTTTGATCCATGGTAGGATGATCCCACATGCTGAGGGACAGCTAAGCCTGTGCACTACAACTACTGTGAAAGCAAATATTTTAAGGACTTTCAAATATTTATAATTTTCACACATTTTAAATTGTGTTGAAATTAGTAATATTAAGCTCTTTTTAAATCATATCTGCCTGAGTTTCTCCGCTTCTCTTTTTTCACCTCTATTTTGCCATCCATGACACTATTATCAAGAGTGCTCAGCAACCCACCAGGCTCCCCCGTCCCTGGGATTCTCCAGGCAAGAACACTGGAGTGGGTTGCCATATCCTTCTCCAATGCATGAAAGTAAAAAGTGAAAGTGAAGTCGCTCAGTCGTGTCCGACTCTTCGCGACCCCTCTGGACTACAGCCTACCAGGCTCCTCCATCCATGGGATTTTCCAGGCAAGAGTACTGGAGTGGGATGCCATCGCCTTCTCCACAAGAGAGCTCTAATTACGTTTTTGGTCTAACTCACACTTTAATGGCCTGTGGTAACTGGAAAACATAATTCTCAACATCTTAGTTAAAAATTCTTTGAAAACCTAAATGTGCATCTTGCAAATATAAATGGTATTAAAGATTTTTGATAAATTCAGGCATTGCTTTAGAGTTAAAGCCTTTTTTTTTCCCACTGAAAATTTAAAGCGTTTTTTTTTCCCACTGAAAATATCTGAACTTTTAATAGAAATTCAATTGAAGATTCGTTCTGTTTCCATAAGCAAATGGTTATAGAGCTTGAGATATGTCAAAGACTCATGTCCAATGGCTATGAGAATGACTTTTGATAGCCTTCCATTTAATTTTTACTGCACCCGGTATTTCCTATGGTTAGAAATATTGTTCATTTGATACTTATCAAAGTAGTAACTAAATTTATCCTCCACAACTCTCATTTTTAACTCCTTTTCTGATATGGAATACTAAGTAATTTGTATTAAATAATTGTATCAGCTATACTTCAATATAAAATGAAAAGTTTAAAGTTTGGGGAAAAATTATTGGAGTCATTGCTGAACTCGTTTTAAAATAACCATGAATATTTTGCTCTCTGTTGGAGAAATATCACACACAAACATTAAGTAAGCTTCGGTAAGGCAAGGAACTAGACACCCTTCTAAAAATGGTTTTCTCATGGGACATTGATATACTTTTTTTTTTTTAATGTCCAGTTTGAAATTCTGGGTCATTAGTAGTCAAGGTAGATAGTTATCATTTTTTGAAAGTCTAGGTTACTTTTCTTTTCTCAAGAAATATAACTGAAATAAACTCCACATTAGGTTTCACTGGCTCAATAATGTCAAACTGCTTTCCTCTGGATTGGAATAAACCAGAATAAGCTAGGTAACAGAGAAAATATAGATTTGTTTATCCTAATGAACTTGATTCACAAAGATATTGATATTCATATATGTTTATACTTTGCTATGCACAGGTGTGAGAAAAAAAGCTTTACTTGCAATTTAGTAGGAATTATTGATCCAAAAACCAGAGGTGCTATTTATGGTAAATTGATAAACATAGTAAATATTTGGTAGAATCTTGGAGTTCCAAGAATTTCCTCTTCTCCCTCTCCAAGAAAAACAAATCACAACAAGAAAAACATCAATCACTGAAAGTACAAAACTCACCTCTTCAAGTGACACTATTACCTGGAATACTACTCATTGAAATGCTTATAGGAGAAAAGTTTGCCCTCTTCCGGGTCCATTGAAAATAGTGTAGCAGACTAATTTTGAACTGTTGTCACATTTGCTAAAAAATTTAAGTACCCAAATCTACAATTTTGTGGCCATTTAAGATGAAATGAGTAGGAGACTAGGGTATACTGAAGCCCAGAAAAGGACAACAGAAAGTGGAAGTGAGTTACTGAAATTCAGTTTCAGTCTAGAAACTATCTCAACTTGTCATAAAGACAGAGATAAGTCTCTAAGAATAGCTTAGCAAGTAATGCTATTTTAAGATAGTAAATGAAGAAGACAGATGAGTCATGTAGTTGATGGACTCATGCATCTCAAGTGAATATAAACTTCCCAAGGGGAGCCGCCCTTGTCTGCTGTGCCATAATAAACCCAGCTCTTCTCCCTCCTATGTCTTTCCAGTCCAATATCTCACAATGTAAGGGCAAAGTGAATTATCTGATTACAGTACACACAGTGGTTTCATACTACCCAATGCTATATCAGTAAATCTCTCTTGAGTCTTCATTTATAAAATAATCTTTTTATCTTGCTATAGATGACTTTCTCCCAGGGACTTCAGAGTCCTCACCTATTCAATATCAGACTTTATCTATGTATTTTTTAAATCAGTTTTATTTTTTTGCTACAATGAGTATAATTCCTGTTGAATCTGTCTCTCTCTTAAATTATTTCATACAGTTTTGTTTTTTTTTTTTTTTTTTTTTGAGGGTGGTGGGATATTCTTTCAACAGATATTATTCTAAAAAGACATATGATTGTCAAGTGCTCACTGTAATATGGTTATTTGATGTGTGTTAAATTACTGAATGAATGAAAATAATGTTATTTGTAGAATGAGGAGTGTAAACACAGACCAACCTAAATAAGAAATTTATGCACAGTGACTCATTTTAACTAGCTAAGAAATTAAGATAGGTTTCAAAACTGCTTTTGTTGTCATCTGACTCCTACTGGCTGAAGATCCAAAACTGAAACAGTAAGAGAAAGTGCAAGTACAGAAGTCAGAATTTTCATTCCTACCTGACCGAAGGAAAGATTCTCTCAGAGATTTAAGTAGCCCAAGTGATGTGTTTGCTAAGAATGATTTATACCCACCTTATAATTTGGAGCTTTTATCCCTAAAGCATTTTTCAGCACACTCTGAAAAAAATAATTGCAATGTTATTGCAAGAGAAATCTCCTGAGAAATAGTAATTTATATGAATTTATACTCATTAGAGTCTTGGGATTTTCACAATGCTGTTTCATCAGTTTGAGTTATTTTGAACTGATGGCTTTGGATTGTCAAGAGATTTTTGCATTGTGGATCACCATTTTTTTTTCAATTGGGTCAATAGAACAATTAATAAAGGTATAAAATGATTATATAATTCATACACTATGATGTTTCTGTGTTACCATTTCAGTCTGAATGGTGTTTTTGTAAGTGCTTTCCCCCTAAATTACTATTCAGTGAATGCTTGTCAAAAAGACTTTAATACCCAGAATAAAGTGATTAAATTATAAGGCACAGGGAGAAAAATCACTTGGACAACATATCATAATGAGTTGTCATAAAGTCAGTGCAAAATGTGAGGTCCAGGTGTTGGAAAGTAATATTTTATAGAAACCTTGTGAGCATGTAATTTAGCAATGCTATTTATTTGACCGCAAATGAAAATATACAGGATAAAGGTGAAGATAGCATGACTGCATTTTCTTCTCATTTACGAAGTATTCAATTATCTTACTCAAGAGATGCAAAAATAAAAATGGTATAAACCATGTGCTTAAGAAGTTCTTAGTCTAACTGGAAAATCTGGAGATAGGTGAATCTTTCTGTAGAACATATCATCTGAAGGATATATTGAAATCAAAGCTCTTACTATGGTTTATATTATATATATACCACACAATTGCACTCATCTCACAGGGTAGTAAAGTAATGCTCAAAATTCTCCAAGCCAGGCTTCAGAAATACATGAACACTGAACTTCCAGATGTTCAAGTGGGTTTTAGGACAGGCAGAGGAACCAGAGACCAAATTGCCAACATCCAATGGATCATCAAAAAAGCAAGAGAGTTCCAGAAAAAACATCTATTTCTGCTTTATTGACTATGCCAAAGCCTTTGACTGTGTGAATCACAATAAACTGTGGAAAATTCTGAGAGAGGTGGGAATACCATACCACCTGACCTGCCTCCTTAGAAATCTGTATGCAGGTCAGGAAGCAACAGTTAGAACTGGATATGGAACAACAGACTGGTTCCAAATAGGAAAAGGAGTATGTCAAGGCTGTAGATGGTCACCTTGCTTATTTAACTTATATGCAGAGTACATTATGAGAAATGCTGGGCTGGAAGAAGCACAAGCTGGAATCAAGATTGCTGGGAAAAATATCAATAACCTCAGATACACAGATGACACCACTCTTATGGCAGAAAGTGAAAAGGGACTAAAAAGCCTCTTGAGGAAAGTGAAAGAGGAGAGTGAAAAAGTTGGCTTAAAGCTCAACATTCAGAAAACGAAGATCATGGCATCTGGTCCCATCACTTCATGGGAAATAGATGGGGAAATAGTGGAAACAGTGTCAGACTTTATTTTTTTCGGCTCCAAAATCACTGCAGATGGTGACTGCAGCCATGAAAATAAAAGACGCTTACTCCTTGGAAGGAAAGTTATGACCAACCTAGATAACATATTCGGAGAAGGCAATGGCACCCCACTCCAGTAGTCTTGCCTGGAAAATCCCATGGATGGAAGAGCCTGGTAGCCTGCAGTCCATTGGGTCGCTTAGAGTCGGACACGACTGAGTGACTTCACTTTCACTTCTCACTTTCATGCATTGGAGAAGGAAACGGCAACCCACTCCAGTATTCTTGCCTGAAGAATCCCAGGGACGGGGGAGCCTGTTGGGCTGCCGTCTATGGGGTCGCACAGAGTCGGACATGACTGAAGCGACTTAGCAGTAGCAGATAACATATTAAAAAGCAGAGACATTACTTTGCCAACAAAGGTCCGTCTAGTCAAGGCTATGGTTTTTCTAGTGGCCATGTATGGATGTGAGAGTTGGACTGTGAAGAAGGCTGAGCGCTGAAGAATTGATACTTTTGAACTGTGGTGTTGGAGAGGACTCTTGAGAGTCCCTTGGACTGCAAGGAGATCCAACCAGTCCATTCTGAAAGAGATCAGCCCTGGGATTTCTTTGGAAGGAATGATGCTAAAGCTGAAACTCCAGTACTTTGGCCACCTCATGCAAAAAGTTGACTCATTGGAAAAAACTCTGATGCTGGGAGGGATTGGGGGCAGGAGGAGAAGAGGAGGACAGAGGATGAGATGGCTGGATGGCATCACCAACTCAATGGACATGGGTTTGGGTGAACTCTGGGAGTTGGTGATGGGCAGGGAGGCCAGGTGTGCTGTGGTTCATGGGGTCGCAAAGAGTCAGACATGACTGAGTGACTGAACTGAACTGAATATATACATATATATATATGTGTGTGTTTATATATATATATAAACACATATACAATGGAATATTATTCAGTCAAAATAAAAGAGGGTAACTGCTATTTGCTACAACATAAATGAGCCTTGAAGGTATTACATTAAGGGTGACAAGTCAGACAAACAGAAAGAAAAGTATTAAATACAGCATGATCTTTTTGTGGAATCTCCAACATCAGACTCAGAGAAGTATAGAATCGAACTATGATTATCAGGATCTGGAGGTTAGGGAAATGGGAAGAAGTTGGCCAAAGGAACAAACTTCCAGTTATAAGACAAATTCTGGGAATCTAATATACAGCATAGTGACAACACTTAACTATATGATGTATATGTGAAAGTGCTAAGAGAGTAGATGTTAAAGGTTTTCACCATCAAATAATAACAACAAAAAATTGTACTTGTATCAGATGATAGATGTGACAACTAATATTATTATGAGAATCATTTTGTAATACATGCATATATCAAAGCATCTCATCTTAAGCTTATACAATCTTTTATGTCAAATATATATCAATAAAGCTGGATAAACATAGTTGTAATAAATTTCAAAGTTAAAATCATAAGATATATCATCTCTGACAACAGAAATAAATAACATGTGATAAAGAAATATCTCTTTAAATCCCAAATATATGTTAATTAAGCACTGTTTTCTAAATAGTATAGAAGTTAACAAAGGCACAGAAAAATAAGAACATATTTCAAACTCAGGGATAAAATATATCAAAGTGAATGACTTTCAGCTCAAGCAATACATATGTGAAATATACAAAGATTTTATATAAGAAAAGAAACAAGACTCAAATAAATATTTCAAATTATCATTAAAAAAAATCTAGAAAAGAAAATAAAAGGTAACCCCAAGTAATCTAAATTTTTCAGATCCAATGATACAAAAAGTGTTTTTTCTTTCCTTAGACCTAAGTATGTGGATTCACATTTGCAGATCTGAGGGAGACAGTAGGTTTCCTACAGATCAGAGGCCTCAAACCAGATCCACAAGCAGCTGTCTGGGAAAAGAAGGACGATTATATTCTTCTTTTTTCTCATTCTAGACTGATCATCAAACAAGTGCATTCATAAGAACCAGAAAAATATTATCATGACCCATAGTTCACAGTTTTACTTTGTAAGTTAGGGGAAGAGTACAGAAGGTTGGTCTTCTTAAAGATTCTTCAGTTCAGTTCAGTTCAGTCGCTCAGTCATATCTGACTCTTTGCGACCCCATGAATCGCAGCATGCCAGGCCTCCCTGTCCATCACAAACTCCCAGAGTATGCTCAGACTCATGTCCATCGAGTCAGTGATGCCATCCAGCCATCTCATCCTCTGTCGTCCCCTTCTCCTCCTGCATCCAATCCCTCCCAGAATCAGAGTCTTTTCCAATGAGTCAACTCTTCACATGAGGTGGCCAGAGTACTGGAGTTTCAGCTTTAGCATCATTCCTTCCAAAGAAATCCCAGGGCTGATCTCCTTCAGAACGGACTGGTTGGATCTCCTTGCAGTCCAAGGGACTCTCAAGAGTCTTCTCCAACACCACAGTTCAAAAGTATCAATTCTTCAGCGCTCAGCTTTCTTCACAGTCCAACTCTTACTTCCATACGTGACCACAGGAAAAACCATAGCCTTGACTAGACAGACCTTTGTTGGCAAAGTAATGTCTCTGCTTTTTAATATGCTATCTAGGTTGGTCATAACTTTTCTTCCAAGGAGTAAGCATCTTTTAATTTCATGGCTGCAGTCACCATCTGCAGTGATTTTGGAGCCCAAAAAAATAAATTCTGACACTTTCTACTGTTTCACCATCTATTTCCCGTGAAGTGATGGGACCAGATGCCATGATCTTCGTTTTCTGAATGTTGAGCTTTAAGCCAACTTTTTCACTCTCCTCTTTCACCTTCATCAAGAGGCTTTTTAGTTCCTCTTCACTTTCTGCCATAAGGGTGGTGTCATCTGTGTATCTGAGGTCATTGATATTTCTCCCAGCAATCTTGATTCCAGCTTGTGCTTCTTCCAGCCCAGCGTTTCTCATGATGTACTCTGCATATAAGTTAAATAAGCAGGGTGGCAATATACATCCTTGATGTGCTCCTTTTCCTATTTGGAACCAGTCTGTTGTTCCATATCCAGTTCTAACTGTTGCTTCCTGAGCTGTGTATAAATTTCTCAAGAGGCAGGTCTTAGCCCCTCAAAATAGATGGTAATAAAAAGAGAATAAATTCAAAGAACTGAGCTCAGAGCATGTGTATCTTGTTTACTGTTTTAAGCAGTAAGAGGATACCAGTGTTCCAGGGAATACCTAGTCAAAATTTTCACTTAGAGAGGGCCTCTTCAAAATGTAATGATTTAAACGAACCTAAAATTTGGTTCTAAAAGCGGTTTTGAGATAGTGGATCTGAGGTGCAGAAATCTGAGCTTCATTTCTAACAATATCCAAGGAAATGTTACTACTGCCAACCCAGGAAAACGTATTAAAGGGCAGCAGCAGTTTAGACTAAGTACAGCTTATTTGTTCTCAGTCCCAAGAACAATCGAAACACAGACACAAAGAATATGAAAACTGGTCTTATAAATGTAAAGATATTTGAGCCAAAGATTAAGAGTTATAGTTTATTGGAAATCAAGGCATTGCCATCTTAGTGACCATATTTCTTCAAAGGACTCTCTTCAATGTTTGTTTTACATCTAAGTACTGGACTTACAAAAGTGTAGAAAACAGCTATTATCTTGGATTCTTCCACCGTCTTCTCTGTTACTGGTCTTACATACATGCAGAAGAGTGTCCCATAACATAGGGTAACAGCATCATGTGGGAACCACAGGTGGAGAATGCCTTGTGCCTTCCTTTTGCTGATTCAATCCTGAGGATTGCAGTGAGAATTAAGGCATAAGAAATCAGGATGATGATGAGGGGGCTGGAGAGGTTGAAGCCTGTTGATATCAATATGGCATGCTCTTTGATATAAGTATCAGAGCAAGAAAAAGTGGTGGGTCAGCACAGTAGAAATGGTTGATGGTATTGGATCTACAGAAGGTCAAGTGGAAGGTCAGGATGGCCTGGAAGAGTCCATATGAGAAGCCATAGACATAAGGGAATGTGGCCAAGCTTATGCAGATATACCTGGATATCTTCACACTGTAGTGCAGAGGGTTGCATATGGCCACATAGTGGGCATAGGCCATTGCTGCCAGCATGTAAAACTCAGTGAGGAGAAGTGCTATGAGAAGGCAACACTGCAAAGCAGCCAGCAAAGCTGATGGTCTTCTTCTGTGATACCAGATTAATCAGCATCAGTGGGGCTGCAGTAGAGGTATAGCACAAGTCTACAAAGGATAAATGAGTGAGGAAGAAGGACATGGGTGTGTAAAGGTGAGAGTCCAGTCTGACTAACACCATTGTGCCCAGGTTGCCTAGGAGGGTGACAAGGTAAATGACCAGAAACAGCACAAAGAGGAGAGGCTGGTGCTCTGGGCGATCCGTGAGCCCAAGGAGAATGACTTCTCTTAGTTTACTGTCATTGGTGAGGGGAATTTTCTGCACTTGAAACAAGCGCAGTCAAAGGAAATATGAAGGTACACATTTTATTACAATTAAAATGATTTTTATATACCTCGAGATGTTATTCAAAATGAATACTGTCATACACTGCTGCTTTACTTCTATTAAGGCATTGTTTCAGCTTCTTTACAAATGAACAGTTATTTTATTTCCATCTCTTACCTATTCTTGTATCTATGGCTGTGTCTTTAGATAAGTATGCTTCTAACCATAGCTATGTTCACAGTCACAAGTGAGCTGCATATTTCCTATCTCCTGCACTATTTTTTCTTCTGCAACTCTACTTATCTTATAAAGCCAACCTCAAGGCTAGTCCCATGTGAAGCATTTCTCACTCTTCTCTCATTATACCTGAGATTGAATTAATCCCCTTCTGTTTTATACTTCTCAGATACCCTATATACTCTAATTTATTCCTTAGCACATTACATCATCAGAAGAGATCCACTTTCTACTCATGTATTAGTTCTCCAGGGGTAGAGCAAATTCTATTTCATTACTGTACTGTGATTTCTAACCACATGTTTACATACTAAATATGTAGTTTTGTAAAATTTACATTTTAAAAAGAAAAGGAAAAATAATGTGAGCATGAAATACCATACTCCTTGCAATCTGTCACCTCTGAAACCCCACAAAACTTTTCACAATGTCATACCTCCATAGGATAATTAAGAGCTTTGAACTTGTATCAGAACAATTGCTTGAGAAGCTTATTAATAAAGCTAATCTACAGAAAGTCTGTAGCAGAAAGTCTCATGTGGGATATTGGAACCTCACCTCTAACAACTACTTTGGTGATTCTAACATAGATGTTCCCAGAATCACAGTTTAAAAAGCCACAGTCACAGTGCTTCCATAAACATGATGGTGGTGGTTTAGTCACCAAGTTGTGTACGAATCTTGCAACCTCATGGGCTGGAGCCTATGTGGCTCCTCTGTCCATGGGATTTCCCAGGCAAGAATACTGGAGTGGTTGCCATTCCCTCCTCCAGGGGATCTTCCCAAACCAGGGATTGAACCTGGGTCTCCTGCATTGCTGACCAGGCAGGTTCTTGTCCATAGACATATGACAAATAAATGAACAAAGAATTGTCAGATCAAATGAATTCTCACACAGTGTTTTGAGAATGGTCTACAGCAATGATAGAATGGTTCATAAAGAAAAATAATAAGTTTCACATAGTTCATATTTAAGTTGCTAAACAAAACTCCACCTGTATAGACATATTATTATTAATACAACATCTATGGATTTATTAGCTTGTTCTCACTTCTAAACTAGTGCTGAGTCTCCTATTCCTTACACTCCAAATGTTTTTATACCTTTCTCTTTCTCTCATATATCATATTTTTAAAACTTGCTCAAATCTTTGTCTTATTTCAAAGTGAGTCAGAAAAGCTTACTTTAGTTATATTTTAGAAATACAGTAAATATTTCTTTTTCAACCTATAGCTCCCTACCTTAGTATTTGAAGTACTTAATAGATATTTGTTGAATGCACTAATAATAGTTCTTAATAATAGATAATGATTCTTACCCATGAGGTACTTCATTCCGTTTGTAAATGGGAATAGTATCAGTTCTGCTTTCTTCTCAAGTCATTATGGACATCAAACTCCTCCAAAATATATTTATTAATACACAACACATCATGTGTTTAGGCACCACTAATGCCAAAATGAACCAAGTTCAAAACCCCTGCCATTGTGGCATCCACCTTCTAGTGAACACAGAAACATAATAATGAAATAAGCCAATCGTTTTTCGGATGACACTGATATAGAGGGAAAGACAGAAAATGGAGTCAGAGGGAAGGGTATTCAAAATTTAAACAGGAACATTAGCAATAGCACTGAGACATATACATTACCATATGAAAACAGATGACCAGTGTAAGTTCGATCCATGAAGAAGGGCACCCAAAGCCGGTGCTCTGGGACAACCCAGAGGGATAGGTTGGGGAGGGAGGTAGAGGAGGTTCAGGATTTGGGGGACACGTGTGTGGCTGATTCATGTTGATGTATTGCCAAAACTATCACAATATTGGAAAGTGATTATCCTCCAATTTAAATAAATAATTTTTAACATAAAAAATTTGCTTTCAAGAAAAAAAAATGAATTCATATAAAGGTGATGTAATAAATCATACAAATGTGATGTGTTTAGCAACAAACTGATACAGAAAGAGAAAAAACCATAAAGCTATTAAAAGAAGGGTATTCTACAGTAGGAAAGTTAAGGACCAGAAGCAAAACAAGTTCTGAAACTTGCAGCATATGTGCATGTATAAAATTCACACAGAGGATATCAGAAAATTATAGCTGAGATGTCCCCTGAAGCACAAATGTTTCACTTTATTGAGAGATTGATTCATCTGTACCTATGAGATTCTTAACAAGTTACTGGCACTAGTGGTAAAGCACCCATCTACCAATGCAGGAGATGTAAGAGAGGCAGGCTCAATCTCTGGGTTGAGAAGATCCCCTAGAGGAGGGCATGGCAACCCACTGCAGTATGCTAGCCTGGAGACTTCCAGAAGAACCTAGTGGGCTACAGTCCATAGTGTTGCATAGAGTCAGACACAACTGAAGTGACTTAGATATCAAAGATATCTTAGACAAACCAAGATATCACAACGTTCACTGGAAAAAAGGACTTGCATTGGTGGTTATTTGCAGCTTCTCTGCAAGAAATGTCTAGCCAATAAATAATAAATAATGTCTAGATATCAGCTGAAAGCAGGATATCTATTTGTATGCCAGGAGCAAGGCGGCTTAAGAGATCTTTCTTATTGTTCAGCACCCAAGAAACCCCAAAGAGAATAGGTAGTAGTTGCTAGAAGAGAAAATAATAGAAAAAGATCAGGATGTAGGAATTTCACATTTATGAAGACACAGTAGGAAACTCGACTTGAGAAGTTCATTTGCAGAAGGACTCATTGATGACATGTTACATATAATGATTGTCTGTGGGATCTGAAATGATGTTGACTCACAATCCCAGTGGATCCAGACATATCACAACTGAAAAGGAGCAGAAGAACTAAGTGATGAGATGCAAAAATGTCTACAGACAATAAAGAAGTCATATCACAGCTGACCTGGCAGCCCGAGCCAGACCAGAGTGACAGATGAACATCTTCTGAAAGAGGTGTTTGTGGTTTTACTAGTTCACAACCAAGGAGAACTTCTGTCTGATGGAAGAAGAACCAAGAATGGGGTAGTTCAAGGACAGTAGAAAGCTACAAATTTTTAATCCTGGAACTAGGGCATGGTACAATATAGACTGAGTCCAGTACTAAACAAAATGTACAGCATCACTTTTCAAAAATTATTAAGACAGAGCAGAAGATTGAACCTGATTTGAAGGGCTTCTGAAAATAGAGCCCTGTCAACTGCACAAGCTGCATGTCCATGAAGCCAGACATTCCTGCAACAGAGACCAGCAGAGCTGACAATTCAGGTACATGGAGGGAGAAGGAGAGCATCCTCATGTCTGCAAAAAGTAGACGGAAAGGAAAAGAAGACAGAGAAAGAAGCTGAAAGCTAGGGTTCAGTTCTTGGGTGATTATCCTAGAGGGTCACCCAGCTCAATGGGCTAGTGTTCTAGATGAATTTTGTGGGCCAGTCAATTACAAGTGCCAGAGAAGAGATTTTGTTTCAGGAGGAAAAAAAAAAATAAAAGAAAACAAGCAGAGGTAAAAGTAAGAGAAACATTTAGCAGAATTCTTGGCAAGATGGCCCTTAAGCTTCTTCTTCTTCTTTTTTTTTTTTTTTTTTCCAAATTTCATAGAAAACTATGAAAACCTTTTGGAACTATAGATTCTCAACCAAGATCAATGTGTAATCACAAAATCTTAAAAACAGCAACAAAAAATCTACAGAACCATATATTAAGGGGTAAGATTTCACCAGGCTGCAAAGTATAAGAGTTCTTGTATTAGGCTCTTCTGTGTTCCACAACTGAAAATGTACTCGTATTTGTGAGTGGTCTGCTGACTGTTTGCCTTCCTGGTTCTTTTGCATCTGTGCCAGGGCTATAAAATATTCCCAGGGAGCTCAATAGAAATTTCAATAGATTTGTCATCTAGGAAATCAATTGAGGTTCAAATTCTGCTACTGAGAACATAAAGTTTTGCATGTGCATATTTTGAGCAAACATGGTAAAAATATGTGGTACTCAGTCTGAGTTTTTACTACAGTCTCTCCTTGACTAAGAAATAGAAAGAAAATAGATACACAAATACTTACTTGTTGTTTGGATATGCATCTATTTTCTGAACCTCTAATGAAGGAAGTTCACTGATGCTTCACTAAGCTGAGAAGCACAGCTGAATTTCTAGCAGAACATGGGGGTTAGGAACCAGCTTTTAAAGCAAATCTCTAGAGGACGTAGGAACATCAGAAATGAGTGTGTCTTTGGGATGCAGCCCTTTGGGAATTTACCAGAATGTGCTTGGTATTATAAAGCTAATCATATGCCTCAGTCATAATTTTAATATTTTCTAATTTACTATATGCCCTAAGAGTATGGTGGATGGCACACACACACAAAAAGCATGTTTGCATTTTGAAGAAGGTCTGATTTTTTTTTTCTTTTATACTTGAAACAGCCTCTTTTCCTAAAATCCAGAGTTCTTAACAATGTTCTTTCTGATGGACATTGAAGTCTTGGGCAGAATTAGGCATAAGCAGGACTGTGAAACAGACAAAATGATTGGAAATCAGTTTTTGAGCAATTCTTGTGTGTGGAGTACTTTCCTGTAGGCAATTTAATTGATCCTTCAATTAAATCCTTCAAAATAACACTAAGAGGCAGAGACTCTCTCCTATCCTTTCAGCTGAAGAACCAGACCCTCCACTAAAGGAACAGTAAACCCTGTGCCACATAGTTAGGAAGTGGCAGAGTGTGACTTGAATTCCTGCCTTCACATTCCCAATTGATTACTTTTTCAATTGTAGTTAGTTTCCATTTAAAGTCAATGTGATGCTTTTGAACTGTGGTACTGGAAAAGATTCTTAAGAGTCCCTTGGACTGAAAGGAGATCCAACGAGTCCATTCTAAAGGAAATCAGTCCTGAATATTCATTGAAAGGACTGATGCTGAAGCGCCAATACTTTGATCACCTGATGCAAAGAATTGGAAAACACCCTTATGCAGGGAAAGATTGAAGGCAGGAGAGGGGGACACCAGAGGATGAAATGGTTGAATGGCATTATAGACTCAGTAGAGATGGGTTTTAGCAAGCTTTGGGAGTTGGTGATGCACAGGGAAGCCTGCATGCTGCAGTCCATGGGGTCACAAAAAGTCGGGCACGACTGAGTGACTGAACTGAACTGAACTCAGCTTGTCATCTTTCCTTCATCACTTTTTCAACTTTCCCTTAGTTTCCTCCAGTCAGTGCTTGTATCGTTCTCATCTTATTAAAGTTGATCCTGACAATAGAAAAAGCTTACTTATGTGGAAGTGTTCTCGAACAATGCTTTTTTTTTTTTTTTTTTTTTTTCCACAGAACTTGGTATGACCTTCATCCTCCACACCATCTTACTACTCAGGCCCATCCTTGGCTGATACACTCTATTTCCACTACCTACTAATATTTCTATTGCTATCACTAGACTGCAAACCCTTATGAGCACAGACTATGAACTCAGCAGCTAGCACTGCTGCTGCTAAGTCACTACAGTCGTGTCCGACTCTGTGCGACCCCATAGACAGAAGCCCACCAGGCTCCCCTGTCCCTGGGATTCTCCAGGCAAGAACACTGGAATAGGTTGCCATTTCCTTCTCTGATGCAGGAAAGAGAAAAGTGAAAGGGAAGTCACTCAGTCGTGTCCGACCCTAGCAACCCCATGGACTGCAGCCTACTAGGCTCTTCCGTGCATGGGACTTTCCAGCCAAGAGTACTGGAGTAGGGTGCCATTGCCTTCTCTGGCAGCTAGCACAGTCTCTGGAAATAACAGATGAACAAACATGTTGAATAATTTGAGAGTGCAATATGTATCTAATTCAGTGATTATACTGCAAATCCTGGTTATCCCCTCTCAGATAACTTTGCATTTCATTGAACACATATCCTTACCCCTTAAAACCAAAACTCTAACGAGGTGATACGCCATTGATCTCAGGTGGCCTCGGCCTGCAGCAGCTTGAAGTGAGGCTTTGGTTCCCCAGCCAGAGATTGAGGCCAAGTTCCAATGGTGAGAGCACCAAATCCTAGCCACTTTACCAGTGGTCAGTGACAAGGCCCTGGTTCTTTGGTTTTGCAGAAAAAAATTCCCACAGATATTTAAAGTAATGAAACAAAATATTTATTAGGAAGAAAAAGAGTACAGTACACGTGAATAGACACATGTGCAGACTCAGGAAAGTCGCGCCCTCACAGTGGTCTGAATCACTTTTATGGGCCATTTCTTCTGGGTTTTCTTTGGTCAGTCATTTTGATCTTAGTTTCCCTTGACTAATCATTTTGATTTGATATGCCAATAATCATAATAAAATATACCATTTTGGGTATATCTCAGGATCCTTCCACGTGTCTGTGTGCCCCTCTCTTAGTCTCGATGGATTCTAGTGAAAAGGCCTATGAGTAGTTGCATCATTTACTGTGAAATAATGCCACCTCTCTTTTGATGTTCTGAGCATTTATGCACATAGATAGTCAGGAGGTCTCCTTAACTTGGAGAATGAGGAATATGTGGTCTTTTATCTCTAATATGGGAAGGGCCCATCTCCTCTATCATCCTTGTTTTATGGAGTTCCTGTCCACAGGGGAGAAACTGTTAAGTCTGTGGCCTCTCAGTAGTATGAGTGACTCCCTTACTAAAAAAAAAAAAACACAGGAAAGAAAATAAAATGGGAGTAATTATTGACAGGTAATAGGCACTGATACTTAATATGTGCCAGAATTAGGCTTAGCACTACAAAGCATTAGATCAATTAATCCTCACAAACTCCATTTTTTAGTGGGGAAAGTGAGGCAAGTAGAGGGTAATTAACTTCCTGGTATAGGTTACTAATAAATTGTGAGGCTTGTATTCAAACAGTATAGTCAATAGCATTTGATATCACTTTATTTAGGAAAGAAACATGACAAGCTTAAAAACACTATGCACTCTATGAGTATAGTGAGGACATTCATTCAACCATCAATGTATTCATTCATCCTTATAGTTAACAAGTATTCAGGGAAAACCTTCTTCATGCCACCATATGGTCAATGAAGAAAATGTAAGAAAAAGCCAAAAGATTGTGTCCTTAGAGTGCTTCTGCTTCACTACAGGAGGGATGAGGCATGGAGTTCATATAATCAGATTTTAAATTATTAAGAATTAGTGAAAATCATGTTGGAAAGTGGAAGGGGAGAAAGTAAAGCTTGCATTACTTAAATGACTAAAATCTAATGACATAGTGATAGTTTATTAACTCAATAGATTTTTACTGAGAATGATCTGTGTTCTAGATTCGGGGATAAATGTTAACTTTAGTGAGCAGAAAGGAAATTGGAGGGATTCCAAATGTGAAAATAGTACCACACCCTGTTGCTGGCCCTGAGATGTAGGGTCCCCTGAGCAAGGACCAGTAAGAAGCCTTATGGAGCTAACAGCAGACTTTGGCTGACAGCCGTCAAGGAAACAGGACCTCAATCCCACAAACATAAGGCAGGAAATTCTGCCCACAACCAGAAAAACCAGCTGAACCAATCCAACTTCTGACCTGCAGAATTGTGAAATAATAAATTTGTATTGTTTTAACTTGCTAAAGCGGAAAAGGCAATGGCACCCCACTCCAGTACTCTTGCCTGGAAAATCCCATGGATGGAGGAGCCTGGTAGGCTACAGTCAATGGGGTCGCTAAGAGTCAGACACGACTGAGCGACTTTGCTTTCACTTTTCACTTTCATGCATTGGAGAAGGAAATGGCAACCCACTCCAGTGTTCTTGCCTGGAGAATCCCAGGAATGGGGGAGCCTGATGGGCTGCTGTCTATGGGGTCGCACAGAGTCGGACACAATTGAAGTGACTTAGCAGCAGCAGCAGCAAGTTGCTAAAAAAAAAAAATTAATGAGCACAACCAGACGTGGACCTGGCTCTCATGAAGCTGACAATCCTGAGGACAATATAACCATGAATGAATCACATACACAATGTTAAAATTACAGTTGAAAACAGTTCTGTAAATTAAAGTTATATGATATTGTGAGAACATATCCTAAGAGGATATGACTGAAAGATCAGTCAAGAAAGCACTGAAAATGCAAAAGGATAAAATATAACTAAATCCCCAAAAAGACAAACACTGAAATTAAAAATTAGGAAATTAGAAAAAGACTGAGAAATATCAAGTAATCTGGTAATGCAACATTTGTATAAAAAAACTAATAGAAGACAGTTAATAATTAAAAAAAAATTAAAGCACAAAACTGTTAGAAAGTATTCCAAAGTATCAATATTTACAACAAAATAAGAAAGTCAATGATTAGAGGAACTCATGGTATCAAGGGAAAAAAAAGATATCATGTTTAGTGAAACGTCAAACACAGAAAGACTGTACAATATCACTTCTATTTGGAAATATAAAAATTAAAACAACTTAGTGAGTATAACAACAACAAAAACAACCATCAGACTCACAGACATAGAAAACAAATTAGTGGTTGCCTGTGGGAAGAAGAAAGGGGAGGGGCAAGATACGAGTAGGGATGGACACACTAGAGACTACTATATATAAAATAAGTGAGATACAAGGATATATTGTACAGCTCAAGGAATATAGCCAATATATATCATAATAACTATAAGTGGATCAAAATCATTATGTTGTACATCTGAAACAATATGGTAAGTCAACTATGAAAAAAAGTGAAAGTGTTAGTCCCTCAGCCATCTCCAAGTCTTGGCGACCCCATGGACTCTAGCCCATCAGTCTCCTCCATCCATGCAATTTTCCAGGCAAGAATATTGGGGTGGGTAGCTGTTCTCTTCTCCAGGGGATCTTCTGGATCTAGGTATTGAACCCAGGTCTCCTGCATTGCAGGCAGAAACTTTACTATCTGAGCCACCAGGGAAGACTTCAACTTAAAAAAGGATAAAAATAGTCATAATAAGCATCAATTAGCTAAAAACAAACAAAAAATCCTGCTGAAGAGCTATGAATATCAGACAAATTAAACTTTTAGACTTTATACATCATAGAAGGGATAGAAACTATCTATGATAAAAGGAAAAATACCTGTTCATTACTTGATGTGATTAATAATATAGCCTCAGTGTTTAAAGAAAAAAAAATTACAAAAAGAAATAGACAAATACACAAACATTTCTCTTGGTTTTATAGATGAAACAATAAAACGTTAGTAGGGATACTGAAGATCAGAAGAAAGAAGCAAGCATAAATCAAGTATGTGAGTGTGCATTCTAAGTCGCTTCAGTAGTATTCAAACGTTTGTGACCATATGGACTGTATCCCTCCAGGCTCCTCTGTCCCTACAGACTCTCCAGGCAAGAAAACTGGAGTAGGTGGCCATGCCCTCCAATTGATCTATTTGCACATTGCTCTACTCAACTCCTATTACTTCTGAAAGCTTATTGGCACCAGAAAATTGAGATATGCTTCAAGAGGAAATGCCAAAATGGCAGGTAGGGCTTCAGAACGTGGAATGGGATCCAATATCTGAATTTTTAAAATATCTGAATAAAAATTGATATGTAAAAAAATAAAAAATAGATATGTAAACATTAATTATTACATATATTTGGGACAGTGATCTATTAGTTTCTATTTTTGGCTCTATATTGGAAATAATTCATAACAAAATAAATAAACAAAAAAGTGAAAACACAAAACCAGTTTTAAGATGAGATTGTTGTTTTTGTTTGTTGCTAAGTCATGTCTGACTTTTTGTGACCCCAGGAACTGTTGCAATCCAGGCTTCCCTCTCCTTCACTATCTCCCTGAGTTTGCTCACACTCCTGTCCATTGAATCACTGATGTCATCTAACCATCTCATCCTCTGTCACATTCCCATTTCCTCTTGCCCTCAATCTTTCCCAGCATCAGGGTCTTTTCCAATAAGGCAGCTCTTCACATCAAGTGATCAAAGCATTGGAGCTTCAGCTTCAGCATCAGTCCTTCCAATGAATACTCAGGCCTGATTTCCTTTAGGATTGGCTAGTTTCATCTCCTTGTTGTCCAAGGGATGCTTAACAGTCATCTACAATTTGAAGCATCACCACAATTTGAAGCATCAAATTCTTTGCTGCTCAGCTTTCTTTATGGCCCAAATCTCATATCCGTACCTGACTATTGGAAAAATCATAGCTCTGACCAGATGGACCTTTGTTGGCATAGTGATGTCTTTGACTTTTAATATTAAAGTAATATATTTAAATATATTGTATTAAACACTGTCTAGGTTTGTCACAGCTTTCTTTCCAAGGAGCAAGTGTCTTTTAATATCATGGTTTCAGTCACCATCTGCAGTGATTTGGGGAGGCCAAGAAAATAAATCTGTCACTGTTTCCACTTTTTTCCCCATCTACTCATCATGAAATAATGGGACCAGTATTTTTGCCTGGCAAATCCCATGGAGAGAGGAGCCTGGCAGGCTATAGTCCATTGGGTCTCAAGAGTTGGACATGACTTAGTAACTAAAGAGACAGAGAGAGAGCAAGAGAGATACCATGATCTTAGTTTTTTGGATGTTGAGTTTTAAGCCACTGTTTTTACCCTTCTCTTTCAACCCTCTTCAATAATTCTTTAATTCTTCTTTGTTTTGTGCCATTAGAATGGTGTCATCTGAATATCTGAGGATGTTGATATTCTCCCAGGTGCCTTGATTCCAGCTTGTGCTTCATCCAGTCCAGCATTTCACGGAAGGATCTCTGAATACAAGTTAAATAAGCAGGGTGACCATATACAGCTTTGATATACTCCTTTCCCATATTTAAACCTGTCCATTTTTTTCATGTATGGTTCTAACTGTTGCTTCTTGTTGCTTCACACAGGTTTCTCAGGAGGCATGTAAAGTGGTTTGTATTCCCATCTCTATAAGAATTTTAAGAAATATTTTAAATATTTTTTTATTTTATTTTTAAACTTTACATAATTGTATTAGTTTTGCCAAATATGAAAATGAATCCGCCACAGGTATACATGTGTTCCCCATCCCGAACCCTCCTCCCTCCTCCCTCCCCATACCATCCCTCTGGGCCGTCCTAGTGCACCAGCCCCAAGCATCCAGCATCGTGCATTGAACCTGGACTGGCAACTCGTTTCCTACATGATATTTTACATGTTTCATTGCCATTCTCCCAAATCTTCCCACCCTCTCCCTCTCCCACAGAGTCCATAAGACTGTTCTATACATCAGTGTCTCTTTTGCTGTCTCGTACACCAGGTTATTGTTACCCTCTTTCTAAATTCCATATATATGTGTTAGTATACTGTATTTATGTTTTTCCTTCTGGCTTACTTCACTCTGTATAATAGGTTCCAGTTTCATCCACCTCATTAGAACTGATTCAAATGTATTCTTTTTAATGGCTGAGTAATACTCCATTGTGTATATATACCACAGCTTTCTTATCCATTCATCTGCTGATGGACATCTAGGTTGCTTCCATGTCTTGGCTATTATAAACAGTGCTGTGATGAACATTGGGGTACACGTGTCTTTTTCCCTTCTGGTTTCCTCAGTGTGTATGCCCAGCAGTGGGACTGCTGGATCATAAGGCAGTTCTACTTCCCGTTTTTTAAGGAATCTCCACACTGTTCTCCATAGTGGCTCTACTAGTTTGCATTCCCACCAACAGTGTAAGAGGGTTCCCTTTTCTCCACACCCTCTCCAGCATTTATTATTTGTAGACTTTTGGATCACAGCCATTCTGACTGGTGTGAAATGGTACCTCATAGTGGTTTTGATTTGCATTTCTCTGATAATGAGTGATGTTGGAAGTAAAACCCTCACTATTTGCAGATGACATGATCCTCTACATAGAAAACCCTAAAGATTCCACCAGAAAATTACTAGAAATAATCAATGACTATAGTAAAGTTGCAGGATATAAAATCAACACACAGAAATCCCTTGCATTCCTATACACTAATAATGAGAAAACAGAAAGAGAAATTAAGGAAACAATTCCAATCACCATTGCAACGGAAAGAATAAAATACTTAGGAATATATCTACCTAAAGAAACTAAAGACCTATATATAGAAAACTATAAAACACTGGTGAAAGAAATCAAAGAGGACACTAATAGATGGAGAAATATACCATGTTCATGGATTGGAAGAATCAATATAGTGAAAATGAGTATACTACCCAAAGCAATTTATAGATTCAACGCAATCCCTATCAAGCTACCAACAGTATTCTTCACAGAGCTAGAACAAATAATTTCACAATTTGTATGGAAAGACAAAAAACCTCGAATAGCCAAAGCGATCTTGAGAAAAAAGAATGGAACTGGAGGAATCAACCTACCTGACTTCAGGTTCTACTACAAAGCCACAGTTATCAAGACAGTATGGTACTGGCACAAAGACAGAAATATTGATCAATGGAATAAAATAGAAAGCCCAGAGATAAATCCACGCACATATGGACACCTTATCTTTGACAAAGGAGGCAAGAATATACAATGGATTAAAGACAATCTCTTTAACAAGTGGTGCTGGGAAATCTGGTCAACCACTTGTAAAAGAATGAAACTGGACCACTTTCTAACACTGCCGGGGACCAGCCCCAGCTGATCCAGGGTATTCGAAGGAGAGACGGCCTAGGCGACTATTTATATGCTAATTAGAGATATAGAGAACAATAGAATGAGGATAGCTCAGTAGGAAAATTCAGTGGAGAAAAGAGGCTGAGTAGCTTGGTTTACGCGGGAGACCAATAAAACTTCAAGACAAGAAGTTTGCACCACTTACGTAGGCCGCAGGCGCCCTCTCGAATAGCGGAAGGTGTCTCACCCTAGACACCTTCTCGAGTGGGTCTTAGAAGCCCAGGCATAATTAGTAAGCGTGTTGGGTTCCGCGCTCCAGATGGAGACTCAGCTGGAAGTTAAAGGGAAGAATGACATGGGGAGACCAAGCGCTGGTGAACAAGGCCCGTAGCTTTATTTTTAACAGGGGCTTTTATACCCTAAGTTACACATAGAGGATAATAGGGGATGCAAAGTCAGCAGTCTTTGATTCTTATCAAAAACCAAGGTTTCTTTCCTGCAAATGTATCGTATACAAATGGTTTAGGTGATTTACATCATCTTCTGGCCAGAAGGCCTACTAACATTTTATGACTCTTGACAAGGACTTATCAACAAAGACTTATTTTCTCTAAGAGTAATTATTTTAAGGTTTGGCACCATCTTCCAAAGATAAAATTGCATTCCTATAGGGCGGATGTGTAATGGGTTTACAACAAAGAAAGAATTTATTACCTTAAGGGTCTAAAGTTACTAACACCAAGGCCACTACTTATTTTTTACTATATACCAACTATTAATTGATACATATTCAAGGATACAATTCAGGGGATGTGAAAACTTGGCAACAAGCATTGACTCATCAATGAAATCCTTTACTAGTTTATTCTGACAGTTTTTAACTCTCTGAGAGGCTCTAAGCTATTTGAATATCTTAAGCTTCCCGTGCCTCTGGAGGCTGGGAGACTGTAAACAATCGTATGCATAGCTGCAGGAGTCCGGGTAAACTTGTCAGGCGAGTTAGAGAGCCATCTGAGGGGTTTGGATTTAAACACTCCTAATTGCCCAGGAACTTTATTAATTGGAGCTGTAAGTTAACTCTTTGACAGAGAGAGAGAGATGGTGGTAGGGGACAGCCCCCAGTAAAGTCAGAGGTGAGAGCACAAAGCAATAAAGTAGGCAGACTCTGGTTTTTTGGGGGGAAAATGCTCGAGAATATCCGGGGGGACTCTTGAGGCTCGATCCCACCTTTGCGTATGCCGAGCCTCCTTCCTCATGACCTTTGTCATGAGCAGAATGCCTCACCGGCTCCTCGCATCTCCCCCTTTTTTATTTCTTAAAACAGCCAGATGTAGCTCAGTCGCGAGCCTCTGAATGCTCTGCCGAAGAATCTTGACAATACAAGGAAGAACGATTATTAGAAGTAAAATTAAAGCAGCTAACGTAGCATAGCCGAGGAAGGTAGACAGAATATTTTTTCCTGAAATGTAGTTAGAGAAAGTATGGAAGAAATCATTTGCTGTTCCAGCGGCAGTAAAATCTAATCGGGAGTGTTCCAGGGTTGCTATTTGATTGTGAAGTTTTCCTAAGTCTAAGCTAATGTCAGAGCTGTTCCAGATACCTGAAATATGGTTTTTAATCTTTTCCCATTCAAAATCTGTCTCATTTACTTTCAGGGGTGTTACACATATCCACCGGTAGTCAGCATGACAGGACAATGCCATTTTCACCTTTAAAGCCTGCAATTCAGTCCCAATATGTATTACTGCTTCCTCTAGGGCGTCTACCCTCATCTCTAATTTTCTGTCTATAGCTTCCTGTGTTGCCAATGCTAAAGAAACATTTTTGGACATAGAATCAACATATTGAGCAGTATGTACTTGTTGAGTCAATGATATTGCTGCCACAGTAACAGAAGTAATTGCACTTATCAAAGCTGCTATTCCCAAGATAAGTAAGCCCACAAACCGTCGTGTTCGCATTAAATCCTGCAGTTGTTGTAATACAGCCAAACCGTAATTATCATACCAATAAGAATGCACAGACACAGGTATCATGAGATAGGGTGGGCGTTTCAACACAACAAAAGAACAAACATTATATTGGGGGGTCAAACAAGATGAAAGCATACATTGTTCACAAGTTACGATATTAGGTCCACCTGAATAATTCATGTGTACATTTAATCTTTTGGAGTCATTAGTAAAGAGAAAAACATAAGGCGAGGGTACACAAGCTAAAACAGAATAAGTAGAATTGCTATTTGGACGGAATAAGGAAATGGGAGCAGTGGCAGCAAGGGCCCTCCAAATTTCTGGCTGCCAAGAGGTTCTGTTCTTAGTTGTATAAGACAATATAGGCGAAACAAATCGATTATTATGCCATCTAGTAATGCTTAAAGGCCAAGAAACCAAATCTTTCTTCCAATTATAAAATCTGCCGGGAAAGTCATCAAGGGGCAATGGGCTCCTATCTAGGTCTGAGTTACTCCAATCTTGAATCATGTAATTTCCTCCTCCCGGTATTCTGTAATCAGCTCTTAAACGATAAGTACAAGATTTCCAAATCGGATACCCTGTACGATCATCTATAGTGTTCCATATGGCATCTGAAGGCTCGGTATTATAACAACTTGGATATCCAGGAGGGGGTCTATGGATTATAAATTCGTGGGGATCAAGGGCCCCGGGCATACGAGCCTGTAAAATCCAAAGCGCTAGACGCCCTCTATGTTCAATACCTGAGGCTGGAGAATGAGTCAGAACTGCCTTTTAGTGGCTCCAACACATCCTTCTTTAGGGGGATAATAAAGCTTTCTATATCACTGGGGAAGTTGAAAAAAAAACAGGAAGGTCATCTGCTAATCCCTGAAGGTAAAATTGAAATTAATAGGATATTCGTCTGTGGTATAGGAAGTATATGACCCTCCCAGTAACTGAGGCTGGTTTGTGTGGACCCGTAGGGGGTCACTGTTCCAGGTAACTACTTGAAAGGTTGGAGGGTCTGGGAAGTAAGCCCAATACTTTTCAGGAGTGGGGGAGGAGGCGCTTACCTGGCATGATAATAAGGCAAGCATAGCAATAAACATCTTCTCAGGGGAGGTTGGAGAGCCCTGCAAAGAGGTTATTCCCCGTGCCTGATGGCAGAGTGTTTTTATTTGTCCCCAAGTAGGTATGGAGGCATTCCGGGTCGCCTGAGTCAGGCGGCCTGACCTCCTTTTGTGAGGCAAAGGATCGGGGGGAGCGATATCCTGTATGTGAAGTTGAGACATCTGTTTGGTGGGCGGATCCGTCCCCTGCTCATCCGGGATCCCTGATGTCAGTTGCTCCGATGTCAGTGGTGTTTCCCGTGCTGGCGGGGGGAGCGAAGGCAGAGGAGGCCCTTTTCTCTTTCGGGGTCGCGGCGGCCGTGGAACTCGGTATCCGAGAGGCTGAGACATGGCGAATCAATCTATCCGGAACCCAAATTGGAGAATCTGCGTCCTGTGGAAAAATACAAGCATATCCTCGACCGCTGGTTAACAATGGGTCAGGACCTTTCCACTGTCCGGAAAGGAGGTCCTTCCATTTAACTAATGGTTTTGCATTCAATTGCTCCGGGCACCAATGGCGAAGCATTGCAGTCATTCCAGCTGAATCAGTATTTAAAATATTTATTACAAAAAGAGCATGTTGCAAGAGGTGATGGGGAGAACTATATTTAAACTCCCTTCTTTTTAGTTTTTGAATTTGGGTTTTTAACGTTTGATGTGCTCTTTCCACAATGGCTTGTCCTTGTGGATTATAAGGGATGCCTGTATTATGTTTAATTTGAAACTTTAGACAAAATTCCTGAAAAGACTTAGATGTGTAAGCAGGAGCATTATCAGTTTTCAAGGCTTTTGGCAGACCCATATATGAAAAACAAGTAAAAAGATGTTGTATTACGTCTTTAACTGCTTCCCCTGTGCGAGCAGTTGCAACAATAACATGAGAAAAGGTGTCTACTGTTACATGAACAAAAGACAATTTTGCAAATGAAGAGATGTGAGTTACATCCATCTGCCAGAGTGCATTAGGTTTAAGACCGCGAGGGTTAACTCCCATAGGTAAACTATTTATAGTAGTGGGACAATGAGAACAGGAACGAACAATCTCCCGAGCAGAGTCTCGAGGAATCTGAAATTGATATCTTAGCGTAGTAGCATTTTGATGGTGGAGTGAATGAGAAGCTCGGGCTTCTTCAAAAGCAGAAGCCACTGTGACCTTAGTTAGTGAATCTGCCAGGTCATTTAAGGCATTTAAAGGTCCAGGCAATCCAGAATGAGCCCGAATGTGGCCAATAAAATATGCTCGGCTTCGTTTCCAAATTTGCTGCTGCAGTTTAGTTAACAAGTGAAATATTGCAGTTTTATTCTCAGGCAGGATCGCAGTCTCAATGTGTGGAAACAGCCTGACCACATACTGAGAATCAGAGTAAAGGTTAAATTCCTCCTCTGCAAACATAACAAAGGCCTCTATAACAGCTGTGAGTTCAGCTCTCTGGGCCGAAGTCTCCTGCCTATGTAAAACTTTACGCTGATCTTTTGTAACTATAGAAGCTCTGCCGTTAGCAGACCCACAGTAAAAACCATTTGAGCATCTGAGATGGGAGAGTATTTACACCTAACAGGGAAAATAACCGGGTGTTTAGACATAAAATTTAGCAAAACATGTGAAGGTAAATGATGCAGAATTTGGCCAAAATAATTTCCGATAGCAATCTGCCAATCCTCATCAAACATTAGAAGAGCATCAAGTTGTTCTTTATTATATGGAATTACAATTTCTGCTGGTTCTTTACCAAACAATTCAATGCTACGTTTTCTCCCTTTCAATATCAGTGTAGCTATCAGTCCTGGATAAGAGGCCACTACTTTTTTAGCCTGGGCGGGGAGATGGACCCATTCTAGAGGGCCATTTTGCCATAAAACTCCCATAGGTGCTGTTGGAGTAGCTAGGCAGAGGAATTGCCAATTTGTTTGTAAATTAACTCTTTTAACATAGCTATCAGATAAAGCTGCTTCCACTTTTTCTAAGGCCTCCTGAGCCTCAGCAGTTAATTGTCTCTTAGAAGTTGGATCAGGATCCCCACGTAAAATGTTAAAAAGAGGTTTTAATTCAGCAGTAGTTAATTTTAAATAAGGCCTGATCCAATTAATGTCGCCTAAAAGTTTTTGATAATCATTTAAAGTAACAAGGTGATCTTTTCTCAATTTTAATGGGGCATGAGTCACAGTTTCTGAATTGATAACCCGTCCTAAGTAAGTTATGGGCGGATTGACTTGAATTTTCTCTGGGGCAATTTTTAAGCCTCTGTCTGTTAAAGCCTGAGTCAAATCCTGGAGAACAGTTTGTAAATGAGCTCTATCAGGGTGAGCTATTAAAATATCATCCATATAGTGAATCATATACAGTTGTTCATATTTAGCCCTAATATCTTCTATAGCTGCATTAACAAATTTTTGACATAAAGTAGGGCTATTTTTCATTCCCTGGGGCAACACTTTCCATTGAAACCTTAAATAGGGCTGTTTAAAATTTTCTGCTGGTAAACTAAAGGCAAATCGCTTTTTATCCTCAGCATTTAAGGGGATGGTGAAAAAACAGTCTTGTAAATCAATTAATAATATTATATCCTTCTGGGATGGCTACTGGGGAAGGAAGCCCAGGTTGTAAGGCTCCCATATCTTCCATAGTGGCATTAATAGCTCTTAAATCTTGTAAAAGTCGCCACTTGCCAGATTTTTTCTTAATAACAAAAATAGGAGTATTCCAGGGGCTATTGGAGGGCTCAATGTGTCCCAATTCTAGTTGTTCAGAAATTAACGCTTTGGCTGCCAGTAGTTTTTCTTTAGTCAGAGGCCATTGTTCTACCCACACAGGGTCCTGAGATTTCCACGTAATGGGGTCGGCAGCAAAAACAATGGCCTCCATCAAAAATTTGGATACCCTAACCCAGCACGGAACTTTAGAGGAGCAGGGCAAATTGGCTCAGTTATTCCTGTCTGCTGTTTACCTAACCCTTTTGAAGGGTCATAGCCCATTTGTAGCATTTGCAAAGTTACTTTATCATCAGGGCTAAAAAGTAACATGCCCATTTGAGACAGCACATCTCTCCCCCACAGCGAGAAGGGCAGCGAAGGAATCATATACGGTTGGAATGTTCCACGGGTATCCTCAAATTGCCAGTCTAAAATTTTTGCACTTTGAGCTACTGTAGGAGCTCTCCCGATGCCCACTAAGTTATTTGCAGTAGTATGTGTGGGCCAGGAATTGGGCCAGTCTTTCCCAGAAATACAGGAAACATCTGCTCCTGTGTCTAATAGCCCTTCAATAGACTTGCCACTGACAAGAATAGATTTCATAGGACGCTTTTTAGTAATTTCTGTTACCCAAAAAAAACATGTCACTAGACCCAAATCCTTTGTCCTGTCTTTCATTTTGGGTGGCTGTTTGCCCAATTGCATTATGATAAGGCAAAAGTAAAAGTTGGGCTATTCTCTGTCCCTGATGTATTTGGAAAGTTTTAGTCGGGGGTGAAATCATTATCTGAATTTCTCCTGTATAATCTGAGTCAATTACTCCAGGAATAATTGTAAGACCTTGTATAGCTAAGGAACTTCTGCCTAGTATAATTCCTACCAGGCCTGTCGGTAATGGACCTTTAACTCCTGTAGGGATTTTTATAGTGGGGCTATCTGGTGTTAATATTGTTGAGGTGGTGGAACTGAGGTCCAGTCCTGCGCTGCCTGGGGTTGCTCTGATGAGCTCTGCGACGGGACGAAGGGAATGAATGGGTTCAGTGAGGCTGCCCCAATCATTGTCGGGGCCTGGGGCTGGCCCCTCAACCCGTTTCCCGACTGCTGGTCGGGGCCTAAAAAGGCTCCATTTCTATGAAATCTTGACCTACAGTCCCTTGCCCAGTGATATCCTCTCTGGCAGCGAGGGCAAAGAGACCTAGGATTAATAGGCAGTGGGGCAGGGTTTTGCGGAGCAGCCACAGCCGGTTGGGCCGGATTAGGCAGATAAGAACCGGGTGGTCTTTGAGGGCACCCATGAAAAGTGTGTCCCGTCTGGCCACAAGAAAAACAAGTTCTAGGGAATGCATTCCTGCCTTGGTTATTGGGATCACCTTGTGATGGCTTGTTTTTGTTAGTAAAAAAGGATTGGACTGCCTGCTGATAAGAGTTTCCTTTTATCGCTGCAGCTATCGCAACACCCTGTAGCACTGATGGTCCTACATCTGCACACTGTTTCATATAATCAATTAGAGTTCCAGTTCTTCTAACAGGGCGCAATATAGCCTGGCAGGTAGAATTAGCATTTTCAAAGGCCAAGTGTTTTGTTAACAGTTTAGCTGCCTCAGAATCAGAAATTATTCTCTGGACAGCTTCTGAGAGTCGTGAGACAAAGTCTTCAAATGGCTCTTCCGACTTTTGTTTAATATCAGATAGAGCGGCACCTGATGCTTTACCATCAGGCAATGAGCGCCAGGCAGTAAAGGCACAATCAGCCACCTGTTGTATAGTAGTCCTATCTAATTTCATCTGTTCATCATACGAGGGGTAGTTGGTCTGTCCAAGTAGTATAGGTTCAGTGATATGTGTAAAGTCTCCATTTTGGTTAGAAAAAGCATATATACGAGCGAGATCATCATATTCAGATTTCCAAAGTATAAAATGTCCTCCGGACAGGCAGGCCCTAGCAATTGATTTCCATTCTCGAGGTGTTAAGCATTGACCTGCTAAATTTTCTACTAGCTGCATCGTATACGGGGCTTTAGGCCCATATGAGATACATGCATTTTTAAGTTCTTTTACCAATTGAAAAGAAACAGGCTCCCAGTCGATAGCCTTTTGTTCACTTTCATCATTGTCAAAAATTAAAGGGAAACAAGCCTGAAGTTGGGGATCGAATTTCTCGCCAGGGGCAGAAGAGGCCCGTCTCCGTGGGATCGATTTTGGAATTTTCCCACTTCGATAGGGAGGTGGCGGCAATAATGCGGGTTTAATAGGACCTGTACGGCGTGGTATGGGAGGTGGTATGGGAGGAGGTATGGGAGGTGGTATGGGAGGTGGTGGCAATGGCATAGAGTCCACATTCTCTGCTCTGTACTCAGGAGCTCTTTGAACTGTTTGGTATCCAAAGCTTATTACATATGGATTAAGTGGGACGGTCTCTTGGGAATCCCTAGGGGCATATGGCCTGATGGGAGACATTTCTCTTAAGTTGTTTGGAGCTGATGGCTTGACAGGGGAAGTTTCTCTTAAGCCTTTTGGGGCATCTTTGTTTAAGAGATGCCGATGTCCATCAGGGTGATATTTAACTGTTATCTCGCCTAAATTCTCTTTTTCTTTTGGGGAAGGCTGATCTTGTTTTTCATCCCTATCTTTAAGTTGTTCCTGAGTAGTCATGGCTGCTAACATTTTTCTTAGTTGCCGATAGTCAGGCGGGTCTTCGTTTTTCTCATTTTCCTCAGGTTTAACTACAGTTTCGACCTCATTTTCCTCTTTAAAAGTTACTCTTTTAGATTCAGGGGCAGGTTTAGCTACAGCATTTTCTTCACTATCACTTTTAAGATGTACTTTTTCTGAATCAGGGGCAGGGTCTAAGACATCTCTAATGATATTCCATAAGGAAAAGGCGTCATTAGGCACCTTTTCTGAGCCATGTTCGGGCATGGTAAGTTTTTAGCTGTTTTCCTACTTTTTCCCAGACATCTAAGTTAACAGAGCCTTCGTCTGGAAACCAGGGACAGTGCTCTTGTACAAATGAAAGAAATGATTGAATGGCAGATTTTTTAACTTTGATTCCTCTTTACCTAATAACTGTAAAATTACTCCTATAAAGAGCTGTCTTTCATTTGATTCAGTATTACCCATGTCAGAAAATTAAGTATAGTAAAAGATTTTGCTTTAAGCTATCAAAAGATCAGGCTTTTCTTTGGCCTTTTAACTTCAGAAACTGTTTTCTCTCTCTAAGTCTAACTCTTTAACACTTTCAACACTTCCCACCCTCTCGCCCTGTCTATCCTACAGGGGGTCCGCGGCACCCTCGAGTGGGGTCCTAGCCATCCCAACACTGGAAGAACAATAGGGCTGGTGACCCAGATTGTCCCGGGGAGGAACAGTAGGCTGATGGCTCAAACTGTTCCAAAAGGAGGAGCAGTAGGGCTGGTCACCCAAACTGCTCCGTGGGGAACAAGAGGGCTGATAACCCAGTTGTTCCGAGAACGGGGGCAATAGGGCTGGTAACCCCAATTGCTGGGAGCTTACCTTCAAAAATCCTGTATCGGGCGCCACCTGCTGGGGGGACCAGCCCCAGCTGATCCAGGGTATTCAAGGAGAGACGGCCTAGGCGACTATTTATATGCTAATTAGAGATATAGAGAACAATAGAATGAGGATAGCTCAGTAGGAAAATTCAGTGGAGAAAAGAAGCTGAGTAGCTTGGTTTACGCTGGGAGACCAATAAAACTTCAAGACAAGAAGTTTGCACCACTTACGGCGCAGGCGCCTCTCTCTCGATAGCGGAAGGTGTCTCACCCTAGACACCTTCTCGAGTGGGTCTTAGAAGCCCAGGCATAATTAGTAAGCATGGTGGGTTCCAAGCTCCCCAGATGGAGACTCAGCTGGAGGTTAGAGGGAAGAATGACATGGAGACCAAGCGCTGGTGAACAAGGCCCGTAGCTTTATTTTTAACAGGGGCTTTTATACCCTAAGTTACACATAGAGGATAATAGGGGATGCAAAGTCAGCAGTCTTTGATTCTTATCAAAAACCAAGGTTTCTTTCCTGCAAATGTATCGTATACAAATGGTTTAGGTGATTTACATCATCTTCTGGCCAGAAGGCCTACTAACATTTTATGACTCTTGACAAGGACTTATCAACAAAGACTTACTTTCTAAGAGTAATTATTTCAAGGTTTGGCACCATCTTCCAAAGATAAAATTGCATTCCTATAGGGCGGATGTGTAATGGGTTTACAACAAAGAAAGAATTTATTACCTTAAGGGTCTAAAGTTACTAACACCAAGGCCACTACTTATTTTTTCTACATACCCACTATTAATTGATACATATTCAAGGATACAATTCAGGGGATGTGAAAACTTGGCAACAAGCATTGACTCATCAATGAAATCCTTTACTATTTATTCTGACAGTTTTTAACTCTCTGAGAGGCTCTAAGCTATTTGAATATCTTAAGCTTCCCATGCCTCTGAGGCTAGGAGACTATTTGAATATCTTAAACTTCCCATGCCTCTGGAGGCTGGGAGACTGTAAACAATCGTAATGCATAGCTGCAGGAGTCCTTTGACAGAGAAACTTGTAGGGGACAGCCCTGAGTAAAGTAGAGAGCCATCAGAGGGGTTTTTTTTGGGGAAAATTTAAACACGATCCTAATTGCCCAGGAACTTTATTAACAAAAATAAACTGGAGCTAAACGTAAGACCAGAAACTATAAAACTCCTAGAGGAGAACATAGGCAAAACACTTCTGACAGACATCACAGCTGGCTATGGTTGAAAATTTCTGGGAAATCATTTGGAAATTTTAAACCCCCAAAATCTAACAAATTGTCATAAGTGTAACATTTTTTTGAAATTCTGCCTTTTATAACATGTATCCCTCTGAATACTGCCAATATAATTTTCTGTCCTTTATCAATTTTATAGAGCAATAATAATTTTGTCTGGTCTTACATTTTAATTTCTGTGCAGTATTCATTTTAAGTAAACTAAGGCAACACAAGCTAATAATTTGATAAATTCTTATAAATATAATAGGCCAATTACAAAAAATGACTTAATTTAAAATGTTTAATAAATGCTCAGAGAATACAGCTATGTTAAATACCTGTGACCAAAACATTTACCCTATTTGGTGAACAATTTCCTTTGAATTACTTGCCTTAATGCTCTTTTAACATCTTTGTTTTGAAGGCTGTAGATCAAAGGATTTAGCATAAGACTCACAAAGATATAAAAAACAGCTTCAATTTTTCCCTGTTCTACAGAGGTCTCAGAAGGGGTCTCAGATGCATGCAGAACAATGTCCTATAAAATACAGTGACAGCCGTCAGGTGAGACCCACAGGTGGAGAAGGCCTTGTGCTTCCCTTCTGCAGAATGGATACGCAGGATGGTTGTAAAGATGAAAATGTAGGCAATGAGGATGATGGTGAGCGAACACATGAGGTTGAAACCAGCAACTACAAACATGGCAGTCTCTTTGACATAAGTATCTGAGCAGGCCAGGACTACGAGAGGTGGGTCCGCACAGTAAAAGTGGTTGATTTCATTGGGTCCACAGAAGGAGAGACGGAGCATCAGGATGGTCTGGGCAAGATCATTTTCAAAGCCATAAATATAAGCAGCAGCTACGAGAGAGAGGCAGACACCTCGGGACATCTTGCTGGCATATAACAAGGGTTTGCAGATGGCCATGTAGCAATCATAAGCCATCACTGCCAAAATATAATAATCTGTGATCACCAGGGCAATTAAAAAGTGAAATTGTATGACACAACCAAGGAAGGAAATATTTTTTTCTCTTTGTTAAGAGATTGACCAGCATCTGAGGAGCAACAGTGCTGGCATAACAGAGATCTACAAAGGAGACGTGGCTGAAGAAGAAATACATTGAAGTCTGAAGCTTTGAGTCAGTTCTGATTAACAAAATCATGTCCACATTACCAATGACTGTGATCAGGTAGATGACTAAGAAGACCATAAAATGGACAGGCTGCAAATCAGCTCAATCTGTCAGTCCCAGGAGGATAAACTCAGTCACTTCTGTGTAGTTTTCCTTTAACATTGTGTTTGTTCAGCTTCCAGTGATGTCTAAAGTAAAGGAAATTAAAATGAATTGGTCCTTCGTCATTTTTCCACTACTGACATCATGTCATCTGAGGCCTATTCCTTTCAAACTCGTAAATACATGTGGTATAAAGAAATAACATAGGGGACTTCCCTGGCAATCCAGTGGTTAAAACGTCACCTTCTAATGTGGTGCATGTGTGTTTGGTTCCCAGTTAAACAGCTAAGATCCAAGATGCCTCGTGGCCATAAAACCAAAACATAACACTATACTAATAATGTAACAAATTCAGTAAAAAATTTATAAATGGGCCACATCAGAAAGTACTTTAAAGACCGAAATAAGCTAGTAAGCATGAACTATGTATTTTCGATATCTAACTTAATACTTAATACAGTCTCTTTACATAAAGGCAATCATATTTTAAAATGCTACTCTGCTATTCTTTTAATAGTTGAAAAGCTTTTATCTTTTCTAGAAAACATTAGCATGAATTGACCACTGATAATTCCTTTAAATATTGTTTCTCTTTGAAATTATGTTCCTTTGTTTTTACTATAATTTTGATGTGGTGTCTAAAGCATCAGTAATTGAAACTCATTTTTTCACAGCTGATTGGGCTTAAGTAAGTGGAATAGATATATCTTTATAGAAGCAGTGTCTGTCTTCTAATCTGCCACTCTAACCTCAAGGTCATTTTAAAGATAGCCCCTCATGTTGCGATGTATGTTCATTTTATCCACTCTTGCCTATCTCTGGTGGCCCTCACCAAATCTTACTTAACTTTTAAGACATCTCAAGATATCCTTGTCTTTCTATATTACAGTCAATTATTGAGGGCAAAATTGGTTCCTAGGGTACAAAATAAACGAGTTTTTTTTTTTTTTGCAAAATCAGGTAAGCAATTAGTACATAAGCAATATGTATGTATTTATATATATATACATGGTAACTATTAAATGAAAGAGCAATAATGTATTAAACATATTATTTGGGGAGCAATAATGTATTAAATGTATTAAACACATTGTTGGAAATGTAATTGTAAGAGACAGGAAGAATAAAAGAAAAGCAGGCCCCAGCAAGGGCCACAAAAGAAATTTATAATTATTGATAAACTGGATACTATAAGGCATGAGACTCTTGGAACAAGTCCAGAGGAAACAACTCATAATCTTGAAAACAAGATATGATCCTGGGGTCAGAAAACCGACCCCAGACTGTTTCTCAACTGGCTTCTCAGAGTCACATGTTTTACGTATTTGGAGGAAATTCTATATATAAGAATATTAGTCTTAGTTACTGATTTGTTATTGATTACTGTTTCCTAATTACTCAATGGTTAATGATCATTTTGTTCTTTGGCCCTGAAGGCCGCATGAGTTATAGTTTAACTCCCCGCATATTCTTTCATTCATATAAAAAGTATAATAAAGTTATAATAAAGTATAATAAAGCTGGCTTGGATTCATTATCGACATCTTCACCTTGGAGCGGTGTTGGTCTCCTGATCCTCTCTTTTCTCTGAATTCTTGTGTCTCTTTCTCATTCTCTCACGGTATCATGCTTTCAGAAACCTTGCTTGTTGAGCTGGTCTCGATGGTAATAATGCATTAAATGTGTTATTGGGGGAAAGCAATGTATGAAAAGTTTCCTCTTAGGAGAAGAGACAATTTTTCTAAGATGACTGACTGACAGACACATCCCCAAACTGTAATGATTTTATTGTAACTACCTCATTTTAACTCTTGTAGGGAATAAAGATATACTCAACAACAAGAATTCTAAGTTATTTAAAGCATGTAAAAGGAAACACTGATAAGAATAATTATATTACACATAAAGTTGAGAAAGTATGTAAAAAAATCATAAAGTGCATTTCTCAACATTTGTGCATGATAAGGGAGATCATGAACGCCATGCTAGAAAAATCTACACTTTCTTTCAATAGCACATAACCAGGTATGTCATTGTTATAATGACACTTATTAGTAGCTACAGTGCCAAGAATGGGCATGGGTCACATTTAAATCACTTTGTAAATGAACCACGCCTGCTTTTTTGCGATTTACACTACTTCATTATCCTCTTGAGATATGTGAACTTATTGACCAGGGTCATAAAATGAAAGAGAAGTCATCTAAATCAATTAAGATCACAATCATTTGGTTTTCTTTTTATAAGTTCCTAAGATTACAGTTAGTTGGAAGGAATGATGCTGAAACTGAAGCTCCAATACTTTGGCCAGCTGATGCAAAGAACTGACTCATTTGAAAAGACCCTGATTTGGGGAAAGATTGAAGGCCAGAGGAGAAGGGGATGACAGAGAAAGAGATGGTTGGATGGCATCACGACTTGATGGACATGTGTTTGAGTCATTTCTGGGAGTTGGTGATGGACAGGGAGGTCTACTGTGTTGCAGACTATGGGGTTGCAAAGTGTTGGACATGACTGAGCAATGGAACTGAACTGAAGATTATAGCCTTGTAATAAGTAAACATACTTTAGGGTAAGGATTGTGTCTTTAATATGTATTTATTGAATCCTAAGCAACAGTTAGAACTGGACATGGAACAACAGACTAGTTCTAAATAGGAAAAGGAGTACGTCAAGGCTGTATATTGTCACCCTGCTTATTTAACTTCTATGCAGAGTACATCATGAGAAACTCTGGGCTGGAAGAAGCACAAGCTGGAATCAAGATTGCCAGGAGAAATATCAATAACCTCAGATATGCAGATGACACCACCCTTATGGCACAAAGTGAAGAGGAACAAAAAAGCCTCTTGATGAAAGTGAAAGTGGAGAGTGAAAAAGTTGGCTTAAAGCTCAACATTCAGAAAACAAAGATCATGGCATCCGGTCCCATCACTTCATGGGAAATAGATGGGGAAACAGTGTCAGACTTTATTTTGGGGGGCTCCAAAATCTCTGCAGACAGTGATTGCAGCCATGAAATTAAAAGACGCTTACACCTTGGAAGGACAATTATGACCGACCTAAATAGCATATTGAAAAGCAGAGACATTACTTTGCCAACAAAGGCCCATCTAGTCAAGGCTATGGTTGTTCCAGTGGTCGTGTATGGATGTGAGAGTTGGACTGTGAAGAAGGCTGAGCACCAAAGAATTGATGCTTTTGAACTGTGGTGTTGGAGAAGACTCTTGAGTGTCCCTTGGACTGCAAGGAGATCCAACCAGTCCATTCTGAAGGAGATCAGCCCTGGGATTTCTTTGGAAGGAATGATGCTAAAGCTGAAACTCCAGTACTTTGGCCACCTCATGCAAAGAGTTTACTCATTGAAAAAGACTGATGCTGGGAGGGATTGAGGTCAGGAGGAGAAGGGGACGACAGAGGATGAGATGGCTGGATGGCATCACGGACTCGATGGACGTGAGTCTGAGTGAACTCTGGGAGTTGGTGATGGACAGGGAGGCCTGGCATGCTGTGATTCATGGGGTTGCAAAGAGTCAGACACAACTGAGTGACTGAACTGAACTGAACAACCTAAACTCCAAATAATTAACATCTCCATTCAATTTTCACTGTGCAAAAATGAGACAGTGCAAGCAATGAACATTCCATTTCATTTACCAGAGTATTTTATGGTCATGATCTCTCTTTTCAAAAACAGAACACAGTATCTTACAAGATTGCACAAGAAAAACTCAGAGAGAAGTGAAAGAAATGGCCGGTATTTAGAAGCAATACCTGAATTTGAGTTACATTATAGCATTTTACTGACCGAAATGGCACTGATGGAGATGGAATCACCTACTCAATGGACATGAGTTTGAGTAGACTCTGGGAGTTGGTGATGGACAGGGAGGCTGGCATGCTGCAGTCCATGGGGTCTCAAAGAGTCTGACATGACAGAGCGACTGAACTGAACTGTTAGCATTTCACAAACTGAATTGTGTCTTATATTTGATGCATGTGTTTATGACATCCTTTTCTTTGCGGGGAGCACATCACCTTCATCAGGTGAAAGTTAGCAATTAGAAGGGCAGGATAGCAGAAAGGGGGCTTCCCTGGTAGTTCAGATGGTAAAGAATCTGCCTGCAATGCAGGAGACCCCGGTTCAATTCCTGAGTTGGGAAGATCCTTTGGAGAAAGGAGTGGCTACCCACTCCAGTATTCTTGCCTGGAGAGTTTCATAGACAGAGGAGTCCAGTGGGTTACAGTCCATGGGGTAGCAAAGGGTTAAACATGGCTGAAGGACTAACCCTTTCACTTTTTTTTTTTTTTTCATCTTCATAGCAGAAAGTACTCAATAAGCAGTAATTACTTAGTGATGATCTAGGCACAGTTAATTCTTCTTTTACCTCCGTTAGAGAGAAAAAGAAGAAAAATAACTTTTAAAAGAACTTTGCCTAGCTTATAAAATAATAATGATTTCCATGCAATATTCAGTGAAGGATGTTTCTTCCATTGCATTTATTCTAAATATGTACTGTTCTTTCCTACTTTAATGTAGAAATTTTATTAAAATTCATTTAAGAATTATTAAAAAATTTGTTATTTTATGAGAATAGGCTTCAGGCCATGACTTTATTCTTTTGATTAAAATATTTATTTTTAGATTCTAAAATATTTTAATAATAACTAGTCCTACCTGTGAAAGAAAAGTGATTTCCCAGGGACAGCATGGAAGTGGAAAACCTAAGGAGTTGCCATTATTGTCACAGAGGAGCCAACTCCCCAGGGTTCAGTTATTTCTTACATAAAATCATTTAGACTGTAAACAAGTTTTTTACTCTTTTAATAATCTCAAGTCCATTGAGGACATAACTTCTTGCCACTCCCCAGTATCATCAGGGAATAAAATCTCCTGAACTGGTGAAGCAATGGGATCCATTATTTGTTTTAACTTATGCCTAAATATCTTGATATTTTGAGACTTGACTTGGGGAACACATTAAGTTCTCCTGTTTACAAGAAACAAGATGAAAGAGTTCATGATATAGGTAAACCATCAGATGATCAGACAACTTTTGTTGCATTTGGACTACTTATTTCCTGATTCTGATCCTTGTTTTTTATATTTTAGGTAGTTATAGTAATAAACACATAACAATGGGAACACTGTGGGTAGACATAATATAAATGTGCTGCTGATTCTTCCTCTATCAGTCTAGCCCATCTAGATCTATTGTCTTTTTTCTCTACAATTTTTTTGTTGTTGTTCACTCATAGTTTAATCCTTAGAGTCCATCAATAGAGCACCTAGGGTAACTAGTTTTGAGTTTGGCCAATGGGAGAAATCAAGAGCATAACTCAGGTGAGAGTAAGAGAAAAATATCCAAATTTCTTTTCCATTTTTCTCCCAGTTTCATAATGAAGTGCTACGGTGGCTGCATCTTTCCAAAGAAAATTCCTGCTGAGGTGGACTGGGACATTCTTCCTGGATATAGTTTCACTGGACTCCTCACAGTAGTTCTTGTGTTGGCCTCTTCAGGTCTGGGACTAAACTTGCATTCTAAACCTAGCCACAGATACTTCAATTTCTTGGACTGATTTCTTTAACTCTGACTGCATTGTCTTTATAAATTTGGTCCATTAAATTATCTTTAGTTAAAACATCTGAGTAAAATTTTGTTTCTCATCCCTTACTTATACCAGGGTGTCACATGATAGTTATTCAATAAATGCTGCAGTAGAATATGCATTTCTGGCTTCAATATTGCTGGATGCTAAAAGGGTCATTGAATCACCATCCTTCTGGATCATGGGTCACTTGCAGACTAAACACAAAAATCATAGATTAACATTACTGGGATTATTACAGATAAAATTGAATTTGAGAATGTGTCTTAGAGGTGCTTCTCTGTCCCCCCCTTTTTTTTTTGACAACTGGAATCACCCAGGCACAGCAAAGCTGTGAGATAACTATTGCTCCCTTCTCCCCTTTCCAGAGCCAAGACCACGCAGTGTGTCTGATTGAGATGGGACATTGTTACCAATCACCTGTAAGTAAGTAGGCATAAGTGGAGAGTATCTGAAGTGTACTTCACGTCACAGTGTGTTTACAGTTGCTTCCAGATGTGTTTGACTTGAAATAAAGGTACTGTACCAGTGTACTCTGCAGTATGGTACAGAAGAGTACACAAAAACAGTTAGTGGTAGAGGATGCACGCACATAAAGTAGGCTAGACATGTGAACTAACTGATGTGATTTGACATGTGAACACACACTCACACCTTTGAAAGTTCACAACTTGAAAGCTCATATGTAAAGAACCTACTGTATGTGAATGCAGTTTTGCGTTTGTGGCAGCATAGATGTACTTGGAGGACATTAAACTACTAAAATAAGGCAGAAAGAGACAAAAAGAAATGCTGTATGATATCACATATAGGTGGAATATAAAAAAATACAACAATATTGTGAAGTAAACAAAAAAGAACCAGAGGCACAGATATAGACAAACTAGTGGTTATCGGTGGGAGAGGGAAGCAGGGGAATGCAATACAGCATTAGGAAAAAAAAGGAGTTGTTATGAGAATATATAAAATCACATGTAAAGAAAGTGAAGTTGCTCAGTTGTGCCAACTCTTTGCGACCCCATGGACAGTGGCCTGCACCAAGCTCCTCCTTCCATGGGATTTTCTAGGCAAAAGTACTGGAGTGGGTTGTCATTTCCTTCTCCAGGGAATCTTCCCTACCCAGGGATCAAACCTGGGTCTCCCGCATTTACCATCTGAGCCAAAATTTCAAAGCACTACAGATTTTAAAGAATGGTTCAGCCAATAAAGATAATAGAATAACATAACATAAAATTTATACATATATAAATATTTGTTGTTGTTCAGTCGCTCATTCATGTCTGAGTCTGTGACTCCATGGACTGCAGCATGCCAGGCTTCCCTGTCCTTCAATATCTCCCTGAGTTTGCTCACTCATGTCCATTGAGTCCACTATGTTATCCAACCATCTTATCCTTTTCCACCCCCTTCTCTTCCTGCCCTCAATCTTTACCAACATCAGGGTCTTCGTATCAGATGACCAAAGTTTTGGACCTTCAGCTTCAACATCAGTCCTTCCAATGAATATCCAAGATTCATTTCTTTTAGGATTGACTGGTTTGATGTCCTGGCTGTCCAAGGGACTCTTCAAAAGTATTCTGTAGCACCACAATTCAAAAAACATCAGTTCTTCAGCACTCAGTCTTCTTTATGGTCTAGCTCAAACATCCGTAAATGACTACTGAGAAAATCATAACATTGTCAATATGGATCTTTGTTGACAAAGTGATGTTGCTGCTTTTTAATGCGTTGTCTAGATTTGTAAAATCGTTTCTTCCAAGGAGCAAGGATCTTTTAATTTCATGCTACAGTCACTATCAACAGTGGTTTTGGAGCCCAAGAAAATAAAATCTGTCATTGTTTCTATTTTTTCCCCATCTATTTACTATGAAGTGATGGGACCTGACAACATGATCTTAGCTTTTGAAATATGAGTTTTAAGCCAGTTTTTTCACTCTTCTATTTAACGTTCATCAAGAAGGTCTTCAGTTTCTATTTGCCTTCTGCCATAAGGGTGGTGTCACCTGCATATCTGAGGGTATTGTTGTTTCTCTGGGCAATCTTTTTTTTTTATTTTTATTTTTTTAAACTTTACATAATTGTATTAGTTTTGCCAAATATCAAAATGAATCCGCCACAGGTATACATGTGTTCCCCATTCTGGACCCTCCTCCCTCCTCCCTCCCCATACCATCCCACTGGGTCATCCCAGTGCACTAGCCCCAAGCATCCAGTATCGTGCATCGAACCTGGACTGGCAACTCGTTTCTTACATGATATTTTACATGTTTCAATGTCATTCTCCCAAATTTTCCCACCCTCTCCCTCTCCCACAGAGTCCATAAGACTGTTCTATACATCAGTGTCTCTTTTGCTGTCTCGTACACCAGGTTATTGTTACCATCTTTCTAAATTCCATATATATGCATTAGTATACTGTATTGGTGTTTTTCCTTCTGGCTTACTTCACTCTGTATAATAGGTTCCAGTTTCATCCACCTCATTAGAACTGATTCAAATGTATTCTTTTTAATGGCTGAGTAATACTCCATTGTGTATATGTACCACAGCTTTCTTATCCATTCATCTGCTGATGGGAATCTAGGTTACTTCCATGTCCTGGCTATTATAAACAGTGCTGCGATGAACATTGGGGTACACGTGTCTCTTTCCCTTCTGGTTTCCTCAGTGTGTATGCCCAGCAGTGGGACTGCTGGATCATAAGGCAGTTCTATTTCCCGTTTTTTAAGGAATCTCCACACTGTTCTCCATAGTGGCTGTACTAGTTTGCATTCCCACCAACAGTGTAAGAGGGTTCCCTTTTCTCCACACCCTCTCCAGCATTTATTATTTGTAGACTTTTGGATCGCAGCCATTCTGACTGGTGTGAAATGGTACCTCATAGTGGTTTTGATTTGCATTTCTCTGATAATGAGTGATGTTGAGCATCTTTTCATGTGTTTGTTAGCCATCTGTATGTCTTCTTTGGAGAAATGTTTATTTAGTTCTTTGGCCCATTTTTTGATTGGGTCATTTATTTTTCTGGAGTTGAGCTGTAGGAGTTGCTTGTATATTTTTGAGATTAGTTGTTTGTCAGTTGCTTCATTTTCTTGGTGTATGATCTTTTTAATGTGTTGTTGGATTCTGATTGCTAGAATTTTGTTAAGGATTTTTGCATCTATGTTCATCAGTGATATTGACCTGTAGTTTTCTTTTTTCGTGGGGTCTTTGTCAGGTTTTGGTATTAGGGTGATGGTGGCCTCATAGAATGAGTTTGGAAGTTTACCTTCCTCTGCAATTTTCTGGAAGAGTTTGAGCAGGTTAGGTGTTAGCTCTTCTCTAAATTTTTGGTAGAATTCAGCTGTGAAGCCGTCTGGACCTGGGCTTTTGTTTGCTGGAAGATTTTTTTATTACAGTTTCAATTTCCGTGCTTGTGATGGGTCTGTTAAGATTTTCTATTTCTTCCTGGTCGAGTTTTGGAAAGTTGTACTTTTCTAAGAATTTGTCCATTTCTTCCACATTGTCCATTTTATTGGCATATAATTGTTGATAGTAGTCTCTTATGATCCTTTGTATTTCTGTGTTGTCTGTTGTGATCTCTCCATTTTCGTTTCTAATTTTATTGATTTGATTTTTCTCCCTTTGTTTCTTGATGAGTCTGGCTAATGGTTTGTCAATTTTATTTATCCTTTCAAAGAACCAGCTTTTGGTTTTGTTGATTTTTGCTATGGTCTCTTTTGTTTCTTTTGCATTTATTTCTGCTCTAATTTTTAAGATTTCTTTCCTTCTACTAACCCTGGGGTTCTTCATTTCTTCCTTTTCTAGTTGCTTTAGGTGTAGAATTAGGTTATTTATTTGACTTTTTTCTTGTTTCTTGAGGTGTGCCTGTATTGCTATGAACTTTCCCGTTAGGACTGCTTTTACCGTGTCCCACAGGTTTTGGGTTGTTGTGTTTTCATTTTCATTCGTTTCTATGCAAATTTTGATTTCTTTTTTGATTTCTTCTGTGATTTGTTGGTTATTCAGCAGCGTGTTGTTCAGCCTCCATATGTTGGAATTTTTAATAGTTTTTCTCCTGTAATTGAGATCTAATCTTACTGCATTGTGGTCAGAAAAGATGTTTTGAATGATTTCTATTTTCTTGAGTTTACCAAGGCTAGCTTTATGGCCCAGGATGTGATCTATCCTGGAGAAGGTTCCATATGCACTTGAGAAAAAGGTGAAATTCATTGTTTTGGGATGAAATGTCCTATAGATATCAATTAGGTCTAACTGGCCTACTGTATTGTTTAAAGTTTGTGTTTCCTTGTTAATTTTCTGTTTAGTTGATCTATCCATAGGTGTGAGTGGGGTATTAAAGTCTCCCACTATTATTGTGTTATTGTTAATTTCTCCTTTCATACTTGTTAGCATTTGTCTTACATACTGCGGTGCTCCGGTGTTGGGTGCATATATATTTATAATTGTTATATCTTCTTCTTGGATTGATCCTTTGATCATTATGTAGTGACCTTCTTTGTCTCTTTTCATAGCCTTTGTTTTAAAGTCTATTTTATCTGATATGAGTATTGCTACTCCTGCTTTCTTTTGGTCCCTATTTGCATGGAAAATCTTTTTCCAGCCCTTCACTTTCAGTCTGTATGTGTCCCCTGTTTTGAGGTGGGTCTCTTGTAGACAACATATGTAGGGTCTTTGTTTTTGTATCCATTCAGCCAGTCTTTGTCTTTTGGTTGGGGCATTCAACCCATTTACGTTTAAGGTAATTACTGATAAGTATGATCCCGTTGCCATTTACTTTATTGTTTTGGGTTCGAGTTTATACACCATTTTTGTGTTTCCTGTCTAGAGAATATCCTTTAGTATTTGTTGGAGAGCTGGTTTGGTGGTGCAGAATTCTCTCAGCTTTTGCTTGTCTGAAAAGCTTTTGATTTCTCCTTCATACTTGAATGAGATCCTTGCTGGGTACAATAATCTGGGCTGTAGGTTATTTTCTTTCATCATTTTAAGTATGTCTTGCCATTCCCTCCTGGCTTGAAGAGTTTCTATTGAAAGATCAGCTGTTATCCTTATGGGAATTCCCTTGTGTGTTATTTGTTGTTTTTCCCTTGCTGCTTTTAATATTTGTTCTTTGTGTTTGATCTTTGTTAATTTGATTAATATGTGTCTTGGGGTGTTTCTCCTTGGGTTTATCCTGTTTGGGACTCTCTGGGTTTCTTGGACTTGGGTGATTATTTCCTTCCCCATTTTAGGGAAGTTTTCCACTATTATCTCCTCAAGTATTTTCTCATGGTCTTTCTTTTTGTCTTCTTCTTCTGGGACCCCTATGATTCGAATGTTGTAGCGTTTAATATTGTCCTGGAGGTCTCTGAGATTGTCCTCATTTCTTTTAATTTGTTTTTCTTTTATCCTCTCTGATTCATTTATTTCTACCCTTATATCTTCTAATTCACTAATCCTATCTTCTGCCTCTGTTATTCTACTATTTGTTGCCTCCAGAGTGTTTTTAATTTCATTTATTGGATTATTCATTATATATTGACTCTTTTTTATTTCTTCTAGGTCCTTGTTAAACCTTTCTTGCATCTTCTCAATCCTTGTCTCCAAGCTATTTATCTGTGATTCCATTTTAATTTCAAGATTTTGGATCAATTTCACTATCATTATTCAGAATTCTTTATCTGGTAGATTCCCTATCTCTTCCTCTTTTGTTTGGTTTGGTGGGCATTTATCCTGTTCCTTTATCTGCTGGGTATTCCTCTGTCTCTTCATCTTGTTTAAATTGCTGAGTTTGGGGTGTCCTTTCTGTATTCTGTGGAGTTCTCTTTATTGTGGCGTTTCCTCGTTGTGTGTGGGTTTGTACAGGTGGCTTGTCAAGGTTTCCTGGTTAGGGAAGCTTGTCAGTGTTCTGGTGAGTGGAGCTGTATTTCTTCTCTCTGGAGTGCAATGAAATGTCCAGTAATGAGTTATGAGATGTCTATGGTTTTGGGGTGACTTTGGGCAGCCTGTATCTTGAAGCTCAGGGCTGTGTTCCTTTGTTGCTGGAGAATTTGCTTGGTATGTCTTGCCCTGGAACTTGTTGGCCCTTGTGTGGTGCTTGGTTTCAGTGTCCGTATGGAGGCATTTGATGAGCTCCTGTCAATTAATGTTCCTTGGAGTCAGGAGTTCCCTGGAGTCAGGGTTTGCACTTAAGCCTCCTGCTTCCAGTTATTGGTCTTATTTTTACAGTAGTTTCAAAACTTCTCCTTCCATACAGCACCATTAATAAAACATCTATGTTAAAGATGAAAAGTTTCTCTACTGTGAGGGTCACTCAGAGGGGTTCACAGCGTTACATGGAGAAGAGAAGAGGGAGGAGGGAGTTAGAGGTGACCCAAATGAGATGAGGTGGAATCAGTAGTGGAGAGAGTGGGCTAGCCAGTAGTCACTTCCTTATGTGCACTCCACAACTGGACCACTCAGAGATGTTCACAGAGTTATACAGAGAAGAGAAGAAGGAGGAAGGTGACAGAGGTGGCCAGAAGGATAAAAAGGGGGGAATGAAAAGGAGAGAGACACATCCAGCCAGTAATCAGTTCCCTAAGTGTTCTCCACCGTCTGGAACACACAGAAATTTACAGAGTTGGATAGAGTAGAGAGGGGTTAGGGAGGAGACACAGGTGACCTGGTGGAGAAAAAGGAGAGTCCAAAGGGAGAGAGAGCAGTCAAGCCAGTAATCTCGCTCCCTAGTGAAAAATGGGTCCTGAAGATTGGGTTCTTAAAGGTACAAAATTGGTAACAGATACATAACATAAAAGCAAAAATTAAAAATCTAGAGTAGAGTTTGGAATTTCAAAAATACGATGTTAAAGAAAAGAAGGAAAAGAAAGAGAGAAAAAACAAACAAACAAAAACAAACAAGGTCACAAAAATTATAAAGAAAATACAGGTACAAAATTGATAACTAATACCAAAAAGCAAAAATTAAAAATCTAGAGTAGAGTTTGGAATTTCAAAAATACAATGTTAAAAGAAAAGAAGAAAAAAATAAAGGGAGAAAACAAACAAACAAAAACAAACAATGTCACAAAAATTATAAAGAAAATACAGGTACAAAATTTATATCAAATACCAAAAAACATAAATTAAAAATCTAGAGTACAGTTTGGAATTTCAGATATACAGTGTTATATAAAAGAAGAAGAGAAAGAAACAGAGAAAAGAAAAAAAAAGTCACAGAAATCATAAAAAAGACTATAGGTACAAAATTGACAATATATACCAAAAAGCTAAAATTAAAAATCTAGAGTAGAGTTTGGAATTTCAAAAATACAATGTTAAAGAAAAGAAGAAGAAGAAGAAAAAAAAAAAACAGGTCAAAAAATTATAAGAAATATATATATGAAGTTTGCTGAAGAAGAAAAAAATAGGGTCTTTTTTTTTTTCTTGCAAAGTAATAGGTTATAAAAGTGAAAATTAAAGGAACAATAGAGGACTTAAAATTAAAAAAAAAAAAGAAAGAATGGTGGTAAAAAATAGTAAAAATATATCTAGGACTTTCTTCGGTTTTGTTGTGAGTATTGTGGGTTCAGTTCATTTTTGGCTAGTTCCTTGGTCCGACTTATATTTCTCAAGATCTATAGGCCCCTTCCTATGTAGTCCGTAGTAACCACAGGGTTGTAATCTATTGCCTGTAGCTTCCAAGGAGTTTCCGTCTGTTATAACTTCTTCTGTTTGCTGGTCTCTTCAGTGTCTGGTTTCCGCCCTGACACAAAGGGGATGGTGGAGGACACTTTTTTTTTTCTAGACTCACTTGTTCAGTCGCGCTGCGGGGAGGGAGGGAGGGATGCTGCAAACAAATAACACTGGCGTGCGCTCACAATGCCTCAGCCACACTGGGTCTGCCCCCGCTCACGGCGCGTGTAGCCTCCCTGCCTACACTGCTCGGGCTCTAGGTTGTTCCGCTGGGAACAATCCGAGGCCAGCCCTGGGCTGCATGTACCTCTCAGATCCAAGCCGCTCAGGTTCAGGCACTTGGGTAGTCCTCAGAGGCGCAGACTCAGTTGGGCCTGTGTTTTGTGCTCTTCCCAGGTCCGAGCAGCTCAGGTGATGAGGTGTTTGGCGAGCGCCAATGCTGCGACTTATCGCCTCCCCGCCACTCAGTTATCTGGGTGTAAAACCAGCGCACCTTCTCAGGCAGATGTTGACCGTCCAGACCCCCAATAAGTTTTAGATAGCAAATAAGCCTGCTTACAGTTTTATAGATAATGTCTCTCTGGGGCTGCGATTGCCCCCTTCCGGCTCTGGCTGCCTGTCACCGGAGGGGGAAGGTTTGCAGCTGGCTATCTCTATTCAGTCCTTTGTTCCGTGCACAGGCCTGGCGGTGTCTTAGGTTAGGGCTGGCTTTTCGCGTGGTAGATATCCCTCCATCTGGTTTGCTAGCGCAAATTATTTCGCTCAGATAGCGCTCAGGGTATTCAGGCCAGATTCTTACTCTCAGCGATGCAGCCCGCGCTGCGCCTCCCTGCCCAGCCCCTGCTTGCTAATGGCGGATGCAGGCGTCTGCACTGCTTCTCCGCTGGGGGAGTTACCGTAGGGCTCACAATCTGCGAGTTTTAATTGTTTATTTTTTCTCCCTGTTATGTTGCCCTCAGTGCTTCCAAAGCTCGGCACAGATTCGGCAGTGAGAAGGTTTCCTGGTGTTTGGAAACTTCTCTCTTTTTAAGACTCCCTTCCCGGGACGGAACTCCGTCCCTCCCTCTTTTGTCTCTTTTTTTTTTTTTTTTTTTTTGTCTTTTATATTTTTTCCTACCTCTTTTGAAGAGTTGGGTTGCTTTTCTGGGTGCCTGATGTCCTCTGCCGGCATTCAGAAGTTGTTTTGTGGAATTTACTTGACGTTTAAATGCTCTTTTGATGAATTTGTGGGGGAGAAAGTGTTCTCCCTGTCCTACTCCTCCGCCATCTTGGCTCCTCCCCTCTCTGGGCAATCTTGATTTCAGCTTGTGCTTCATCCAGTCCAGCATTTTGCATGATTTACTCTGCATATAAGTTAAATAAACAGGGTGACAATATACAACTTTATCATACTCCTTTCCAAATTTTGAACCTGTTTGCTGTTCCATGTCAGTTCTAACTGTTGCTTTTTGACCTGCATACAGATTTCTCAGGAGGCAGGTAAGGTGTTCTGGTATTCTTATCTGTTTGAAAGTTTTCCACAGCTTGTTGTGACTACACAGTTAAGGGTTTTGGCATAGTCACTGAAACAGAAATATATGTTTTTTATGGAATTGCTTTGCTTTTTCTATGATCTGATGGATGTTGGCAATTTGATCTCTGGTTCCTCTGCTTTTTCTAAATTCAGCTTGTGCATGTGGAAGTTCTCAGTCTCCATACTCTTGAAACTTAGCTTGAAGGATTTTGAACATTAACTTGCTAACATGTGAAATGAGTGTAATTGTGTGGCAGTTTGAGCATTTCTTGGCATTGCCCATCTTTGGGATTGGAATGAAAACTGACCTTTACCAGTCCTGTGACAACTGCTGAGTTTTCCAAATGTGCTGGCCTTTTAAGTGCAGCATTTTAACAATGTCATCTTTTAGGATTTGAAACAGCTCAGCTGGAATTTCTTCACCTCAACTAGATTTATTTATAGTAATGCTTCCTAAGGCCCACTTGACTTCACACTCCAGGATGTCTAACTCCAGGCAAGTGATCACACCATGATGGCTATCTGAGTCATTAAGACCTTTTTTGTACAGTTCTTCTGTGTATTTTTGCCACCTCTTCTTAATATCTTCTGATTCTGTTAGGTCCTTACCATTTCTGTCCTTTATTGTGCCCATCTTTGCATAAAATGTTCCCTTTGTATCTCTAATTTTCTTGAAGATAGCTCTAGTCTTTCCCAGTCTATTGGTTTCCTCAATTTTTTTTGCACTGTTCACTTAGGAAGACTTTCTTATCTCTTCTTGCTATTCTTTGGAATTCTACAATCACATGGGTAAGTCTTTCCTTTTCTCCTTTGTCTTTCACTTCTCTTCTGACCTATTTGTAAAGCCTCCTAAAACTTTTGCTTTGTTGCATTTCTCTTTCTTGGGGAAAAAAAAAAGTAGCTGCCTCCTGTACTATGGAATTTCTGTCCACAATTCTTCAGACACTCTGCCTATCAGATCTTGTCCCTTGAATCTATTTGTCACTTCCACTGTATAATTAGAAATCTACAAATTGTTAAACTTAGAACTAGGATATTGTATACCATAGACAAGATCCAGTACAAAGGAAAATGTTCTCAATCACTGTTCAAAAACTATCAAGCATTTCAAGACAATGAGAGTAGAGCATGAAATGGGCTTCTGAAAAAAGAAGCATGCTAACTGCACAAGTTGGATCTGCATGAAGCTTGCATTTCTGCAACAGTTTGTAAGCAGAGCTGCCAATGGAGTATGGAGGGAAAAAGGAAAGTATCCTAAAACCTACAAAAATATTTTTAAAATGGAAAGAGAAAGGAACATTGCTCCCCAAATCAAGTGTTAAGTGCTTGTGTAGTGTGTGTGCTCAGTCACTAAGTCGATTCTCACTCTTTGCAATGCCATGGATGTAGCCAGTGGGCTTCTCTGTCCATGGGAACTTCACTGGCAAGAATATTGAAATGGGAGCCATTTCCTCCTCCAGCTAAGTGTTTGTGAGACTGTTCAAAAAGAGAATCCACCCGTCTAGATGAATTTCATAGGACATTCTATTACAAGTGAAAGGGAAACTATTTTTTCCCCAGAAAAAAAGCATCAAAAGTAAACTCTTTTCCCAAATCTTCCCACCCTCTCCCTCTCAGAAACGAGTTGCCAGTCCAGGTTCGATGCGTGATACTGGATGCTTGGGGCTGGAGCACTGGGACGACCCAGAGGGATGGTGTGGGGATGGAGGAGGGAGGAGGGTTCAGGATGGGGAACACATGTATGCCTGTGGCGGATTCATTTTGATATTTGGCAAAACTAATACAATTATGTAAAGTTTAAAAATAAAATTAAAAAAAATAAATAAACTCTTTGCAAGAATTCACTGTAAGAATATTTCTCAAGTTTCCCAACTCCTTTGTTTTGTTTTAAATCTCATGAGAAAATGATGACAGGCTCTTAAAATCATGGATCCTCAATAAAAACAATGCACCCACACAAAATCTTTTCCAATGAGTCAGTTTTTTGCATCAGGTGGCCAAAGTATTGGAGCTTCAGCTTCAGCATCAGTCCTTCCAATGAATATTTAAGACTGATTTCCCTCATGCTGGGAAAGATTGATGACAGGGGGAGAAGAGGATGATAGGACAAGATGATTGGATGGCATCACCGAGTTGATGGACATGTGTTGGAGTAAGCTCTGGAAGCTGGTGATGGACAGGGAAGCTTGGTGTGCTGTAGTCCATAGGGTAGCAAAGAGTTGGACACAACTGAGATGACTGAATGACTGACACAAAATCTTCCAAAGAAATAAACAAATCCACTTCAAGCGGTTCTAAGATTGCCTGTTTCTAATGATAATATCTCTTGTACTAGAATCAGTCTCATTCTACATCTGAGGACATGTCTGTGGGGAGTGGAACATTTGCCTATTTTGATTCTTCTGCAACAGTGACAGCTCTGTAAAATATTGTTCATAAAGATCAATATTTCAGTAACTCTGTTGTCCAGGAAATTAGTTGAATTTGAAACTGACACTGAAAACAGAAAGGATTGCATGTACATATTTTGAGAAAACAAAGTGCAAATTGTGGGCATAATATTAAGAATGTAATAAAATGTCCTTTCAACTAAAAATAGAGAGTAGAAACACGGAGGCTTAATATTGGTTTGGGTATGCTTCTATTTTCTCTACCTATAATTAAGAAAGTTCACTGATCCACTCTAAACTGAGAAGACAACCATATTTCTAGCAGAATATGGGAGGTAAAGGCCTGCTTTTAAATCAAATCTCAGAAGGACTTAGCAACAGTAGCTATGAATGTGATATTGGGAATAAACCCACACAAGATTCACTGGAACATCTGGGTTCAGAAAGTCAATCATATGCCTCAGTCTTATTCTAAATAATTTCAAATCTCTAATTTCCCTAAGAGCTCTATGCAGGCACACAAAATATTTCAACTTGAAATTTCATGAGCATTCAATTTTACATGTTTTCCTTTTCTTTAATACTAAAACTGCCTCCTCTTCAAAATCCAGAACTCTCACCAGTGTCCTCCTGATGAACATGTATGTCTTGGGCAGGTCAGGAATGACCAGGATTCTGAAAGTGCCAAGGTGATTGGTAAACACCATTTATGTAGGTAATTTAATTGATTCCTCTAAACACAGAGACAGTGATTTACTCTTGAAGTTTCAGCTAAAGAGATCGTTTCCTCTAAAGGAAAGTGAATCACTAATTCACCTGTGCCACACAGCTAGTATGTTTCAGGGTAGGATTTGAATTCCTGCCTTCAAAAACGCTGTTGACTATTTTTTCAGTCATAGATAGTTTCCATTCCTCAAACTAAAAGACACAGTTTGTCCATTTTCCCTTCAGTATTTTTTTTAAACATTCCTTTAGCTTTCCCTGAGTCACGAATCTCTCCATTCTCATCAGATTTAGGTTCAGTTCAGTTCAGTTCAGTCGCTCAGTCGTGTCTGACTCTTTGTGACCCCATGAATCACAGCACACCAGGTCTCCCTGTCCATCACCAACTCCCGGAGTTCACTCAGACTCACGTCCATCGAATCAGTGATGCCATTCAGCCATCTCATCCTCTGTCGTCCCTTTCTTCTCCTGCCCCCAATCCCCCCCAGCATCAGAGTCTTCTCCAATGAGTCATATCTTCGCATGAGGTGGCCAAAGCACTGGAGTTTCAGCTTTAGCATCATTCCTTCCAAAGAAATCCCAGGGCTTCTCCTTCAGAATGGACTGGTTGGATCTCCTGCACTCCTTGCAGGGACTCTCAAGAGTCTTCTCCAACACCACAGTTAAAAAGCATCAATTATTCAATGCTCAGCTTTCTTCACAGTCCAACTCTCACATCCATATACGACCACAGGAAAAAACATAGCCTTGCCTAGATGGACGTTTGTTGGGAAAGTAATGTCTCTGCTTTTGAATATGCTATCTAGGCTGGTCATAACTTTTCTTCCAAGGAGTAAGCATCTTTTAATTTCATGGCTGCAGTCACCATCTGCAGTGATTTTGGAGCCAAAAAAAATAAAGTCTGCCACTGTTTCCCCATCTATTTCCCATGAAGTGATGGGACCAGATGCCATGATCTTCGTTTTCTGAATGTTGATCTTTAAGCCAACTTTTTCACTCTCCACTTTCACTTTCATCAAGAGGCTTTTGAGTTCCTCTTCACTTTCTGCCATAAGGGTGGTGTCATCTGCATATCTGAGGTTATTGATATTTCTCCTGGCAGTCTTGATTCCAGCTTGTGTTTCTTCCAGCCCAGCGTTTCTCATGATGTACTCTGCATAGAAGTTAAATAAGCAGGGTGACAATATACAGCCTTGATGTACTCCTTTTCCTATTTGGAATCAGTCTGTTGTTCCATGTCCTGTTCTAACTGTTGCTTCCGGAGCTACATACAGTTTTCTCAAGAGGCAGGTCAGGTGGTCTGGTATTCCCATCTCTTTCAGAATTTTCCACAGTTTATTGTGATCCACACAGTCAAAGGCTTTTGTATAGTCAACAAAGCAGAAGTATATATTTTTCTGGAATTCTCTTGCTTTTTCCATGATCCAACAGACGTTGGCAATTTGATCTCTGGTTCCTCTGCCTTTTCTAAAACCAGCATGAACATCAGGAAGTTCATGGTTCACATATTGCTGAAGCCTGGCTTGAAGAATTTTGAGCGTTACTTTACTAGCATGTGAATGAGTGCAATTGTGTGGTAGTTTGAGCATTCTTTGGCATTGCCTTTCTTTGAAACTGGAATGAAAACTGACCTTTTCCAGTCCTGTGGCCACTGCCGAGCTTTCCAAATATGCTGGCATATTGAGTGCAGCACTTTCACAGCATCATCTTTCAGGATTTGAAATAGCTCAACTGGAATTCCATCACCTCCATTAGCTTTGTTCGTAGTGATGCTTTCTAAGGCCCACTTGACTTCACATTCCAGGATGTCTGGCTCTAGGTCAGTGATCACACCATCGTGATTATCTGGGTCGTGAAGATCTTTTTTGTACAGTTCTTCTGTGTATTCTTGCCACCTCTTCTTAATATCTTCTGCTTTTGTTAGGTCCATACCATTTTTATCCTTTATCGAGCCCATATTTGCATGAAATATCCCCTTGGTATCTCTAATTTTCTTGAATAGATCTCTAGTCTTCCCCATTCTGTTGTTTTCCTCTATTTATTTGCATTGATCACTGAAGAAGTCTTTCTTATCTCTTCTTGCTATTCTTTGGAACTCTGCATTCAAATGCTTATATCTTTCCTTTTCTCCTTTTCTTTTCACTTCTCTTCTTTTCACAGCTATTTGTAAGGCCTCCCCAGACAACCTTTTTGCTTTTTTGCATTTCTTTTCCATGGGGATGGTCTTGATCCCTGTCTCCTGTACAATGTCATGAACCTCATTCCATAGCTCATCAGGCACTCCATCTATCAGATTTAGGTCCTTAAATCTATTTCTCACTTCCACTGTATAATCATAAGGGATTTGATTTAGGTCATACCTGAATGGTCTAGTGGTTTTCCCTATTTTATTCAATTTAAGTCTGAATTTGGTAATAAGGAGTTCATAATCTGAGCCACAGTCAGCTCCTGGTCTTGTTTTTGTTGACTGTACAGAGCTTGTCCATCTTTGGCTGCAAAGAATATAATCAATCTGATTTCGGTGTTGACCATCTGGTGATGTCCATGTGTAGAATCTTCTCTTGTGTTGTTGGAAGAGGGTGTTTGCTATGACCAGTGCATTTTATTGGCAAAAGTCTATTAGCCTTTGCCCTGCTTCATTCCGTATTCCAAGGCCAAATTTGCCTGTTACTCCAGGTGTTTCTTGACTTCCTGCTTTTGCATTCCAGTCCCCTATAATGAAAAGGACATCTTTTTTGGGTGTTATTTCTAAAACGTCTTGTAGGTCTTCAACTTCAGCTTCTTCAGCATTACTGGTTGAGGCATAGACTTGGATTACTGTGATATTGAATGGTTTGCCTTGGAAACGAACAGAGATCATTCTGTCTTTTTTGAGAATGCATTCTGTCTTTTTTGAGGCTGCATTTCAGACTCTTTTGTTGACCATGATGGCTACTCCGTTTCTTCTGAGGGATTCCCGCCTGCAGTAGTAGATATAATGGTCATCTGAGTTAAATTCCCCCATTCCAGTCCATTTTAGTTTGCTGATTCCTAGAATGTCGACATTCACTCTTGCCATCTCTTGTTTGACCACTTCCAATTTGCCTTGATTCATGGACCTGACATTCCAGGTTCCTATGCAATATTGCTCTTTATAGCATCGAACCTTGCTTCTATCACCAGTCACATCCACAACTGGGTATTGTTTTTGCTTTGGCTCCATCCTTTCATTCTTTCTGGAGTTATTTCTCCACTGATCTCCAGTAGCATATTGGGCACCTACTGACCTGTGGAGTTCCTCTTTCAGTATCCTTTCATTTTGCCTTTTCATACTGTTCATGGGGTTCTCAAGGCAAGAATACTGAAGTTGTTTGCCATTCCCTTCTCCAGTGGACCACATTCTGTCAGACCTCTCCACCATGACTTGCCTGTCTTGGGTTGCCCCATGGGCATGGCTTTGTTTCATTGAGTTAGACAAGGCTGTGGTCCTAGTGTGATTATATTGACTAGTTTTCTGTGAGTATGGTTTCCGTGTGTCTGCCCTCTGATGCCCTCTTGCAACACCTATCATCTTACTTGGGTTTCTCTTACATTGGGCGTGGGGTATCTTTTCACGGCTGCTCCAGCACAGAGCTTAAGGAACAACATACCCTTGAACAAGGTGAGTTGTTTTGTTCTATAATCATTAGCTCTGGGCTTAAAGGAAGTCAGTCATAAAGATTATTGTCATAATAACTCAGAATTTAAGGAAAAAGTCTTACGTGTCTAAGGCAAAGGAATGTAGACAAAAATGTTGTCTTTCTTTCCTCCTTGAGATCTCCAGACTCCTTATCAACCTACATACGAATTAACTCTCTCACTACACATTTTCTGGGTAAAGTGGCATTCATTTATCCATTAATCCATTCATTCATGTATTCATATAGTTATCAAATATTCAGAGATAATCCCTTGTTTGCCACTGTATGGTCGATGAAGAAAGTGAAAGAAAAAGACAAAAGATGTTTTTTTGTCCTTCAAAAGTTTTTGTTTCATGATGGGAGAGATGAGGCATAGAAGTTGTACAATCAGATTTTAAATAGTTAAGAATAGTGAAAATTGTGTTGGAAATGGAAGAGAATAGAGCTTGCAATACTCAAAGAACTATAATGCAGTAGGCATAGTTTATTAGTTTATTAACTCAGTATATATTTATTGAGAACTCTAGGTTTTGGAATAATTTCTGACTTTAAATTAGTGAGCAAAGCCAGACATGAACCATAGATCTGATCTTCATGAAACTGAGAATACTGCAGATGATAAAATCATGAGACAATCACACTGGTAATATTAAAACTACAGTTGCCAAATTTCTATGAATTAAAATTATATGCTATTTTGAAAACATATCCTAAAAGGATATGACTTTAAGAGATCAGCCAAGGAATCATTGGAAATATAAAAGGAACAATATAACTAAATCCCTATAATGAAACTGAAAAATAGCAAATTATTAAATATTTTACCAATGGAGAAATAACAAGTAATCTTATGGTACATCTCTCTGTATAACCAAACTAAAAGAAACTGGAAAATAAAGTATTTTAAGTACTGAAAGCAAGTATCTGACTTTCTACATTTATATCCAAATAAATGTTTCTTTGAGAACTGACAAGTGATATTCTCAGATAAGTGAATAGGGAGAGAATCTCACTAAAGAGAACTAAGTAAGGGTTTATAACACAGAGAAGAAAACTAAACTGTAAATTAAGAGTGGGAGCAAAAAGAATTGTGAGTGATATATTTATAATTGTCACTATAATTAAAATTAAAGGAATATTGATATTAAAAAATTATAATTGCAATCAGATACAATATAGATAATATTTAAACTTCATTGTTAAATGATTTATTATTAGTGATGTATTCTATACCTGTAAATAACCATTTATAAGTTAGAAGCAGGATGTATTCACAATTAAAATATTCTCAGTTCATTTTACTATTTAATTAGAAAAGTAGATGTACTGATTAATGAAGACTAAGTTAAGACAAGTATGCATATAATTTACAGGAATTTATTAAAAATAAATAAAAGAATGTGTCATAGATAAACAAAGAGCAAAAAGAATAGAAACTTAAAAATATGATTTAATTCATAGTAGGTAAAGGGGGAAAAAACACATAAAGACAATTTGTGAAAAGCACAAATTAACTTGTTAGAAAATATTCAAAAGTGTCAACCCGCACAATAAAATAAGATATACAATGATTAAAAGGACTCAGGACCTGAAAATAAAAGTTTTGAAATATACATAACAGGCATAACCAACTAAAATCAATGGGGAGCACGGGTATACCTGTGGCGGATTCATTTTGATGTTTGGCAAAACTAATACAATATTGTAAAGTTTAAAAATAAAATAAAATTTAAAAAATAAAAAAAAAAACACTGCCCAATATATGTGAATATCAGAGTTTTAGACTTTATATATCATATAAGAAATAGAAACCATAAATGTTAAAATGAATAACACTAGTTCAGTACTTGACTAGACCTAATCATACAGCCTCAATATATTTTAAAAAATTTTAAAAAAGGCAAACCCACATCATCTTTCTCCATTTTTGCATAGAAAATTCAAACTTTTTTAAGGCTATGGAAGATCTTTAGGAATACATTGCAGTAGATGGAAGTAATAGAACCCTGCTCTGCTCAGTTCTCATCTCCTATAAGCACTTTCAGCATCATAGTCTTCCCCCCAAATGTACCTCAGAGGGGGTGCCAAAGATGGGCAGTAGGGTCCATGACATGGAGAGGTGCAGGATCTGAGTTTCTAAAATATATGAAACAAAAGGACCTGCTGTTAGAGAATAGGAAGCACTGTTCAATACTCTATAATAATCTAAATGGGAACACAATTTGAAAAAAGTAGTTACATGTATATGTATAACTGTGTCCCCTTGCTGTACACCTGAAATTAACACAACATTGTTAACCAACTCTGCTCCAGTATAAAATAAAAATGAAAAAGAAAAATGTTGCATTGCTCGAAGATATTACCTGTTAGTTACTGAAACTGGTGGTCTTTATATGAGTTTGTATTTTGGCTGTGTATTCAAAATAGTTCATAACAAAAAATAAATAAAAGTGAAACCACAAGACTAGTTTTATGATAGGGGTATAAATTGTTTTAAAACATTAACAGAATAATAAAAGTATTAAGCAAGAGAGTTCCAGAAAAACATCTATTTCTGCTTTATTGACTATGCCAAAGCCTTTGACTGTGTGGATCACAATAAACTGTGGAAAATTCTGAAAGAGATGGGAATACCAGACCACCTGATCTACCTCTTGAGAAATTTGTATGCAGGTCAGGAAGCAACAGTTAGAACTGGACATGGAACAACAGACTGGTTCCAAATAGGGAAAGGAATACATCAAGGCTGTATATTGTCACCCTGCTTATTTAACTTCTATGCAGAGTACATCATGAGAAACGCTGGGCTGGAAGAAACACAAGCTGGAATCAAGACTGCCAGGAGAAATATCAATAACCTCAGATATGCAGATGACACCACCCTTATGGCAGAAAGTGAAGAGGAACTCAAAAGCCTCTTGATGAAAGAGAAAGTGGAGAGTGAAAAAGTTGGCTTAAAGCTCAACATTCAGAAAACGAAGATCATGGCATCTGGTCCCATCACTTCATGGGAAATAGATGGGGAAACAGTGGCAGACTTTATTTTTTTTTGGCTCCAAAATCACTGCAGATGGTGACTGCAGCCATGAAATTAAAAGATGCTTACTCCTTGGAAGAAAAGTTATGACCAACCTAGATAGCATATTCAAAAGCAGAGACATTACTTTGCCAACAAAGGTTCGTCTAGTCAAGGCTATGGTTTTTCCTGTGGTCATGTATGGATGTGAGAGTTGGACGGTGAAGAAGGCTGAGCGCCGAAGAACTGATGCTTTTGAACTGTGGTGTTGGAGAAGACTCTTGAGCATCCCTTGGACTGCAAGGAGATCCAACCAGTCCATTCTGAAGGAGATCAGCCCTGGGGTTTCTTTGGAAGGAATGATGCTAAAGCTGAAACTCCAGTACTTTGGCCACCTCATGGGAAGAGTTGACTCATTTGAAAAGACTCTGATGCTGGGAGGGATTGGGGGCAGGAGGAAAAGGGGACGACAGAGGATGAGATGGCTGGATGGCATCACTGACTTGATGGACGTGAGTCTGAGTGAACTCTGGGAGTTGGTGATGGACAGGGAGGCCTGAAGTGCTGTGATTCATGGGATCACAAAGAGTTGGACATGACTGAGCGACTGATCTGATCTGATAGGATATATTACATTTACATAAAAAATCTCATGATCTTCATTCTTATATAATTTGGATAAAAGTAAATAAAAGAAAAATATCAACAGACAATACACATGCATTTTTGACAGGTTCCTGGAAAATAGATTGGAAACCTTAGAAAGCCCTAGAAATCTAACAAAATGTCATTGCCTTAGCATAATTTTTTAATTCTGCCTGGTAAAACTGTGTACCCTTATGGGTAATGTGGACATAATAATCTGCCTTTAATTAATTTTATAGAGCACTGGCAATGATTTTTGGTCTTGTGTTTTAATTTATATATGGTATTTGTTTAATACATTGAGTTACAACTAACTATTTGAAAACATTTTTCCAGGTCTAATACCTGAATTACAAAAAGAAAAACAATAGTTTATAGCCAAAATGATTTAAAGTACTCACTAATTGACCAGAGAATATGGATATGTGATATACAAGTGACCAAAATATCTATCCTATTGGCAAATAATTTCTCTTGAGTCACTCTCCTTATTGCTTTTTTAATAATTCCTCCCCCAAGACATATTCCTGACTAGACCTCAAATCAGAATCTTCTGAGTCTCCTGCACTGCAGGCATTCTTTATTGTTGAGCTAATGGGGAAGCTTCCTATAAATTCTAAAAATAGTGAATCCTTATGTCATACACTTGAAACTTATAAATTATAAATCAATTATAAATTAATTTTTAAAAAGAATGGACATATATAAATAAGCACCAACTAAAAACAATAAAAAGTGCTGTTGAAGATTTATGATTATCAGAAGCAACTTTTAGATTTTAAGTATCAGAGATGGGATAGAAACTATAAATGATATGAGGAATAATACTAGTTTATTACTTGACATAATACAATAATACAAATTCAATATTTAAATAATTATTAAAAGAAAAATTCACAAACCTTTCTCATGTTTTATGTATGAAGTAATAAACATGTGTAGGGATGCTGAAGATCTGAAAAAAACAGAGAAATCAACTAACTTGGCCAAATAGAACCATGTTCTGCTCAACTGCCATCTCTTCTGAGAGTTTTCCAGCACCATAAGATTCCCCAATTTGTATGCCTCAGGAGGAGATGCTAAAGGTGGGTAGTGGGGTCCATGACATGGAGATGTGTGAAAATCCTAAACAAAAGTGTCCTTGTGTAAATGCTTACTGATGATTAGTTATGCATAGTCAAGTGCTCTTTACATTATTTTCTACTTCTGGCTGTGAGCTGTTAATAGCTCATAATAAAAAAAAATACTAAATCAAAACACAGTATCACTTTTAAAGTGAAAAGCATATTGGTAAAACAAGCAAACAAGAGTCAAAATAAATAAGCTTTTTAAAAACCTAAAGGAAATTTGGCATTTCTCTCAAAAGTTTTATGAATGAGGATTCCATTACATCAGTACTAATATCTACATATGTTTCTTAGATTAATAATTTAAGATACCCATTGATCTTCACTGATATATAAGGTGAAAACAGGAAAAACTGACCAAAAGAATCAAAGAAAGAAAAATCTTTCTTCCTGATATGGTTGACAGATTTTGGTAAACAGTTGCAAATTATTAAGCCCTCCATATCAAACAAATTGTCATTGTCTTAGCATTATGAAATTTGAAATTTCATAAATTTCTACCATTATGAGTACTATGAGTAGAATTATCTGACATTTATTAATTTTACAGAAAAATAGCAATGCTTTATGAATTTCAGCATGGTGGATGGTGGTGGTTTAGTCACTGAGTCCTGTCAAACTCTTGAGACCCCATGGACTGTAACCTGCCAGGCTCTTCTGTCCATGGGATTCTCCAGGCAACAATATTGGAGTGGATTGCCATTTTCTTCTCCATTCAAGGTTGTAGTCATTTTAAACACAGTAAAGTAACACAAGCTAATGACTGGACTCATTCTTTCAAGTCTCATAAGTGAGTTACAAAAGAAAAAGACAAGTCAATGAGAAAAAGTGACTTATTAGTAGAAAATTTTCTCTAATTGGTCAGAGAATACATACCTCTGACTAAATGTGTACCTGATTTGACAAACAAATTCTCTTGAAACACTTTCCTTATTGCTCTTTTAACATCTTTGTTCTGAAGGCTGTAGATGAAAGGGTTTAGCATAGGACTCAGAAAGACATAAAAACAGCTGCATGGTCTGTTCTACAGATGCCTCAGAAGGTGGCCTTAGATACATCCAGAACAGTGTCTCATAAAACATAGTGACAACTGTCAGATGAGACCCACAGGTGGAGAAGGCCTTGTGCCTCCCTTCTGGAGAACTCATTTGCAGAATGGCTGTAAAGATGACAATGTAGGAGATGAGGATGATGGTGAGAGAAAACATGAGGCTGGAACCAGCCCCCACGAACATGGCAGTTTCATTGACATAAGTGTCTGAGCAGGCCAGGACTAGGAAAGGTGGGTCAGCACAGTAAAAGTGGTTTATTTCATTGGGTCCACTGAAGGAGGGACGGAGCATCAGGATGGTCTGGGTAAGACCATTTGCAAAGCCATAAATATAAGATGTAGCAACGAGAGAGAGGCAGACACCTCGGGACATCTTGCTGCCATATAACAAGGGTTTGTGGATGGCCATGTAGTGGTCATAAGCCATTGCTTTGAGCATATAGGTATCTCTGAGCACCAAGGAAATGAAAAAGTCAAACTGTATAAAGCAACGGAGGAAGGAAGTGGTTTTTCTCTTGGATAAGAGATTGACCAGCATCTGAGGAGTAACATTGGTGGCATAACAGAGATCTACAAAGGAGAGGTAGCTGAGGAAGAAGTTCATTGGAGTCTGAAGCTTTGAGTCAGTTCTGATTAACAAAATCATGCCTGCATTACCGATGACTGTGATCAGGTAGATGACTAGGAAGACTACAAAAAGGACAGGCTGCAAGTCAGCTCGATCTTCAGTCCAAAGAGGATAAACTCAGTCACCTCTGTGTAATTTTCCTTTAACATTGTGTTTGCTCAGCTTCCAATGATGTCTAAAGTAAATGAAATAAAAATGCATTTTTTTATCATTCTCCATTATTAACATCATTTCATCAATGCCTACTTCTTTCAAACTTCTAAATATATGTGGCATAAAGAAGTTACATAAGGGACTTTTCAGGTTATCCAGTGGTTAGAACTTCATTTTGCAATGCAGGGAACAAAGATTTGATCCCCTTTTAGGGAGCTATGATCCCACATGCCTCACGGCCAGAAAAACAAAACATAAAACAGAAGCAATGTTATAAGAAATTCAGTAGTCTTTAAAAATGTTTCTCATCAAATTTGTCTTTAAATATCCAGAAATAATGTAGTAGATGCTTCAATATTTAACTTAATATAGGATACATTTACATAGTTTCAAATACTTTTCTGCAAGTCTTTTCATAGTTGAGAAGCTTAGATCTTTTCTACAAATCATTACCATGGATTGGTCACTTACAATCCCTTTAAATATATGATTTATATTTATATTCTTTAAAACTATGATTTTTTGTTTTCAGAATAATTCTGATGTAGTGTCTAAAGTGTCAAAAATTGAAATTCATTGTTTTTTTCCCCACAGGTGAATGATTTAGGGAAATAGAACAAATAGATCTTTATAAAATCGGTGTCTGTCTACCTGCCACTCTAACCTCAAGGTTATTTTCTAGGTAGTCCCTCACACTGCATTGCATGTTCATTTTATGCACCCTTGCCTACCTCAGGTGGCCCTCACATGACCAGATCTTACTTCAGTTAGATATCCCAGGCTATCCTTAGCTTTGTATATTTCAGCCAATTATTTAGGGCAATAATTGGCTCATGGGAAAAAATTTAATCAGTGTTTTTGTATAAATACAGGTAAAAATACAGTACATAAACAATACATGATTATTTTTATATATCCACATTTATCAGTGGTATTAAATATTAAAAGAAGGAATAATTGGGGTAAAATAACATATTAAAAATTTCTTCTTGAGAAGAAGACAATTTTTTAAAGAGTGATTGACAGACCCATCCCCAAACCATAATAATTTTGTTGTAATTTTACCTCATTTTAACTCTAAGAAAATAAAAATAAACTGTATGATAGGGATTCAATTTGAGTCTGTAGAGGTCATACTGTTAATAATAACCATATTATCTATAAAACTGAGACAGTATGTAAGAAATCATAAAGTGCATTTCTCATCTTTAGTACATGATAAAGGAGACTATCTCCTTGGAAGAAAAATCTATGACGATCCTAGATAGCATATTAAAAAGCAGAGATATTACTTTGCTGACAAATGTCTGTCTAATCCAAGCTGTGGTTTTTCCAGTAATCAGGTATGGATGTAAGAACTGGACCATAAAGAAAGCTAAGCACCTAAGAATTGATGTTTTTGAAATGTGGTGTTGGAGAAGACTCTTGAGAGTCCCTTGGACTGCAAGGAGATCCAACCAGTTCATCTTAAAAGAAATCAGTCATGAACATTCATTGGAAGGACTGATGCTGAAGCTGAAACTCCAGTACTTTGGCCACCTGATGGGAAGAGATGACTTGGCAAGGAAAACTTAGAGAGAAGTGGACAGAAGTGGCTCTGGGCACTATAAAATTTGGTATTCTTGACAGACTCTCAACCTGAGGTTCTGTCTTGTGGCCTTTGATCTATTTCTTTTTCCACTGTGATACCACTCCATGGCATATTTATAAATATTTGTAATATGAAAAAAATAGAATTTAGCTCAGCTGGTAAAGAATATGCATGCAATGAAGGAGCTTCCCTGGTGGCTCAGAGGGTAAAGCATCTGTCTGCAGTGCAGGAGACCTGTGTTCAATCCCTGGGTCAGGAAGATCCCCTGGAGAAGGAAACGGCAACCCACTGCAGTACTCTGGCCTAGAAAATCCCACGGATAGATAAGTCTGGTAGACTACAGTCCATGGGATTGCAAACTGGACACAACTGAGCAACTTCACTTAGTGCAAAACAGTAGACCCCATTCTGATTACAGGGTCCCGAAGATCCCCTGGAAAAGGGATAGGCTACCCACTGCAGTATTCTTGGGCTTCTCTGGTGGCTCAGATAGTAAAGAATCCGCTTACAATGCAGAAGACCTGGGTTTGATCCCTGGATTGGGGAGATCTCCTGGAGGAGGCCATGGCAACCCACTCCAGTGTTCCTGCCTGGAGAATCCCCATGGACAGAGAAGTCTGGTGGGCTACCGTCCACGGGGTCGCAAAGAGTCAAAGACGACTGAGTGACACAGCATAGAGGACAGCAAACTGTCCAATACGTAGTCCTACCTGTGAAAGAAGAATGATTTCCCAGTGACAGAATGGATATGAAGAAGCTGAGGAATTTATACCAAAATTGTCACAGAGGGGCCAACACCCTAGGGTTCAATTATTTCTCACAGAAAATCATCTAGACTATAAACCACCATGAGTGATTTATTCTTTTTAAAATCTTAAACCCATTGAGGACATGATTCTTGCCTCTCCCCAGTATCTTTAGGGAATCAAATCTGAAATGGTATACTAATGGGACTCATTTTTTTTTTTAAACTAATGCTTAAATGTCTTGATATTTTGAGACTTGACTTGGAAAAGTTACTAAATTCCCATGCAGATAGAAGACTGAATGATATAGGAAAACCCTCAGTCAGATAACTTTTGCTGCATTTGAACTACTTATTTACTGATTCTGAACATTGCTCTTTATATTTTATTTATTTTTTAAATTAATTTTATTTTATTTTATTTTTTTGTTCCAATTTTATTTATTTATTTTTTTATTCTTCCAATTTTATTTTATTTTTAAACTTTACATAATTGTATTAGTTTTGCCAAATATCAAAATGAATCCATACAGGTATACATGTGTTCCTTAATTTTATTTTATTTTTAAACTTTACATAATTGTATTAGTTTTGCCAAATATCAAAATGAATCCACCACAGGTATACATGTGTTCCCCATCCTGAACCCTCCTCCCTCCTCCCTCCCCATACCCTCCCTGCTCTTTATATTTTAAATTGCTATAATAATAAATAACTAGCAAAGGGAATACCATGGATATACAGATAATATAAATATGCTGATGATGCTTCGTTTGTCAGTCTAGACCATCTATACAGTTTGTCTTTTTTATCTTCTTTTTTTTTTTTTTTTTGTCTACCTGGAGCTTAATCTTTAAATTCCATCAATAGAGCTCCTCAAGTGTCTAGTTTCCATCTGAGTTAGGCCACCGAGAGAAACCAGGAGCATAATAGAGATGAGAAGAAGGGAAAAATATCCAAATTTAATTTTCATTTTCTCCCAGTTTCACAGTGAAGGTTAAGGTGGCTGCATCTTTTCAAGGAAAATTCCTGTTGAGGTGTGTGTTGAAAAGGTGGCCTGGCACGTTCTTCCTGGATCCTGTGACACTAGAACGCTGACAGAGCCCCTTGTATTGGCTGCTTCAGACTTGTATGAAAATTGCTTTATGACCTTAGCCTCCAGGTGCTTCAAATTCTTGGACTGATTTATTTAACACTGCCAATATTCTCCTCATTAAATTAAATTCTTTCCATTAAATTCTCTTCAGTTAAAACATGTGAGTAGGATTTTGTTTTGTCTCACATCCCTGACTCAGACCAGAGTGTTACACAATAATTACTCAATAAATGTTGTGATTGAAGTGATATTTCTGGCTTCACCATTGCTGGATACTAAAGGGGCCATTGAATCACCATCCTTCTGGGTCATGGATCACTTGCCGACTACATGCAGGAGTCAGAGATTAAAATTACTAGCATTGCTGCTACTGCTACTGCTAAGTCACTTCAGTTGTGTCCGGCTCTGTGTGACACCATAGATGGCAGCCCACCAGGCTCTCCTGCCCCTGGGATTCTCTAGGCAAGAACACTGGATTGGGCTGCCATTTCCTTCTCCAATGCATGAAAGTGAAAAAATGAAAGTGAAGTTGCTCAGTCGTGTCCGACTCTTAGCGACCCCATGGATTGCAGCCTACCAGGCTCCTCCATCCATGGGGTTTTCCAGGCAGGAGTGCTGGAGTGGGGTGCCATTGTAAAGAGAAACAGGTATTAAATGACAGGAGTCCAGCAATCAAGGTCTGAAGCTCAGTACATGTCCAGCGAGGGGGACGGTGGTCAAGCCCCAATGTGGGATAGTATTATTATTTTCCTACTGGAATGCTGTTTACCAGACTGTTTCTTCTACATTTAGTATTCTAAGCACATTTAATAGGAATCTGAATATTAACTGGTACAACAGTAAAATGATGCTAACAACTTTGGTTTTAAATTGCTACAAAATGTAATAACCATTTTGTAGTTATAAAACACATTAGAATGAAACACCAAACACACCAGAAATCAAAAAGTACTACAACAAAAAACCCCATCTGACCAAACCACTGACTTTGCTATTCTTCTCTGTGCTCATTTTCAGTTTTCACCATAAATCTATTTTTGTTTCATGGATCTGGATGGGGAAGTTTTTCTCAAAAAAGGTGCTTTTGCCTTCTAAATACTGTTGGAAGTATTTTGAGTTGGAAGGACTCACCAAAATTGAAACCACTTCAAAGAAACAAATTTGACTGAGGAGTGCCACTGTTCTTTGTGCCTCAGTCTGCTAAGCATTGTGCTGTGCTTATTCACTCAACAGATCTGACTCTTTGTGACATCATGGGCTGTAGACTGCCAGGCACCTCTGCCCATGGGGATTCTCCAGGCAAGAATGCTGGAGTGGGTTGCCATGGCCTCCTCCAGGGGATCTTCCCAATCCAGGGATTGTACCCAGGTCTTTGCATTGCAGGCAGATTCTTTATTTTCTGAGTCACCAGGAAGCCCCAAAACACTGGAGTGGGTAGCCTATCCCTTCTGCAGGGGAACTTCCTGACCCAGGAATTGAACCAGGGCCCCCTGCATTGCAAGTGGATTCTTCACCAGCTAAAATACCAGCATTCTTGCAGATAAAACTGGATATGAGAATGTGGCTTAGACATGCCTCTCTACCCCTTTCTTGAGAATTAGAGTCACCCAGGCACAGCAGAATAGTCAGAGGACTGTTACTCCCTCCTCCTTCTTGACATGACCAAGCAGCATGTCTGATTGAGATGGACATGGGTATCAACCACACTGAGCAGAAAAGGACATTTCTATTGATGATGAGGCACCTGCAGTGATCTTTTTCATCATGTTATGTATTTCCATTGGTGGCTCAGATGGTAAATCATCTGCCTGCAATGCAGGAGACCTGGGTTTGATCCCTGGGTCAGGAAGATCCTCTGAAGAAGGAAATGGCAACCCACTCCAGCCTTCTTGCCTGGAAAATCCCATGGTCAGAGTAGTCTGATAAGTTACAGTCCTTGGGGTCTCAAAGTCAGACATGACTAAGAGACTTCAATTCAAACCAGTGTAGGTAAGTGGGAATCTATAGAGAGCATCTGAAATGTCCTTCAAAGTCAGTACTTCTTTTACACTTGCCTCTGGATGAAATAAAGATACTGTACAGTAGAATACACAAAAACACAACCACTTGTAGAGGATGCACACACATAATGTACACCAGTCACAAGAACTAACTTATGTGATCTGACATGTGAACAACACATTCACATCTTTGAAAATTCACAAATTGAAGGTTCATATGTAAAGGACTTATTGTATATGAATACAGTTATGCTGTTTGTGACAACATGGATTAAATTGGAGGGCATTAAACTACCGAAATAATGCATAAAGAGAAAACACACAAATGTTGGATGATATCACACGCATGTGGAATATAAAAAATATAACAAACTTGTGAATCAAACAAAAAAGAAGCAAACTCACAGATACAGAAGCCAAGCTATGGCTGCCATTGGGGAGAGGGAAATGGGGAAAGGCAGAATAGGGCTACAGGAAAATCGAGTTATTATGAGAATATTTATGTGTATGAAACTCTTGAAAATTTTAAAGCACTGTAGAATTTAAAAAAATCTTTCACTAAGTAAAAAAGTATAATCTTACTTTGGAAACTGTAGGCATGTGTGGGTGCACACAGCACAGAGCACTGCAGTAAATCATATGTGAGTTGCTCCCTCAAACACAAATGTTTTACTTCATTGAGGCTGTGACTCATTTCTGTCTATGAGTTTCCAGTCAAGATGCAACAACTTTTGCTGGAGAACAGGAGTTAGCACCGAGTTACAGGTGCTCTAAAGGAGCGTTTAGGAGGAAACACTCTGAAAACAGCATATTCATTTGTATGATAGCATCAAGATGGCTTAGGAAATTTTTCATGATCTTTAACACACAAGCAACTCAAGAGATAGAATAAGTGGTGATTACCAGAACAGAGAAAAATGGAAGGAAAATGATCAAGACTTGGGAATTTCAAATGTATAAAGATGTGTAGGAAACTGAACTAGAGAAGTTCAGTTGAAGGATTCATTTATTATGTATCACTTGATGTTTGCCTGTGGAACTCAAAGTAGTCTTGACTCATAAGCTCAATGACTTATGTGAGATCCAGACATACACCAACTGAAGTAGAATAGAGCTACTGATAAATGGAAAGACAAAAAAAAAAAAAAAAAAAAAAGGCCTGTTGAGAGAATTTGGATACACAGAAAGAAAATCACAGTTGACCTGGCTGCCTGGTCAGGCTGGAGTGAAGATGAGTATCTTCTGAACAAGGTACTTATGGGTTTACTAGTTCATAGCCAAGAAGAGCCTCTATCTGTTGGGAAAAGTATATATCAAAGGATTAGCTCAAGGACGGTAGAAAGCTACAAATTGTTAAACCTGGAAGTAGGACTTTGTACATTATAGATAAGATCCAGTACAATAACAAATATACTGTATCCTTGTCAAAAACTATAAAGCATTTCAAGACAATGAGAGGAGAGCATTGCATCTAATATAAGGGTTTCTGAGACCAAAACACTGTTAACATACTAGTTGTATGTACACAAAGCATACCATTCCTGTAAGACAGAGGGCAACCTACTTGTATAGATGAATTTTGTAAGATATTTAATTACAAGTCAATGAGAAAATATTTTGTTTCAGAAAAAATCAGTAAAGGTAAAATTTTAGCATGAATTCACTGTAAGATGGTTTTCACATCCTCTGTTTTATTTGTTTGCTTTGCTTTATATCTCATGAAAACCTTCAAAAGTATATTAAAATCATGGATCCTCAATAAAAATAAGGCACCCCCACACAATCTTAACAAGAAATCAAAAAATCAATATACAAGTGGTTCTTAGGTTGTCTGCCTCTAATGATAAAATCTCTTGTACTAGATCAGGTCCATCATATGCCTGAGGACATGTCCTTATATTAGTATGTGAGGAGCAGAATGTTTGCCTTTCTTGGTTCTTCTGCACCACTGACAGCTCTGTAAAATATTGCTCAGAAAGATCAATAGACATTTCAATAACTTTGTTGCCTAGGAAATTAGTTGAATTTCAAACTGACACTGAAAACAGAAAGGAATGTCTGCACATAACTTGATAAAACAAAGTGTAAATTGTAGGCATTAGATTGAGACTTTACTAAAGTTTCTTTTGACTAAAAAGAGAAAGTAGAAACACAAAGGTTTACTTCTGGTTTGGATGTGCACTTGTTTTCTCTACCTCTGATTAAGATAGTTCATTGATCCTCTCTAAGCTGAGAAGGCAATGGCACCCCACTCCAGTACTTTTGCCTAGAAAATCCCATGGGCAGAGGAGCCTGGTGGGCTGCAGTCCATGGGGTCGCTAGAGTCCGACATGACTGAGCGACTTCACTTTCACTTTTCACTTTCATGCATTGGAGAAGGAAATGGCAACCCACTCCAGTGTTCTTGCCTGGAGAATCCCAGGGAAGGGGGAGCCTGGTGGGCTGCCGTCTATGGGGTCGCACAGAGTCGGACACGACTGAAGTGACTTAGCAGCAGCAGCAGCAGCAGCAAGCTGAGAAATGTAACCACATTTCTAGCAGGATATGGGAAGTAGGGACCTGAATGTGACATTGGGAATCATCCCTCTTGAGATTCATTGTAACACCTGGGACCAGAGAGAAAATCATGTCTTAGTCTTATTCTCCATAATTTCAAACCACTGTTTGCCTTAAAAGCTGTATGTGGGCACACAAAAAATATCAAATTGAAAGTTTGATGACTGCTTGTCTTATGTTTTCCCTTTCTTTTATAATGAAATGACTTCCTCTCTAAAATTCAGAGCTCTTATCAATATCCTTCATGATGCATGTGCATGTCTTGAACAGGTCAGGCTTTAACAGGAGTCTGAAACTGGCAAAGTGATTGGCAAACATCATTTATATAGGTAAGTTGATTCCTCAAAACAACCCAAAGAGACAGTGACTCACTCTTGAAGTTTCAGCTAAACAGATAGAGATGCTTTTAAAGGAAAATTGTGTCACTAACTCACCTTGTCCTACATGGCTAGTTTGTGTTCAGGTAGTGTTTGAGTTCCTGCCTTCAGAAACCAAACTGTCTACAGTTTCAGTCATAGGTGGTTTCCATACCTCAACCTGAAGACAGGTTTCCACAGCTAGCAGAACACTGAAACTGAAAATAAGAAAACTAATAACGATAACACTTTACCCACAGAGAAAGATAATCTGATAGTGCATCTCTCTCTATAATTAAACTAGAAGAAGCCAGAAAATAAAATATATTTTAAATACTGAAAACAAGTATTTGTCTTGGCGTATTCATACCAACAGACTGGTTCCAAATAGGAAAAGGAGTATGTCAAGGCTGTATATTTTCACCCTGCTTATTTAACTTCTATGCAGAGTACATCATGAGAAACGCTGGGCTGGAAGAAGCACAAGCTGGAATCAAGATTGCTGGGAGAAATATCAATAACCTCAGATATGCAGATGACACCACCCTTATGGCAGAAAGTGAAGAGGAACTAAAAAGCCTCTTGATGAAAGTGAAAGAGGAGAGTGAAAAAGTTGGCTTAAAGCTCAACATTCAGAAAACTAAGATCATGGCATCCGGTACCATCACTTCATGGGAAATAGATGGGGAAACAGTGCCAGACTTTATTTTGGGGGGCTCCAAAATCACTGCAGATGGTGACTGCAGCCATGAAATTAAAAGACGCTTACTCCTTGGAAGGAAAGTTATGACCAACCTAGATAGCATATTCAAGAGCAGAGACATTACTTTGCCAACAAAGGTTCGTCTAGTCAAGGCTATGGTTTTTCCAGTGGTCATGTATGGATGTGAGAGTTGGACTGTGAGGAAAGCTGAGCACTGAGAAATTGATGCTTTTGAACTGTGGTGTTGGAGAAGACTCTTGAGAGTCCCTTGGACTGCAAGGAGATCCAACCAGTCCATTCTGAAGGAGATCAGCCCTGGGATTTCTTTGGAAGGAATGATGCTAAAGCTGAAACTCCAGTACTTTGGCCACCTCATGCGAAGAGTTGACTCATTGGAAAAGACTGATGCTGGGAGGGATTGGGGGCAGGAGGAGAAGGGGACGACAGAGGATGAGATAGCTGGATGGCATCACTGACTCGATGGGCATAAGTCTGAGTGAACTCCGGGAGTTGATAGACAGGGAGGCCTGGCGTGCTGTGATTCATGGGGTCGCAAAGAGTCAGACACAACTGAGCGACTGAACTGAACTGGACTGATTCATACCCAAATGAATGCTCCATTCCGAATGGACAAGTGATATTCTTAGATAAGTGGATTGAAGGAACTCTCACTAAAAGAACTAATTAAGGGTTCATAACTCTCAGAAGAAAACTAAACCATAAACGAAGAGTGGCAGCAAAGAGAATTGTTACAGAAACAGGGATAAATGTCACTAAAGTTAAAGGAACATGGATATTGAATCAATATTTAATATAAATATACTTGAAATCATATACTACATAGACAATGTGTAAACTTCATTATTAAATAATTTATTATTAGTGATGAATTCTGTGCCTGCAGATGAAAGTTTATTAGTTAGAAGCAGGATAAATTCATAATTAAAATATTCTAAGCTCCTTTTATTATTTAATAATAAAGTAGATGTACTGATTAATGACTAAGACAAGTATGAATATAAATTTTAAGTCAATTTATTGAAAATAGATGATAGAATGTGTCATAGTCAAACAAGGAGTAAAAAGAAAAGAAGCTTAGAAAATATGATTTAATTCACAGTGGGTAAAATAAAAAAGCTTTGACCAATCTAGGAAAGTGAAAGTCGCTCAGTCATGTCCGACTCTTTGCGACCCCATGGACTGTATTCTCCCAGGCTCCTCTGTCCATGTGATTTTCCAGGCAAGAGTACTACAGTGGGTTGCCACTGCCTTCTCCAGGGGATCTTCCCAACTCAGGGATTGAACCAGAGTCTCCTGCATTGCAGGTGGATGCTTTACTCTCTAAGCCACCAGGGAACCTCAATCTAGACAGCATATTAAAAAGCAAAGATATTACTTTGCCAACAAAGGTCCTTCTAATCAAAGCTGTTGTTTTTCCAGTAGTATGGATGTGAGAGCTGGACTATAAAGAAAGCTGAGCACCGAAGAATTGATGCTTTTGAACTGTGGTGTTGGAGAAGATTCTCAGGAGTCCCTTGGACTGCAAGGAGATCCAACCACTCTATCGTAGAAGAAATCAGTCCTGAATATTCACTGGAAGGACTGATGCTAAAGCTGAAACTCCAATACCTTGACCACCTGATGTGAAGAACTGACTGAATGGAAAATACCCTGATGCTAGGAAAGATTGAAGGCAGGAGGAGAAGGGGACGACAGAGGATGAGATGGTTGGATGGCATCACTGATTCGATGGACACAAGTTTGAGCAAGTTCTGAGAGTTGGTAATGGACAGGAAAGCCTGGCATGCTGCAGTCCATGGGGTTGCAGAGAGTCAGACATAACTGACCAACTGAACTGAACTGAACTGACTGAACTGGAAACAATAAATGTACTGCTAAGGAACTATGATTATCAGAAACAACTTTTAGTTTTTAAGTATCAGAGATGGGATAGAAACTATAAATGACATGAGGAATAATACTAACTTATTACTTGACATAATAATATAAACTCCATATTTAGAGAACTATGAAAAGAAAAGAGAAAAACCCACAAAAATCTCTCTCATGTCTTATGTGTGAAACAATAAAACTTGTGTGGGGATACTGAAGATCTGACAAAAGCAGAGAAATCAACTAACTTGGCAGAATAAAACCATGTTTTGCTCAACTGCCATCTCTTCTGAGAATTTTCCAGCACCATAAGATTCCCCCACTTGTATGCCTCAGAAAGAGATGCCAAAGGTGAGCAGTGGGGTCCATGACATGGAGATACGTGAAAATCCTAAACAAAAGTGTCATTGTGAGAATACTTAGCAATGATTTCTTATGCTTAGACAAGTGCTCTTTATATTATTTTGCGTTTATGGTTGTGAGCTGGTAAAAGATCATAATAAAAAATTATTAATGAAAGTAAAATATCAAAATGAATCCACCACAGGCATACATGTGTTCCCCATCCTGAACCCTCCTCCCTCCTCCCTCCCCACACCATCCCTCTATTTAGCAAAACTAATACAATTATGTAAAGTTTAAAAATAAAATAAAATAAAATAAATTAAAAAAAGAAAAGTAAAATATCAATTTTAAAAGGACACTTGTAGGTAAAACAAATCATAAGAATCTTTTTTACAAAATCTAAAGGCAATTTGGCATTTCTGCCAAATGATTTAAGAATGAGGATTCCATTGGACCAGTACTAACATCTAAACAAGTTTCTTAGGGTAATAACTTAAGATACCCAATGATATTCACTGATACATAATGTGAACCAAGGAAAAATCAAGCAAACAAAGAGAAAAACCTCTCTTCATGATATGGCTGACAAGTTTTTGAAAATATTTCAGAAACTATAAACCTTCCAAATCAAAAAAATTTCATTGTCTTAGCACCGTTTGGTACATCTGTCTTTTATAACTTTGTACTATGCAAAGAGTTGACTCATTGGAAAAGACCCTGATGCTGGGAGGGATTGGGGGCAGGAAGAGAAGGGGATGACAGAGGATGAGATGGCTGGATGGCATCACCAACTCGATGGACATGAGTTTGAGTGAACTCTGGGCGTTGGTGATGGACAGGGAGGCCTGGCATGCTGTGGTTCATGGGGTTGTAAAGAGTTGGACACAACTGAGCGACTGAACTGAACTGACTGACTGACTATTATGAGCATTGTGAATAGAATTATCTGTCCTTAGTAATTTTACATAACAATAACAATGCAGTCTGGTCTTGTCATTAAATTCCTATGTGACATTTATTTTAAATACACTAAAATAACACAAGCTAATGATCTGACACATTCCTCCAAGTCTCATAAGTGAATTACAAAAGAAAAAAAAAATAGGAAGAGTGATTTATGTACTGAAAATTATCTCTGATTAGTTAGAGAATACAAATATATTACATACCTCTGGTGAAATGTGTATCTGAATTGATCAACAATTTCTCCTGAAACACTTTGCTTATTGCTCTTTTTACATCTTTGTTTGGAAGGCTTTAGGTCTGTATATTAAAACTCTGTACACTTATGAGTAAAGTGGGTAGAATAAACTTTCCTTTATTAACTTTATACAGCAATAACAATGCTGCTTGGTCTTGTGTTTTAATTTATATGTGGTATTTTTTTAATACACTAAGTCACAACTAACAATAGGCTAACATTCCTCCAAGTTTTATAGGTGAATTTCAAAAGAAAAAGAATAATTCATAGCCAAAATTATTTTTTAATTTAAATAACTCACTAATTGATCAGACAATATGGATATATTACATATCTGTGATCAAAATGTGCACCCTATTTGGGAAAAAATTTCCTTTGCATCATTCTCCTTACTGAGTTTTTAACATCTTTGTTCAGAACAAAGATGATCAAAGGGTTTAGCATAGGACTCAAGAAAATGTAAAAAACAGCTACAGTTTTGCCTAGTTCTACAGAGGTCTTGGAAGAGGGCCTCAGATGCATGCAGAACAGTGTCCCATAAAATATAGTGACAGCCGTCACATGAGACTTACAGGTGGAGAAGGCCTTGTGCCTCCCTCCTGCAGAGCAGATATGCAGAATGGCTCTACAGATGAAAATGTAGGAGATGAAGATGATGGTGAGAGAACACATGAGGTTGGAACCAGCAACTACAAACACGGCAGTCTCTTTGACATAAGTATCTGAGCAGGCCAGGACTAGGAGAGGTGGGTCCACACAGTAAAAGTGGTTGATTTCATTGGGTCCACAGAAGGAGAGATGGAGCATCAGGATGGTCTGCGCAAGACCATTTGCAAAGCCGTAAGTATCAGATCAGATCAGTCGCTCAGTCGTGTCCGACTCTTTGTGACCCCATGAATCACAGCACGCCAGGCCTCCCTGTCCAGCACCAACTCCTGGAGTTCACTGAGACTCACGTCCATCGAGTCAGCAATGCCATCCAGCCATCTCATCCTCTGTCGTCCCCTTCTCCTCCTGCCCCCAATCCCTCCCAGCATCAGAGTTTTTTCCAATGAGTCAACTCTTCGCATGAGGTGGCCAAGGTACTGGAGTTTCAGCTTTAGCATCATTCCTTCCAAAGAAATCCCAGGGCTGATCTCCTTCAGAATGGACTGATTGGATCTCCTTGCAGTCCAAGGGACTCTCAAGAGTCTTCTCCAACACCACAGTTCAAAAGCATCAATTCTTCGGCGCTCAGCCTCCTTCACAGTCCAACTCTCACATCCATACATGACCATAGGAAAAACCATAGCCTTGACTAGACGAACCTTTGTTGGCAAACTAATGTCTCTGCTTTTGAATATGCTATCTAGGTTGGTATAAGGAACAGCAAAAAGAGAAAGGCAGACACCTTGGGACATCTTGCTGGCATATAACAAGGGTTTGCAGATGGCCATGTAGCGATTGTAAGCCATCACTGTGAGCATATAATAATCTTCAATCACCAAGGCAATGAAAAAGTAGAACTGTATAAAGCAGCCAAGGAAGGAAATTATTTTTCTCTTGGATAGGAAATTAACCAGCGTCTCAGGAGTGATGTTGGTGGCATAACAGATCTACAAAAGAGAGGTGGCTGAGGAAGAAATTCATTGTAGTCTGAAGCTTTGAGTCAGTTCTGATTAACAAAATCATGCCCACATTACCAATGACTGTGATCAGGTAGATGACTAGGAAGACCACAAAAAGGACAGGCTACAAGTCAGCTCGATCTGTCAGTCCCAGGAGGATAAACTCAGTCACCTCTGTGTAGTTTTCCTTTAACATTGTGTTTGCTCAGCTTCCAACATATTCCAAAGTAAATGAAATAAAACTCGTTTGTCATTTTTCCATTACTCACATCATATCATCTGATGCCCATTCCTCTCATAATGTAAATACATGTGAAATAAATAGCCTAGTAAGCGTGAAATTAATACTTTGAATATCTAAATTAATACAAAGCTTCTTTACATAAAGTCATACATTCAAATGCTTTTCTCCAAGTCTTTTCATAGTTGAAAAATATTTATGTTTTCTGAAAATTGTTTTCATGATCAGAATTACTTATAATTCTTTAAACATTGCTTTTCATTGAAATTATGACACTTTGTTTTTCAATATAACTTATGATGCGGTATCTAAAGCATCAGTCATCAAAACTCATGTGTTTTCACAGCTTAGTGGACTTAAGTTCATGGAATTGGTGGGTCTTTATAGAACCAGATTCTGTCTACTTGCCCCTTCAAACTCAAGATCACTTTCAGACTGGTCCCTCACTCTGCAATGCATATCCTCTTTCCCCACTCTTGTCTATCTCAGGGGGTCCTAAAATAATCAAATATTATTCAACTTTTAAGATAGCTCAAAATATCTTTGCTTTGTATTTTATAGACAATTATTGGGGGCAAATTTGTTGCATGAGATACAAAATTAAATCCCTATTTTTGGATAATAGAGAAGCATATAATACATAAATAATGTGTATGTTTGTGTATGGGTATATATATATATATGTATCATATATCAGTGATATTAAATATTCGAGTATAGAGTGATTGGGGTATAGAGATATTGTATTAAAATCACCCTGGTGTGAAATATGTGGAATCTAGATAAGTGGTACTGATGAACCTATTTGCAGGGCAGGAATAGAAATTCAGACATAGAGAACTGGCTTCAGACACAGCAGAGGAAGGAGACGGTGGAATGAATTGAGAGAGCAGCATTGAAACATATACATAACCATATGTAAAGCAGAGAGCTAATGGAAAGTTGCTGTACAACACAGGAAACTCAACCTGGTGCTCTGGGACAACTGAGAAGGGGGATGATGTGCAAGGTAGGAGTGGGGTTCAAGAGGGAGGGTGCATATGTATATGTAAGGCTGATTTGCATTGTCCTATGGCAGAAGCCAACACAATTTTGTAAAACATTTATCCTCCTATTAAATATAAATTTAAAAAGCAATCAAAAAAGATTGTCAGCAATATCCTTGGATCATAATGATTTTAAGTTTACCACGTTTTAACTCTTGCAAAGAGTAAGTATAAATTCTAAAACTGGAATTTTCAATATAAAGTTCATTAAAGCATGCAAAAAGTCATACTGAAAATAATCATATGATCCATATAACTGAGACAGTATATAAGAAATCATAAAGTGTGTCTCCCAACGTTTGTGCATGATAAAGGTGGCCATGAAGATTATGATGGAAAAATCTACACTTTACTTTCATAGCACATAAAGGTATGGCATTGTTATAATGACTCTTATTAATAGCTACCATTTCAGTGATGGACAGAGGTCACCTTGTAATGTACTTTGTAAATGAAACACTCCTGCTTTCTTACCCATGTGCATTATTTCATTATGCACCTGAGAAACTTGGACTTATTGACCAGCATAATAAAATATAAGTCTCCTAAATCAATGAAATTATAATCATTCTGTATTTGTCATAATAAAGCATTTTTGGTTCTGGGATTGTATTTTAGTGTCCCTATTTATTAAATTATTAATCAAAAGCCAAAATAACTAATACAGTAAACCCCCTACATACAGACATTCAAGTTGCAAACTTTCAAAGTGCGAACATAGGTGTCAGCTCCTGTTTGCCAGCCATTTCACAGTACTGCTGCTGTTGCTGCTAAGTTGCTTCAGTCGTGTTCCACTCTGTGCGATCCCATAGACGGCAGCCCACCAGGCTCCCCCGTCCTTGGGATTCTCCAGGCAAGAACACTGGAGTGGGTTGCCATTTCCTTCTCCAATGCATGAAAGTGAAAAGTGAAAGGGAAGTCGCTCAGTCCTGTCCAACTCTTAGCGACCCCATGGACTGTAGCCTACCAGACTCCTCCGTCCATGGGATTTTCCAGGCAAGAGTACTAGTGAACTTTTAAAGGTACTGTACTGTAAAATTGAAAGTGTTGTCTTTATTTTTGTGTTTGTTCTTTATATATGTATTATTTGTTTGTACCATAAACATATTATTGTACCTGTTATGAACGTATATTGCCGACTGTGTTAATTGGGTACTTAGGCTAACTTAGTTGGACTTACAAATTGTAATTACAAATGCACTCTCAGAACTGAGCTCATTTATTTATAGAGGACCTTTTGTCTTTCCATTTATTTTTACTATGGGGTAATGAGGGATTGCAAGCAATGAGCATTCCAGATCATTTGAGTATTTGATGGTAATGACCTTCTTTTACAAAAATAGACCACAGCATCTTATGTGATAGGGCAAAAAAAAAAAAAAAAAAACTCAGGAAGAAGTATTTGCAAGTGGACAGAATTGTCTTTGGAGATGAACAAATTTGTACTCTTGACACTCACTTAAGTTTCTGTCATTGGTCTAGTTCTTTTTCTGCTATGATACCACCCCACTGTACAGTTATAAATATTTGTTCAGTTCAGTTCAGTTGCTCAGTCATGTCCGACCCTTTACAACCCCATGAATCGCAGCACGCCAGGCCTCCCTATCCATCACCAACTCCCGGAGTTCACTGAGACTCATGTCCATCGAGTCAGTGATGCCAAATGGTTGGCAAATCTTTCAAATATTCTTCTTACTAAACTTGTGCTTAGCCTATAGAGATCTTCTTTGGTTCCTGGGAATCTGGATCCAAATGTGTTGGAGACTCAAAACCACACAGTTTCTGTGATCTGGGGATGGTTATGCTTATATGGTCTTCTGGGGTTCATCTTTATCAACACTTTCCAGTGTGGTTACAGGGAAATATTTAAATGCATATTACTCAAGTGCAAGGAGTTAGGAAGTCTCTGATCTCTCAACTCCCAGAGGATAAGAACTAGCAGCTTCAACCAAGATGGCAGCCAAACCAGTTTATCCATTCTCTCTTGTGGCCATGGCACCTGTGATCAAGGAGACGAGGGAGGGGCATCTGGGCTGGGCTTGTGCCCCGTCTATGACTGTGTTTAGAAAATGATCTTGGACTCTGGGACCCAAGGCACAGAAGGTCCTAGTCATGGGATAATGGATGCATGAGCTCCCTAGTGTTCATAAAACAGCCTTACTCATACCTGTCACACAGAGTTGTAGGGGGGATTGAGGAAGAGAACATGTGGAAATATCTAAGTCCCTGCAGAACTGCTATTCTACTGCTAATGCCCAGTAGATAAAGGCATGTAGGCTAGAGTGACTCAGAAGGTAAAGAATTTGCTTGCCACGCAGGGGATCTGGGTTCAGTCCTTGGGTTGAGAAGGTGCCCTGGAGAAGGGAATAGCAACCCAATCCAGTATTCTCTCTTGGAGAATTCCATGGACAGAGGAGCCTAGGGGGCTACAGTCCTTGGGATTGCAAAGAGTCAGACATGACTGAGCAACTGCCAGGCTAGAGAAACTGCTTTTAGTAATAGAATAATGAATCATGATTAACTGTTAAGAGTTTTGCTGCCTCTTCTGTTTGCTAATTATGTGATCTTGGGCAAGTTCCTCAGCCTCTTTCTTTATACCTGAGTTCTAATACTTGTACGAAGAGGGCAATAGGAGTACCTGTCACAGGATATTGTGGGGTTTCTATGAGTGAGCACATGTAAAGTGCTTACAACAGTGCTTGGCATAAACCAAAAGCTCACTGTTGTCTTTCGTCACTTTCTGTATACAAAACCAGAGCACATGGCTTGACTGATTCAAGTTTCTGAAAGAACTGTCTCAAATCACATACATGGCTTCTTTATTCTTATGGCTGGTAAAATCTGGACAAATACAGAAATTAAGAGAGAAGGAAGGTTAAATTTTAAAGTATTGAATACTGATTCAAAAGTCACTATAGTCCAGAAATCTATGGATGTTCAGCCTTCTCTCACTAAAAAATCTGACAGTTTAGTTGAGTCCTAGGAAGGTTGTAGGAGATACAGGAAATGTGGATGCAATGAGAACTAACAGATAATGAGCACTCTGTATTTACGTTACTCCGCTAAGTGTGGTATTTCATCTAATTCTCACATACTCCTACTTTATGTAAATTAAAATTGATGTTTACTGTGAGCATCTTTTGAGATCAAAAGGCTAATAATAAGTAGACCTTGGATTGAAATACAAGCTGGTCTAATTTCTAAGCTTGAGCTCTAACAATTATGTTATTATAGGGCACCGGGCACTGATTCTGTGATGTGTTTTTTGCACTGGTATTGGTGAGGGAAAAGGTGCTGATTCAGACCAACTGTACATTATTTAGAGGCTTTGCTTCTACCACCAGTGGCAAGGAATACATATTCCTCAGACATGCCCCCTGTGTAGCACTGACCAGAAAGGACCATTGAGAAAAGAGAATATTTCTCGTCTCCCTTTCCACATTTGGCCCCTATCTGGGATATCG